>NW_028270147.1:104345387-104660774 GCF_037043375.1 Chiloscyllium plagiosum | reverse complement strand
TTGCAGGTAGAGAGGGTGGTGAAGAAGGCATTTGGCGTGCTTGCCTTCAATGGTCAGAACATTGACTGTAGTGGTTGAAGTGTTACGTTGCAGCTGTACAGAACGTTAGTGAGGCCTCGTCTAGAATACTGCATACAGTTCTGATCACCTTTCTGTAGGAAGGATGTTAAATCTGAGAGAGTGCAGAAAAGATTTACAAGGATGTTGCCGGGACTGAGTTGCAGGGAGAGGCTGAATAGGCTGAAGTATTTTTCCCTTGGAGCATTGGAGGCTGAAGGGTTTTTGTAGAGGTTTATGAAATCATGAGGGGTATGGATAGGGTGAGTAGCCAAGATTTTTTTCCCAGGGCAGGAAAGTTGTAAACTAGAGGGCATAGGTTTAAGGTGAGAGGGAAAAATTTAAAAAGGGCCTGACGGATAACTTTTCAGGCAGAGGGAGCTGCACACATGGAATGAGCTGCCAGAGTGGTGGAGAGGGGTACAATTACAAGTTGTACCTTTTAAAAGGCATTGGGATGGGTACATGAATAGGAAGGGTTGAGAAGGATTGGGCCAAATGCTGGCAAACTGGGACTAGGTCACGTTGGGATATCTGGTTGGTGCAGATGAGCTGGGTCTGTTGTATAACTGACTCGATGACCTCATGCATTTTGACGTCAATGCTGAATCAACCTTTTGAGATAAAATATTTCATGGTCAGAGCTCTCTGGAGTTTCATGTCCTTTTTTTAAAAAATGCATTTGTAATGAAGTCGATCTGTTTACTCTGTATGTGAAAAAGAAAGAATGGATCATTATTTTTAAAGAGGAAATGATGGCTGAAGGTTGTACACTTGCTGCTGCAGAATATTATATGTTCATACAGAATATAATCAGTTCTATTGGGTGAGTTTTTGAGATGTGCCTTAAAGCAGTCTAGTGGGTGAAAGATTTCTACGAAGTATTGAGTATTGTTGGAATAGAGAGCTGCCACATACACTGTGATCCGACCCCCATGCTGTAAGTTTTCAATCCATTAAATCACTGCTCATTCATATTCAATCCCCTTTTGTACATGAAATGTGACCTTTGTTTTGCTTCCCACTTCCCTGTCTCTATCTACTGAGGATCTGAATCCTGAATGCAGACTGAGGTAACCAGTTGTTGTCAGGAACAACCACTTCACACATGCTCTTACTAACTAAAATGGGAACCAAATGGCTTTTTAATGCAAATAATATGACAAAATGGCTTAGAACATAGAACATAGAACATAGAAGAATACAGCGCAGTACAGGCCCTTGGGCCCTCGATGTTGCGCCGATCCAAGCCCACCTAAACTACACTAACCCACTATCCTCCATATACCTATCCAATGCCCTCTTAAATGCCCATAAAGAGGGAGAGTCCACCACTGTTACTGGCAGGGCATTCCATGAACTAACGACTCGCTGAGTGAAGAACCTACCCCTAACATCAGTCCTATATCTACCCCCCCCTTAATTTAAAGCTATGCCCCCTTGTAATACCCAACTCCATACGCGGGAAAAGGTCCATACTGTCTACCCTATCTAACCCCCTAATCATCTTGTACACCTCAATCAAGTCACCCCTAAACCTTCTTTTCTCTAGTGAAAACAGCCCCAAGTGCCTCAGTCTTTCCTCATACGATTTTCCTTCCATACCAGGCAACATCCTGGTAAACCTCCTCTGCACCCGTTCCAATGCCTCCACATCCTTCCTATAGTATGGCGACCAAAACTGCACACAATATTCCAGATGCGGCCGTACCAGAGTCTTATACAACTGCATCATGACCTCAGGACTCCGGAACTCAATTCCTCTACCAATAAAAGCCAGTACGCCATATGCCTTCCTCACCGCACTAGGCTGCAAATTGACAATTCTGATAAAAGCTGCATAAAATGGCTTTTAACGCTGTTCGAGCTGCATAATTGACTAATCACAGTCTGCCTCAACAGAGATTAGCAGACAATGCTTCCTTTACAGCATAGAAATAACTAGACTAGATGATACATTACTGGCCAATCCAACTGACCTTCAAGTGCTGGTGCAAAGATTCGGTTAGTGAGATAAGAGTGGCTTCAGTGTTGGAAAATAAAGTTGGTTCCCAGGAAATATCATTGGACCAAGTTGCTGTCAGTTAAGATCATTTCGTAACTTGATTGGTAATTATCTGAATGTGCTATGCGATAATGGCTTGTACCTTTCTTTAAGAAAAGTATAAAAATATCTTTGTTTTAAGCCATATGGAACACGGAAGTGTATAACCTCTGTGTTTCTGGGCGATCTGCGCCCGGCCATATGAAAAATAAAGAATGAAATCTTGAAGAACCAGACAGAATGTGAGTGCTTATTGACCAATCACGGAACAGAACCCCCCCCCGCCCCAGTCCACTGGGGTCCAGGTCCCATCTGGTGCTATGACTCGGACTCAGTATGGACAGATTATGGGAAGCGGTGTAAGTGCCTTGAGTCCTCCGCTATTTAGTGTAGAGGAATCAGCCAGCCAGGCGTGAGTATTTTGTCCGTTTGGTTTCCCTCTCATTCATTAGTGGTTCACTTGACCCCTCGCTGCTTACCAGGGATTGGCCTTAGTAAGAATTAATTCAGGAAAGATTAAAGAGGACACCCACAAACAGGTCGGGGACCTGTGGATCCAAAATAGAGTCCAGGACACTTTTTTTAAAAAAGAAGAGAGGAGTCGGGGACTCAGGTTCGGTCGGATTGGTGTTGTCTAAATTAATTCTGAAATTGTTCTGTGAAAGATGAAGCAAAGAAGTATCGCGATATAACAAAACTGTCGGGTTTTAGAATGTCGAGAATGTTTGGCAGAAATCATTAATCTTGTTCAATGTTGGGTTGTTGATTAGTGAAAGTTTCAGAACGATCTGAAGCATGGCTGCATTAATTCGTTGCCAACAAAAGAATGCAAATATACCTTACTGGCCAGTTCAAGGAATTCTCCATGTGATTGGGAGATCCCAAATGCTGTGTGCCAGCCCTGACGGGGTTGATTGGGACCAGAATACCCACTGGGGGCGTAACCTACCTCAGACGCTCACCCAGCGATCTGATCAAAATCACCAGTGACAAAAATCACACTGAGGCCCAAGTGCTCTCCTGTCCTGAGCATTTCAGCAGGAGGGAATGAATGAAGGGAAGAAGCTTTCTCGAAATGTTTCACCAAGTATCAGTGTGGATGATGAAATCAGTGAGCGACTGGGTGAGAAATACTCTCCCAGCTGTGGTAGCGTACATTCAGAACAACTTGTAGACTTGAAATCACCAACTGAGAAGAGCAAAGTGATGAGGAACAGACTCCCATGTCATCACACTGTCTCTGTCCGTGTCACACTCAAACAGCCATGTTACCTGAAACTGATGAGCTGCCTGAATTCCAAATTGGTGCAAGAAGTTTAGTTAGTAGCATCCAACCAGGGACACTTTGCTTCAAGGGCAGGACTAACTTTGCCAATGGCTTTTGGACTGGTGCGGGGCTGGATACCCCAGAAGGCCATAATAATGCGATGGAGGTTGAGCCAGAGCTTTCAAAAGAATTAGCAGAACTGCCGGCAGAAGAGTTTGGTCGAAGTAATACTCCTGGAGGGCAAGTAGACTTTAAGCTCTGTCCATTTAAAAACAACTTGAATGATCAAAATGCAAGTAATCAGTTTTCTGAACCAAGTAAGTTTGACTTGCTGCACCTTATTAATGAATCTAGCAAGGCAGTGGAAACTTTTGGAGATGACCAAAATTGAAAAGAGAGCTTGTCCAAGTCTGGTGAGGAGGAACAATTAGCAAACTTGAGTGAAGACCAGAATGAAGAAACATGAACTAGAATGATGTGTCCATAGAGAAGGCATCCAAGGCAGTACTGGAGACAGAAACCAAAATCAATACCAATGTGTCTGTGTGTTCTTCCAGTGCACAATGGGAGGGGTTTTCACTCAATATCCATGAGATCTCTTCAACTCCTCTGTTGGATTTACTGAACAGGGAAAAGGACCAACTTGAGGCTCAATTTAAAGTACCATTCCTCAAGCCTGAATCTGAGGAAATCCATGAGGAGCATGTGGACATTAAAAGAGAGGAACCCAAGGACAATTGTGAGGATAGGGAAGACTTTAACGGAGATGATCTGAAGAGCAGTGACTCAAAGGCCAATTCTTTGATTGATATGATACAGGTAGACAATCCTTTAATCTGAATCCCGAAATGCGAAAAGCTCCAATCCAAAGTTGTTTTTGTGAAGTTATTTCCTCATTAACATGGTTGCTTGGCGTATCACTCAGATGTGACGTGGTGGGGGGGAGCAGCACTGGCAAACCGCAATTCTGTTTCATGGCCCCATTTTACAGAGTGAGTATGCTCCTCCGGTATGATTTTTAATCATTTCACCATCAAACTGTCACTTATTCTGAAATTTGAAGAGTTCTAAATTCCGAGAACCAGCTGGTTCCGAGCATTCCAGATAAAGGATTGTGCACCTGAGCTATCTCCCTTTGTCAAGGACACTGTTGAACAATTGCATGAAATCACAAAGTCTCGAGCTGAGAAGATCCAACTTATTAATCAAGGATTACAGTTCAAATTGGATGTTGAATCCTGGCCCAGGTCACCTTCCAAGGATCGAGAGGAGGAACACAAGACGGTTATCCAATTGGAGACATCTGAAAGAGATGACAGTGATGATGATAAGGAGGAGGTATTATCTCCAGATCTTTGTCCTCGACCAGCAAGTATTAATTTTGAACCTGTTTTGGGATGGATTTGAATTTCAAGAATTGGAGATGTGTTATTGGTCTCGAAGCATTGATGCAATTGTTTTATTAATAATTCCAGAGCTTCTTAAATTCCCATGTTTTAACATAATTACAGGATTGTCATTGTTTCTGTAACAATATGTCAAAATACAACTCCACTTTTTTCAGGCACATTTTGCAGGTCTCATTTTCAGAAATTACCCTGAGTGTTCCCCTTTACTAAGGACCTTTACAAAAAGACTGTTAAATGGTTAAATATATTTGTGGGTGATAAAATCCAGCTCTGGGCAATATTAATAAAATTTCTGGTAAGTCAGTGTTTTCTACCTTGCCCGTCAATTCTCAAAATATGTGTAAGTACGCCTGATTATTTCTCAAGGATTTAGTGACCATTTTGTAATTATTGAGTTTAGAACTGAAGGATTGCTATTGAAATTCAAAACTTTTCATCCTGCACTTTTCTGTCCTTCCCTAAAAAGGGAGGAAGTGTTTTTAAAAATGTTCTTTTAAACTAAGTTTAAAATCATGCTTTTCAATCTCTTACTAAATCAGTTCACATATAATTTTTCCAGCGTAGTGTTCTGAAGCAAAGTCCCGAGCCTGAATGACCATCTGATTCGAAGAACAGAAGGGTTTATGGTTTGAACATATTAACATTGATTGGACAAGCAGCTCTTTTGATGAAAGTGCTTGACAAGTTCTCATACTGTCCATTCCTTTCTGAGCATTCAATGCAGGAAGTCACTGAAATAGGTGCTTGGGTCAGTTTGATTTGACACAACAACATCCTGACTAAACTGACACATGCTTTTCTGATTTGTCAATATTTGTGTTTCCCTATAAAGTGCAGGAATAAAAAGGGGTGCAGCAGTCAACTGAAGGTGATCTGATTTTGGAAAGCTGAAGCTCAGAACGTTCAGTCTGAAATCAATCATTCCCTTAAGTACACAACAGTAAGTAGATGAAGAGATTCTCCATACTTATACTCCGAATCAGGAAAGATTTGAACAGTCTATCAATTTCCTAAAATGGCCATTACTTTCTCCATGGTAACTCCTAACTAGCCATATTTCTTGTGATTGCATAGTTTGAAGAATATTCACTGCTTTCATCACAATGTATCTGACCCGAAACTGTTCAAAAGCTGTATTCTCCCCATCCTCCACACTCCATGATAGTCAGCAGTGGGATCTCTCCCTTTGTGAGCCTCATGAAATATTGCTCAGTGTGATGTGTTCTTTTCATAACAAATGTACTTTTAAAGCTCAGGAAGACCACTTGGGATACTTTGCAACTTTGTAAAGATGATTTTTTCCACGACCTTGATCGAGTCAACTATTTTTAAAAATTGAAAACGAGTATAAAGCATTTCTCCTGACTCCATTAACTGAATTGTGTATTGAGTTTGAGTACTCAGTCCGATAAAATATACTGTTTAACGTCACTCCATGTGGAAACCTTAACTTTCATTACATGGCTGAGAATAAATTGGAAATGAATTCCAGCCTGTGTCCAACTCGTCAGACATACTGAGATATAAAAAGAAGGTTCTTGTTTGTTTGTCTCCCAATTTTCATGCTTTGATTTCAGTTTTGTTCCTGACCTTCAGTTTCTAGATTGACCAACAGTTTTTGTACTTTGCAACAGGGCAGCCCAGTGTTTGGCACAAGTGGGCAGGAAGAATTGGCCAAACGCCTGGCAGAGTTGGAATTGAGTCATTAAGCACTCGATGACCTGGTAGATGACCAAGATTCATTTGATGAGGACTTTGGGCTGAGCTGTAGCAAAGTGCAGCAGCCAGTACAGGAGGCCCCATCTCCAAAGGATGTGCCTCTGAAAATCCAAAGGGAACCTTATTTTTCTGTAGCTCCTGATGCTTTAGAGGTTGAGAAGATGGTTCATGCAGTGGCTGAGGAAGTTGAAGGAACTTGACCACGATCCAGGAGATCTACGAATACCCCCAGACTATCTTGAGAATAATGAATGGAAAGGTGTAGAGAGTGTGAGCAAAAGAGTTTTTTTGTGAGGTGAGCTTCAGCTTTTGCGTTTGAACACAAAATTATTTTTTCTCAATTAAGCAAGAAAGGTGTGGGTGAATAGTGCTCCACAGCAGCTCTGATTGATGATATGCATAACAGAGCATGTTAAAAACATTATCTCGATCCTGATGACAGCTTTGAATTCAATTTCCCATTTTGCCCCTTCACTAAAAGTCCAAAGCCCCTTTCTCCTCCACTGTTTGTACTCTCCCATTGTTAATTTATCATCATCAACCTCCTCCTCATCCTGTTATTCACTAAATCCCATCTACCACCACTTTGCCAACTCTGAGAATCTATAGTTTCTGTTTCTATTTACATAATATATGGTGTCTCTTCCAGTCACTCATTTTTTTTAATTCTTCTGTATCATCTGTCTTTCTCTTGGTTCATAATACAACATATAATTATTAATCATCTTAAAACTCTCCAGAATTTTGATCTTCCACGGGTCACTCCATAATTTTCAGATGAAGAAAGCCTTAAAGGTTGCACTTTTCAGTCTGAATTTGTGCTGTGTTGAGGTTCCCAAAATTGACCAAAATATTCTAAGATCTTATGCAACTTAATGGCTTAAATCATTTGTGTGCAGTTGGAAGTGTCAGTTTTTTCTTTAAAGGCCATATCTATCACTTTAAATGGTCTGTATGTTTGAATACTTTGTGGCCTTTTTCTCTGATATGATTAGGATCTTACCATTTCAGGTGTAATTCCTTTTCTTATCCACTTAATGTATGACTTCATCTCACTCTCAACTTCAATTCCATCTTCTGGTAAATATTCTTCTGTATCTGTCACTGCAGTGCAATTCCATCTCTGTCCCTTCAACTCAAGTTGGAATCATTTAGTTTCCTTCTCTTAAATTCCCAAGTCAAGATTGTGTTTATTACTATAACAATTAAGCGCGATCTGAGCATTGGCTCCTGTGGGTCCCTTCCATTCTCCACACCTTTCTTGTGTGAAATCTTTATTTTACCCCGAACCTTGCATTTTCCCAACCACCTCTATTCATTTGACTGTGCCCCCCATCATTTGAGGTGCTTTTGAGTTTTGCCATTGGTCTCCTCAGAGGCAACTACTTGAAATAATTTCTGAAAATCCATGTAAATCATGTACACTTTTTTCGTACTAATCTGCTCTTTTATTAATACATCCTTGTCAAATTATTTGATAGTTCACAACCTGCTAATTAGAAATTCATGCTAATTGCTCCTGATTTGCTACTGTGTCTTGAAGTGCTTGTATTTATCTCCATATTTTTAACTCTTAATTTACCAACAAATGAAGCAAAACTAACTGATTGAGAAATTCCTGTTTTTCTTATTTTGATCGGGAGTTAGCTGCCCGACAATCCTCTGGTCAACTTTTAGGAATTAATAATTGGAGCCATGATAGTTTGCTTTCTATTTGCAGCATGTCCCACAGATGTCATTAATTTTGTTTCAAAGATTTGCCTCATTTTATGTTGTGGTGCCTTCCTTAGTATTATATTAGTAAGCTTGTCTAATACATCTGCACCTACCCTTGGTCGTTCTGCCATCCTATTAAACCCCTTCTTGAATCTCTCTTTTGCCTTCTCTCCTGCAATCAATGATATTCTAAATTTATCCTTGGTTCAGATTGTGGAGCAAACAGTTGCTGTTTTATATATTTTGAACAGTATTCCTTTTTGTTTTCCAAGTAGCGATCTAACGAGCGTTTTTTTTGGGGGGGAGGGCGTATCTAATATAATTTTTTCTCCGTTACCCTTTTACTTCTTCCAGCTTATATTTAACGTGACAAGAGAAATTCTCACTGAGATGTTTTCTGAAGACCCCAGTGCCAGCCAAGCCCCATGGATGAAGCCAAGCTAAATTAGCTCTGCTTTCTTCAAACGAGCGAGGAATTTAAATGAAGTGAAGGTAATAATTCCATGTAATCCTTTTGTCCTACTTGTCAGTAATAATGTTGCAAATGCACTGCTAGTTGGAGCCTCAGATGCTGCCTGACCTGCTGTGCTTTTCCAGCACCGCTCTAACCTCGACTCTGGTTTCCACCATCTGCAGTCCTTGTTTTTACCTGGAGCTAAAATACGTAGATTGTGTAAGTGAGTGACTCAATTTGTAAACAGTGGCCACTATCCTGACTTGCAAAAAGCAGTGGCAGAATTCCAAGTCCGTCCCTAATGAGATTGTGGGTCTAGGTTAGCACCATCTTGTCAAGATTAGAGTGGTGCTGGTGTAGCACAGCAGGTCAGGCAGCATCTAAAGAGCAGGAAAAATCAACGTTTTGGGCAAAAGCCTTTCATCCTCGGATGCTGCCTGACCTGCTGTGCAACGCCAGCACCACTGTAATCTTGACTCTAATCTCCAGCAACTGCAGTACCCACTTCCGTCTACCATCTTCTCAAGGACAACGAGGAAGGGGCAATAAATGCTAGCCCACATTTATATAAACGCCCACATTCCATGAATGAACAAAAAAAATTACTCAATACTCATTGAGCACCAAGGAACTCCATTTTAATTCTAAACTCCTCAATGAACATTTTTTAAATGACTCCTAGGGTCTGGGCATCACCAGCTCGCCAGCATTTATTGACCGATCCTAGTTGATTTTGAGAACCTGGTGAGCTCTCTTTTGTAACCACTGCAGTCCATGTGCTGTAGGTCGACCCACAATGCCCTAAGGGGGGAAAATTCAAGGGAATTGATACAGTAATCCTGAAGAACCAGTGATATTTTTCTAAATCAGAATGGTGCGTGGCTTGGAGGGGCTTTTGCAAGTGACAGTCCTGTGTATCTGCTGTTCTTGTCCTTCGAAATCTAAATGGTCATAGATTTGGGAGGATCTGGCTAAAGATCTTTGAATTTCAGCAATGCATCTTGTAGATTGTACACACTGCTGCTACTGAGTGGAGGGTGGTGGAGGGCCTGGCTGCTTACAGATGTGGTGCCAATCAAGTGGGCTGCTTTGTCTTGAATGTGGCGAGCTTATTGTGTGTTATTGGAGCTGCACTCATCCAGGCAAGTGGGGCGTTTTCCATCAGACTCCTGACTTGTGCTTTGTACTCGGTGGATTTGCTATGGGGATTCAGGAGGTGAGTTTTACACCACAGTATTCCAAGTCTCTGACCTGCCCTTGTAGCCCATAGTATTTATATGGTGAGTCCAGATGAGTTTCTGGTCCATGGTAACCCCCATGATGTTCATAGTGAAGGATTCAGTGATGGTAACACCATTGAATGACAAGGGCCATTGGTTGAATATTCTGAGCGTTGCAGAGTTGTACAGCTCAGAAACAGACCCTTTGGTTAAACTTGTCCATACTGACTAGTTATCCGAGATAAAATCTAGTCCCCTCGCTAGCGTTTGGCCCTTTTTCCTCTGAAAACCTTTCTGTGCATATATTCAACCAGATACCTTTTAAATATCTTTATACAGTCGCCCCTCAGCCTCCGATGCCGCAGGGAAAATAGCCCCTACCAATTCATCCTCTTCGTATAGCAGAACTCCCCCAACCCTGGCAACATCCTTGTAAAGCTTTGCATAACCCTTTCAAGATTCACAAAATCCCTCCGAGAACAGGGAGTCCAAAATTGCACACGGTATTCTAAAAGATGCCGAATCAGTCATGTACAGCCGCAACGTGATTTTTCAACTCCTAAACTCAATGCCCTGACCAATAAAGGCAAGCATAACAAACACCGCCTTCACTATCCTGTCTACTTGTGACTCCACTTTCAAGGAACTATGAACATACATTCCAAGGTCTCTTTATTCAGCAACACTCTCCAGGACTTTACCGTTGAGTATATACGTCTTGCCCCGATTTGCCTTCACAAGATGCAACACTGTCCACTACACCTCTATTTTTAGTGTCATCTGCAAACTTACTAACCATACTATGTCCCATGTTCACATCCAGATCATTTATATAACCTAAGAGAAGCAGTTAACCCAACACCGATCCTTGTGGCACACCATTGGTACCAGGCATCCTACTGAAGATAGTCATTGACTGGCAGTTTTGGTGTAAAACTTACTTGCCTCTTGCCAGTCCAACCTGCATATTGTCCAGATCTTGTTGCCTTTGAACATAACTCCTCAGATACTGAAACTATGAATGTGCAACCATCAGCACTTCTGACCTTATGATAGAAGTAAGATCAGGAACTGAGGAGCCCCACTTTACTCTGATCTCCCCGATGATCCTCGAGGAACCTCATTTTACTCCAAACTGGAGAGAGAATGTAATAGCTCTGAGTGTTAGCCATGGCTCAGTGGCACTCTTCCTCAGTCAGCAGAGGGGATTAAACAAACGCTGAAGTGAAATCCTGGATGACAGTCCTGGTGCAGTACTGAAATGTTGTTTTCAAAGTGAGGCCCTATTTTCCCCCTTGGGTGAGTTTTTTAAAAGAGTTTTGGTGTGACATTGAAGAGGAGTGGAGTTCTCCCTCATGGTCCTGGTCAGTCTACTACATGAGTCAGTCTGGCTCAACGTTTACTGAACCATTTCTCTAATTTGTGGGAACTTGCTGTGTGAAAGTTTGTTGCAGCTTTTAATGATATTATAATAGTGAATATACTTCAAAGGTTGGGAACAACATGGTACAAGTGTGAAATGTGATATATATTTGCAAGTTGTTTTTGGCAATTTGAGGTTAAGGTGGATGACTTGAGCATTGGTTTCAAAGTATTGTCCAGCACGCAGACCAAGTTCTTTCCTATTACAACAATGCAACTTCTATTTTACTGTGGCACTGACATTGAAATGTACACTGGATGACTTATTCCAGTAACTCAGACTTGCAACACTGCAATGTGAACTTTTTACCACGGTCTAAAGTCAACATCAAGCTGCTCATTGTCTAGCCTGACTTCCCTTTGAGCACAGTTTGTGAAGTGTTGCACTTTGCCAGAGACTGAGAATGGGCATTTGTAAATCAGCTTTTCATTCACAGAGCAAATTTGGAACTGTTCATTTCCTTTGCTTTGTCTTTATAACTTGACTCTGATGTGTCTTCAGTCTGAACTGTACTATTTCCCACACCTACATTTCCAGGCGTGTTACTTGCCTCTGGTGGTGTTAGCCGGGAAACCTATCAAACACTTCCTGCCTGGAGCCATGTGAGGCAGTGGTCAGTGGCTAGGTCATATCGCTTTGATGAACTCATCTGTTAAACTGAGAACGATTTGACCTTCCTGAAATGCTGGGTTCACTGTATGAATCCATGTCAGCCCCAATATTTATTGTGGGACTTCCCATAGCACTGATCTTGAGTTGTCTGCCTACGGTCTATGAAAGGCAGAACATTTCTGGAATTCGACGGAGCAGAGACTTCTTAGAAGGTGCTGTTGGCAAAGTGCTGAACCACGTAATGCAGTGAATCGTTAAGTGAAATAATTAATTTTCTCAGCCGAGGTCTTAGGCAAGAGAAAGTGTCAAACCTTCTCACAATCTGGGAATGCTGCATGCTACCTTAGTGTTGTTTCGTATATGCTTTCGGATCTCACTGATGTTATTCACTTCAATTGTCATTAAGCTTTCAAGCATTTAGCAGATTTTTGTTAAATAGAACATGCTTTGAGTTTCATCCAATTTTGCATCTTCATTGAGCAGTTTTAGAGTAGGATGATGGATTGTGGATTGTTTTGTCTGTGTATTTAGGGTGTTTGCAACAGCTGCCATTTCTCCTGTGCTTCTATCCCCAGATCTTCATTTCTAATGAAGTTATGATGTTGTTTGGATTCAACCAAGAGCAATAGCAGAAGACAGCTTGGCAGAAGATGAAGAAATTTGGCAGGAGAAAATGTGATTGGATGACCCATATTTTGATAAGTGCTTCAGTTTTGGAATTGTCCAGTTTTACATTGTAGCATTACGTCACGATTATGAACACTGCATCATACATCTGAATTTTCTATTATTTCAAATGATAAATGCTTTATCTGTTTTTGGCTTTCCTGTCTGGTTCTCCTGCACAAATCCAGAAAATGCTTCAACTTTCTGATTGAATTGAAAACTTGGGTCCTCACTGGAGTAATTTGCTGAAAACCAAATCCTACTATTCCTAAGTTGCCAGAAAAGTTGAAAAAATATTCAGAAGTACATTGAATTCAGTGCAGTTGGCAAAGTAGTGTCATGTGTACTTCCTTAAATCCCAATGCTTGATTTCACTTTCTCTCCATGTTTCTTTCAATCCTATGATGAGTTTGTAAAGAAGACCGAAGCTGAACTCAGTACAGATCTTGATGTTGCCAGCTCAAACTCAACCAAACCGCAGATTAAAACTCTGTACTCCACTGCTACTGAGAAACCGAAGATTAAACCTCCCTCTCTGCAGAGGTACTTTCAATAATGGACGTTAATTGTGACCTTAGGAAGGGATGTCTCTTGTATTTCTCTTTTATGCCCTAGTGGAACCCCTTTTGTCCAAATAAGTTGGTGATGATGTGGTTCTTTAGTTAAGGAGACCAGTACTTTTACAGAGACTTTACAGCAGAGAAGCGTGCCTTTTGGCCCAAAAGATTCGTGCAGTTAATTCGTCTCCATGCGAGTCTACTCCCACTTTGTCTCATCCCATCAGTGCATCCTTCTGTATATTTCTCCCTGAGGTACTCCCCTTTAACAAATTTGTGCTATTCAACTTCAGCATTCCCAGCTCTAGCAAGTTTCATGTTGTCACCTTTCTCAGAGAATAATGTTTTGTTTTGAACTTGTGATTCAATTCGTTAATGTTAACTTCCTGTTCAGTCAGCCTCACAAGTGAAAACATTTCTCTCTCTATGCAGCTCAGGCACCTTCAGCGAGGACCAGAGGCCTGATGGGAAGGTAACTTGAAAATGTAATAACTTAGCTCGGGAGTTCAGTGTTTTTCAATTCTTCGGTGGCAGGTGGAGCGGGAGGAGCGACAGCGAGGACCAGAGATCTGATGGGAAGATAACTTTGAAATATAAAAACTTACCTTGGCAGAGCGAACACTGAGCAGGAATGGACATGAGACTGCTGGGTAAGTGAGGCTTTTAAAGGAGCAGCAGAGGGAGAGGGCACAGCAAGGCGCAGCGGACTGGTGGGTATATATTTGGGCAGCAGTTGAATCCCAAGATGCTACACGTGTAGTGTCACCCCCCCCGCCCGCGCCCCCTCCTCTCACCAAAAAAATGGCCTCCTGTGTGTTGCTAAGGTAAGGTGTTTCAATTGATATTTCTTGTGTTTCGTGTGATTGATTAAAAGTTGGCTATTAGATGGTTAGTTGAATAAGACCATAGAGAAGTACTAGAAATTATTTAATTCATAAATTTGTATAAATGAATTAAATAAGTAGAGATGGCTGGACAGGTGATGTGCTGTAGCTGTATATTGTAGGACCTGGCTGAACCCATTGTGAAGGGCAGTGACCATATCTGCAGCAAGTGTTGTTTGCTAAAAGAACTCCGGATCAGAATTAATGATCTGGAATCTGAGCTTCAAACACTGCGGCACATCCGGGAGGGGGAGAGTTACCTGGACGCAGTGATTCAGGAGGCAGTCACACCCGGTAGATTAAGTAATTCAAATTCAGTTAGTGATTAGGAACAAAAGGGTGTGACTGTAAGTGAGGCAGGAAAGGGGATTCTGAGTTCAGGAGTGGAGGAGCCTCAGCCCTTGACCTTGTCCAACAGGTGTGCGATTTTTGTTCCCTGTATGGATGAGGAAAAGGGCTGTGGACAGGATGAACCAGCTGACCATGACACCATGGTTCAGAAGGCCACTCAAGAGCGGGAGCAAAAAGACAAGTAGTTGTTACAGGGGATTCTGTAATTAGCGGACAGATAGTATCCTTTGCTAGCCGGATTGGGAGTCCCACATGGTGTGTTGCCTGCCCAGTGCCAGGATGCCGGACATCTCTGATTGGCTTGAAAGGATATTGGAGCAGGAGGGAGAAGATCCAGTTGATGTGATCCATGTTGGCACTAACAGCATAGACAAGGCTAGGCATGTGGGCCTGTGTGGGGAGTATCAAGCACTAGGAAGGAAATTGAAGAACAGGTCCTCGAGGGTCATAATCTCTGGATTACTACCCGAGCCACGTGCTAATTGTCATAGGGATAAGAAAATTAGGGAAGTAAACACGTGGCTAGGAGATTGGTGTGGGAAAGAGGGTTTCCGTTTCATGGGACATTGGCATCAGTTTTTGGAACCTGGGCGATCTGTACCGATGAGACAGTCTCCACCTGAACCGATCTGGAACCAGTGTTCTGGTGAAAAGGATAAATCGGGTGGTCACTAGGACTTTAAACTTATGAGTCTGGGGAAAGGGAAAGCAACAGGGAGTATGGAGTCAAGTAGAAAGATAAGCAGCGGGTAAGCATGTGTGCAGGGTTTAAGTTCAAGGCAGACTAGAATTGAAGCAAAAAAGGATAACTTCGAACATATTAGTAGAGATGTTGGAAATCATGAGGATAAGAAAACTAGGATTAAGGCACTTTACTTGAATGCTCGTTGTATTCATAACAAAGCAGATGAATTAACAGCACAAATCATGATGAACGATTATGATGTGGTAGGCATCATAGTGAGGTGGTTGTAGGGGGTTCAGGACTGGCAGTTAAACATCCAAGGATTTACATCTTAGAGAGAGAGAGAGAGGGCAGAGTTGCCTTTTTAGTTCAGAATGAAATTAAATCTATGGCACTGAATGACATAGGGTCAGATGATGCGGATTCTCTGTGGGTGGAGTTGAGCCATAAAGGCAAAAAAACCATAATGAGCGTTATGTACAGACCTCCCAGCAGTGTTCAGGACTAGGGGCACAGATGTACCAGGAAATAGATAGGGCATGTCAGAAAGGCAAGGTCACAATGATCATGGGGAACTTCAATATGCAAAGGACTGGGTGAATGATGTTGCCAGTGGATCCAAAGAAAGGGAATTCATGAAATGCTTACATGATGGCTTTTTGGAACGGCTTGTGATGGAGCCTACAAGAGAGCAGGCTATTTTGGACTGAGTGCTATATAATGAGCCAGATGTTGTAAAAGATCTTAAAGTAAGGGAGCACTTAGGAGGCAGCAATCATAATATAGTCGAGTTCAGTCTGCAATTTGAAAGGGAGAAGGCAAAATTGGATGTAATGGTGTCAAAGTTAAATGAAGGCAATTACAGGGGCATGAGAGAGGAACTGATGCAAATCGACTGGAAGCAGAGCCTAGTGGGGAAGACAGTAGAGCAACAATGGCAGGAGTTTCTGGGTGTAATTGAGGACACAGTACAAAGGTTCAGCCCCAAAAAAAGGAAGATTATACGGGGGTGGGGGGAGGGGGGTGGCGAGGGCATTAGACAGCCATGGCTGACAAAGGAAGTCAGGAAATGGATCAAAGAGAGTGAGTAAGCCTATAAAGTGACCAAGAAAACTGGGAAATCAGAAGATTGGGAAGACTGTGAAAACAAACAAAGAGAGAAATAAAGGAGGAGAGGATCAAATAAGCTCACCAGTAATATTAAAAATGATAGTAAAAATTTCTTTTAATACATAAGAAACAAACGAGAAGCAAAAGTAGAAATTGGGCCATTCCAAATTGATACAGGAAGGCTTGTGCTGGGAGATAAGGAAATAGCTGAAGAACTTAATCAGTCTTCACAGTGGAAGGCATGAGTAATATCCCAACAGTGAAGGAGAGTTGGGGGCAGAGTTGAGTATGGTATCCATTACAAAAGAGAGAGTGCGAGAAAAGCTAACAGCTGTAAAAATTGATAAATCCCCTGGCCCAGATGGGCTCCATTCCAGATGTTCTGAGAGACGTGTCTGAGGAAATAGCAGAGGCATTGGTTGTCACTGGAGTCAGGGAAAGTCCCAGATGATTGGAAAATCGCTTTTGTAACTCCCTTGTTCAAGAAAGGATCAAGACAAAAGATGGAAAATTATAGGTTGCTTTGCCTCACCTCGGTTGTAGGAAAATTCTAGAATCCATCATTAAGGATGAGATTTGTAAGTTCTTGGAAATGTCGGGTCTGATTAAAACAAGCCAGCATGGATTTAGTAAGGCAAGGTCATGCCTGAAAAACTTGTGGGCATTCATTGAAGAGGTAACAAGAAGGTTAGACCAGGGAAACCCAGTGGATGTGATCTATCTAGACTTCCAAAAGGCCTTTGGTAAAGTGCCTCATGGGAGGCGGCTGAGTAAGGTGAGGGCCCATGGTGTTTGAGGTGAGCTACTGGCATGGATTGAGGCTTGGCCGTCTGAAAGAAGGCAGAGAGTTGGGATAAAAGGTTCTTTTTCGGAATGGCATCTGGTGACGAGTGGAATCCTGCAGGGTTCAGTGTTGGGGCCGCAGCTGTTCACTTTATATATTAATGATCTGGATGAAGGGAACTGGGGGCTTTCTGGCGAAGTTCACCAATGATAAGAAGTTAGGTGGACAGGCAGGATGTTCTGAGGAGGTGGGGAGACTGCAGAAAGATTGAGACAGTTGAGGAGAGTGGTCCAGGAAATGGCTGATGAAATTTAACGTGAGCAAATGTGAGGCCTTGCACTTTGGAAAAAAGAATACAGGCCGAGACTATTTTCTAAACGGTGAGAAAATTCATAAAGCCAAAGTACAAAGGGATCTGGGAGTGCTAGTCCAGGATTCTCTAAAGATTGACTTGCAGGTTGAGGCCGTGGTGAGGAAAGCAAATGTAATGTTGTCATTTATCTCAAGAAGGTTGGAATATTAAAGCAGTGATGTGCTACTGAGACTTTATAAAGCTCGAGATAAGCCTCACTTCGAACACTGTGACCTATTTTGGGCCCCACACCTCAGGAAGGACATACTGGCACTGGAGTGTGTCCAGCAGCGATTCACACGGATGATCCCTGAAATAGTCGGCTGAACATAAGATGAATATCTGAGAATCCTGGGATTGTATTCATGAGAGTTTAGAAGGTTGAAGGGAGATCTACAAGAAACTTAGAAGATAATGCATGGCTTAGAAAGGGTGGACGCTGGGAAGTTGTTTCCGTTAGGCAGGGAGACTAGGATCCATGGGCACAGCCTTAGAATTAGAGGGGGTCAATTTAGAACGGAAATGAGGAAACATTTCGTCAGCCAGAGGGTGGTTGACCTGTGGAATTCATTGCCACGGAGGCCGGGATGTTAAATGTCTTCAAGGCAGAGATTGATAAATTCTTGATCTCGCAAGGAATTAAGGGCTACGAGGAGAGTGTGGGTAAGTGAAGTTGAAATGCCCATCAGCCATGATTGACTGGTGGAGTGGACTCGATGGGTCGAATGGCCTTACTTCCACTCCTCTGTCTTATGGTCTTCATTTTTAAACTTCTCTATCAAATCTCGTTTTCAAAGTTCTCTATCCTGTCACTAGTTTATACAGTTAATGGTCGGGCCCTGGGGAGTTTTGCTGAACAAAGAGACCTTGGGATGCAGGTGCATAGTTTCTTGAAAGAGTAGTTGCTGGTAGAAAGGGTGGTGAAGAAGGCATTTGGCATGCTTGCCTTCAATGGTCAGAACATTGACTGTAGTGGTTGAGGCATTGCATTGCAGCTGTACAGGACATTGGTGAGGCCTCGTCTGGAATACTGCATACAGTTCTGATCGCCTTTCTACAGGAAGGATGTTAAATGTGAGAGAGTGCAGAAAAGATTTACAAGGATGTTACTGGGACTGACTTACAGGGAGAGGCTGAATAGGCTGAAGTATTTTTCCCCAGAGCATTGGAGGCTGAAGGGCTTTTGCAGAGGTTTGTAAAATCATGAGGGGCATGGATAGGGTGAATAGCCAAGATTTTTTTTCCCAGGGCAAGGGAGTCATAAACTAGAGGGCAAAGGTTTAAGGTGAGAAGTGAAGATTTAAAAAGGGCCTGAGAGGCAACTTTTTCAGGCAGATGGTGCTGCATACATGGAATGAGCTGCCAGAGTGGTGGAGAGGGGTTCAATTTTAACTTTTTGAAAGCATCGGGATGGCTACATGAATAGGAAGGGTTGAGAAGGATATGGATCAAATGCTGACAAACTGGGACTAGATCACGTTGAGATATCTGGTTTGTGCGGGTGAGTTGGGTCTGTTGTATAACTGACTCTATGACCCCTTGCCTTTTGACCCCCATGCTCAATCAATGTTTGGAGATGAAATATTTCATGGCCAGAACTATCTGGAGTTTAACATTTTTTTAAAAAAAAGATGCATTTGTAATGAAGTTGATCTGTTTATTCTGTATATGAAAAAGAAAGAGAATTAGTAATTATTTTTAAAGATGAAATGATGGCTGAAGGTTGCATTTGACTTAAAACCTGTATACTTGCTGCTGCAGAATATTATATGCTCATATAGAATATTATCAGTTCTATTGGGTGAGTTTTTGAGATGTGCCTTAAAGCAGTCTAGTGGGTGAAAGATTTCTCCAAAGTATTGAGTATTGTTGGAATGGAGAACTGCCACATATATTGTGATCCGACCCCCATGCTGTAATTTTTCAAACAATGAAATGGACAAGATCACTGCCCGTTCATATTCAATACCCTTTTATACATGAAATGTGACCTTAGTTTTGCTTCCCACTTCCCTATCTCTATCTCCTGAGGATCTGAAACCTGAATACAGACTGAGGTAACTAGTTGTTGTCAGGAACAACCACTTAACCCATGCTGTTACTAATTTAAGTGGGAACAAAATGGCTTCTCAATGCAAATAATATGACAAAATGGCTTCCAGGCTGCAAATTGACAATTCTGTTAAACGCTGCATAAAATAGCTTTTAACGCTGTTCGAGCTACATAATTGACTCATCACAGTCTGCGAGGAGAAAGTGAGGTCTGCAGATGCTGGAGATCAGAGCTGTAAATATGTTGCTGGAAAAGCGCAGCAGGTCAGGCAGCATCCAGGGAACAGGAGAATCGACGTTTCGGGCATTCCTGAAGAAGGGCTTATGCCCGAAACGTCGATTCTCCTGTTCCCTGGATGCTGCCTGACCTGCTGCGCTTTTCCAGCAACACATTTTCAGTGCTAATCACAGTCTGCCTCAACAGAGATTAGCAGACAATGCTTCCTTTACAGCATAGAAATAACTAGACTAGGTGAGACATTACTGGCCACCCTAACTGACCTTCAAGTGCAGATGGCAAGACTCGGTTAGTGAGATAAAAGTGGCTTAAGTGTTGGAAAACAAAGTTGGTTCCCAGGAAATATCATTGGACCGAGAAGCTATCAGTTAAGATTGTTTCATAAGTTAGTTTGTAATTGTCTAAATGTACTATACAATAATGGCCTGTACCTTTCTTTAAGAGAAGTATAAAAATGTCTGTTTGAAGGGGTGTAGGTTTGCTCGCTGAGCTGTAGGTTTGATATCCAGACGTTTCATTACCTGGCTTGGTAACATCATCAGTGGCGACCTCCAAGTGAAGCAAAGCTGTTGTCTCCTGCTTTCTATTTATATCTTTCTCCTGTATGGGGTTCCTGGAGTTTGTGGTGATGTCATTTCCTGTTCGTTTTCTGAGGGGTTGATGGATGGCATCTAGATCTATGTGTTTGTTTATGGCATTGTGGTTGAAGTGCCAGGCCTCTAGGAATTCTCTGGCATGTCTTTGCTTAGCCTGTCCCAGGATAGATGTGTTGTCCCAGTCGAAATGGTGTTTTTTTTCAACCATGTGTAGGGCTACGAGGGAGAGAGGGTTGTGTCTTTTTGTGGCGAGCTGGTGTTCGTGTATCCTGGTGGCTAACTTTCTTCCTGTTTGTCCTACGTAGTGTTTGTGGCAGTCCTTGCATGGAATTTTGTAGATGACGTTGGTTTTGTCCATGGGTTGTACTGGGTCTTTTAAGTTTGTTAGTTTTTGTTTGAGAATGTTGGTGGGTTTGTGTGCTACTAGGATTCCGAGGGGTCTTAGTAGTCTGGCTGTCATTTCTGAACATTCTTTGATGTATGGTAAGGTGGTTAGGGTTTCTGGTTGTGTTTGGTCTGCTTGTCGTGGTTTGTTCTTGAGGAATCTGCGCACTGTATTTTTTGAGTATCCGTTCTTCTTGAATACGTTGTACATGTGGTTCTCTGTTTTCCGAAGTTCGTCTGTGCTGCAGTGTGGTTCGTTGGAATAGTGATCTGATACAGCTTTGATTGGAGGTTGCCACTGATGATGTTACCTAGCCAGGTAATGAAACGTCTGGATATCAAACCTACAGCTCAGCGAGCAAACCTACACCCTAAACCTCAACCTGAGCTACAAACTTTGCAAATGTCTGTTTTAAGCAATATGTGCAGCTCCTCTGAGGAACATGGAAGTGTATAACCTCTGTGTTTGTGGATGATCTGTGCCTGGCTGTATGAAAAATAAAGAATTAAATGTTAAAGAACCAGACCAATTGTGAGTGCTTTTTCACCGATCACGGAATAGAGAGACCCACCCCCCCCCCCCCCCCCCCCCCCCAACTCCACCGGGGGTCCAGATCTTCATTACCAGTATTGTCTGAAGAATGTCTTGCTCCAGCTTGGCAAACCAGTTGCATATATGTTGACTACTGTTCTGTGGTCACCTTCAGTGTCAGAAGAACCTGCATGCCATGTTGTCAATTGCTGGTCTCACCTTGGAATGTCGGAGTGAGTGCTATGCATGCAACTTGATGCTGACTCCTTTCCTTTTATACCGTCTGTACCAAACCCAGTACCATTTTCAATCACCTTCCATCAGTTTGTGCTAAGACGCTACAGTTATATTCTCCTTCAGATGTTGGTAACAGTGATTCATTTAAAATTTATAAGCTCCTGGTTTGGGCAGTATGAACCATGTAATTCCTTGACATTAATGCACTGATATCAATGCATGCATATGTGGAAAATAAAAATTGCTATGCTTTTATAAACGACGCATGGTAGCTTTTATTTAGCACTTTTGCATTTAACTGTTGTATCATCAGATCAGTACAGTAACGTGCTTATTTTTTTCAATTCTATCATGAATTGGAGTGAGAATTATTTTGCTTTTCTCTGAGACATTTTTGACAGCTGGCTGTCTTTTCATTATTGTAACTCCTATAAGACAGATGTACAGAAAGCTGGTTTTGTAATTTAAAGTATGACTCATAACTGGAGATGAGTCGTATTGCGTGCAGTTCTGGTCTCCTCCTATCGGAAAGATGTTGTGAAACTTGAAAGGGTTTAGAAAAGATTTACAAGGATGTTGCCAGGATTGGAGGATTTGAGCGACAGAGAGGGGTTAAACAGGTTAGGGCTGTTTTCCCTGGAGTGTCGAAGACTGAGGCGTGACCTTCTAGAGGTTTACAAAATCATAAGGGGCAAAGTCTTTTCTGTGGGGTGGAGGAGTACAGAACTAAAGGGCATGGGTTTAGGGTGAGAGGGGAAAGATATAAAAGAGACCTAAGGGGGAACGTTTTCACACAGAGGGTGGTACGTATATGGAATAAGCTGCCAGAGGAAGTGGTGGAGGCTGGTACAATTGCAACATTTAAAAGGCATCTGGATGGTTATATGAATAGGAGGGATATGGGCCAGGTATTGGCAGGTGGGACTAGTTTGGGTTGGGATATCTGGTCGGCATGGACGAATTGGACTGTGCTGTACATCCCCATGACACTAAATGCAATTTACGACGATCTAGTGGAAATAAAATCGTGCAACAATTTTGTGATTCTGCCTGGGGTTATCACTGTTCAGTTGCCAGTTTTGCCTATTGCAGACTGTGTTGAAGGTTAGACAGAAATGGGGGAATGTTGCTCATTGAACGTGATTAAGTTAGACGGCTACAGAGATAGGTCTGGACAGTGGGACTATCTAGATAGCTCTTTGGGTAGCCGGGATGGACACAATGGGTTGAATGGTCTCATTCTGTACTTTAAAATTCTATGATTCTATAATTATGGATGCTACATCTGTGTCACCATGTCCAGGAAGGTGGTGTTGGGATGTATCCATTATGAAATTACAGAGCTGATTATTCTGCATGTGCTGTGTGTTTTATGCTGCGAAATTCCAACTTTATAAATTATCTCCCATGTTTCCAGGACTGGATCTGCAAAGAGCTGGAAATCTCTTACTGAGAGTGAAATATCTAAAGCATCACTGGGCCCCATTACAAAGCAGGATATGTATGTAACACCACAAACTATAGGGCTTGTTTCTTTACAACAACTATGGCGTTAAGTTAGTTCAGGATTGCAAAATTCCATAAAATGTTTACGAGTAGTTTAATAAATTGACTTTGTTTATTCAGCAGCAAACTATCAGCATTCAAACCGGAAACTAACATAAATAGACAGCTGATGTATCTTTCTTTTTGTAATTCTGCAATTCTCCACTAACTGCTTCAGCTCAACATGTTCTCCCTTGTAGCTGGATTTTTAAAATTTAGTTCAGACCACTATGTGCCATCACTAAACCTTGTTTTTAAAGAATCTAAATAACATATATTTCAAAAAGGCTTGTTCTTTCATTAAGAATGCACATTTTTTCGAAAGGTATAAAAATTGCATTCTCAAGCGCTTTCATTGCAAGATTACGTAAAGTAAGTTCATGTCCCACTTCAGAGACCTGTGCTTTGTGAATCAGACTGATGCACCAGTGCAGTGCCATGGGTGTGCTTTGCTGTTCGAGTGCGATCATTTGCTGAGCTGAGGCCCCGGCTGCTCATCAGATAAATGCAAAGAGTCTTTGCCTAGTTTTGGAAGACAAGCATAGAGGGTCCTTGTGGGTGTCTTAGCTAATATTCAGTCTTCAACGAACACCTAAAACAATTTATTTCATCTGTGTCATTGCTGGAACTATGCTGTTCAAAATTGGTTTTGGACTTCCAATGTTTCAACCATGTGCTGAAAGATTATTTGATTCATTACAATAAGATTTTGGGGATCATTGATTGTGAAAGACATTATATTTTGGCACTTTCTTTATAGATACCGAGTTATAAACACAAATTGCTTATATTTGTTACAGATCGAAGATCGTCGAGTCGAGATGGGCAGAAATCCAACTTGTTCAGTGAACTATGCATCAGATCGAAACAAGTCTGCACTCTTCGATAGTCGACTTGATGCCCCCTCTAAGAGTCCTTCTCCAGTTTTCAAATGTTATTTGAAATCTCGACCTGACTTTGTTGAAGGGCTGGATAATGTGGCAGGAGCTCTTAAATATAGTCGTATGCCAGATCAGTTGGCATTTAGGCCAGAGGATGGTTCTGGTGATGAAAGTGTTGTGTCCAGTCATCAGTCTGTGCAACATGATATCCAGGAGGAACTTAGTCATCTAAAATCATAAGACTCTGATGTCGAGGATGTACTAGGCTTGTCTCAGCAATCTGATCAGTCTGAACCCTTGCTGAAATGAGACATTGAGAAACTGCAGCACATCAATGTCCCTGAGCATATCAAGGAATTAACTCCAATAAACAGAGTCCTATCTGATGACACAAAACAGCCTTTAGTAGCTTACCTTGTTGAAAAGACATTTGAGGACTTGAAGGATGAGGAATATTACTTGCACATGGACGGCAATCCTGATGAGGAGGACGGTGCAAGTGATCATTCAGCCAGTTCTGTGAAGATTGTCACATCAGTTAAGTCGGGCACCTCCATTGCATCTGCGCTATCTGACTCTGGAGAACTCCATCAGAGAATGATTCTTATTCTCAAGATTTTGAGTACTTTTCCCAAGGAAAGGAAGCAACTTACTCAGAAAGTTTTGAGTCATTGCGAAGGAGGAATGAAGACATGAATAAAAGTTTACACGGTGGGAGTTGCAAAGCTGGCCCAGAATCTGCAGAAGCCCTTTCGCGAAGGATCAAAATCACCAGTGACAAAAATCTCACTGAGGCCCAAGTGCTCTCCTGTCCTGTGCATTTCAGCAGGAGGGAATGAATGACCAATGTGTCTTCCAGTGCACAAAGGGAGGAGTTTTCACTAAATATCCACAGGAACGCTTCAATTTCTCTGTTGAATTTACTCAACAGGGAAAAGGCTCAATTTAAAGTATCATTCCTCGAGCCTGAATCTGAGGAAATCCATGAGGAGCACGTGGACATCAAAGGAGAGGAACTCAAGGACAATCGTGAGGATAGTGAAGACTTTAAAGGAGATGATCGGAAGAGCAGTGATTCAAAAGCCAATTCTTTGGTTGATATGTTGCCATCTTCCTTTGTGAAGGACGCTATTGAACATTCAGCTTACTAATCAAGGATTACAGTTCAAACTGGATGTTGAATCCTGGCCCAGGTCACCTTCCAAGGCTCCAAAGGAGGAACACAAGACTGTTATCCAGTTGGAGACATCCGAAAGAGATGACAGTGTTGATGATAAGGAGGAAGTATTATCTCCAGATCTTTGTCCCTGACCTGTAAGTATTAATTTTGAAGCTGTTTTGGGATGGATTTGAATTTCAAGAATTGGAGATGTGTTATTGGTCTCGAAGCATTGATGCAATTGTTTTAGTCATGATTCCAGAGCTTGTTAAATTCCCACAGTTGAACATACAGGTAGACAATTCTTTATTCGAAATCCCGAAATCTGAAAAGCTCCGAAATCGGAAGTTTATGTCGTGAATTTTTTTTGTCTAATTAACAAAGTTGTTTGGGTTCACTCCACACCCACTCGACCCACATCACACTGGGGGTGTGGCCCAGCACTGGCAGGCGTCAGTTCTGTCTCAGGGCTCATAGTTTTCACAGGTGGGTCTGTTGTTCAGTAAGAGTTTTAAAACTTTTACTGTTAAACTGTCACTCTGAAAACTAAAGAATTCCAAATTCTGCAAACCAGCTGGTCCTGAGGGTTTCGAATAAAGGATTGTCTCCCTGTCGTACCGACAACAGGATGGTGGGACCAATGACAGGATTGTTGTTGTTTCCCGAACAATATGTCAAAATACAACTCCACTTTCTTCAGGCGCATTTTGCAGGTCATCATTTTCAGAAATTACCCTGTGTTCCACTTTCCCAAGGACCCTTGACCAAAAGACTGTTGTGAGGAATATCTTGATAAATTGTGAAATATATTTGTGGGTGATAAAATCAAGTTGTGGGGAATGTACTTAAAATTTCTGGTGTCTCGTTGTTTTCTACCTTGCCCATCAGTTCTCAAAATATGTATAAGTACACCCGATTATTTCTCAAGGATTTAGTGACCATTTCTACTGTGTAATTATTGAGTTTAGAACTTAAAGATTGCTATTGAAATTCAAATCTTTTCCTCCTGCACTTTTCTGACCTTCCCTCAAAGGGAGGCAATGTTTTTAAAGAGGTTTTTTTAAAAAACTAAGTTTTGAATCATGCTTTTCAATCTCTGGCTAAATCAGTTCACACACAGTTTATCCAGCGTAGTGTTCTGAAGCAAAGTCCCGAGCCTGAATGACCATCTGATTAGAAGAACAGAAGGGTTTATGGTTTGCACATATTAACATTGATTGGACAAGCAGCTCTTTTCATGGAAGTGCTTGACAAGTTCTCATACTGTCCATTCCTTTCTGAGCAATCAATGCAGGAAATCGCTGAAATAGGACCTTGGGTCACTTTGATTTGATACAGCAACATCCTGACTAAACTGACACATTCTTTTCTGATTTGCATTTACCTACAAATTGCAGGAATATAAAAGGGATGCAGCAGTCAACTGAAAATGATCTGATTTTGGAAAGCTGAAGCTCAGAACCTTCAGTATGAAATCGTTCATTCCCCTAAGTATAATAAATAGAAAGATGTAGAGAGTGTGAGCAGAAGAGTGTTTTGTGAGGTGAGATTCAGCTTTTGGCATTTGAACACAAAATTATTTTCCCTTAGTTAAGCAAGAAAGGTGTGGGTGAAGAGTGCTCCACAGCAGCTCTGATTGATAATATGTATAACAGAGCATGTTAAAAACATTATCTCGATCCTGATGACTGTATTGAATTCAATTTACCATTTTGCCCCTTCCCTAAAAATCCAAAACCCCTTTCTCCTCCACTGTTTGTACTCTCCCATTATTAATTTATCATCCTCATCATCATCAGACTGTTATCCATTAAATCCCATCTGTCATAACTTTGCTCACTCTGAGAATCTATAGTTTCTGTTTCTATTTACATAATATATGGTGTCTCTTCCAGTCACTCAGTATTTGTTTCAAGTTCTTCTGTATCATTTCTGTCTTTCTATTGCTGTTTCCATTTGTTGATAAGACAATATATGATTATTATTCACCTTCTTAAAACTCTCTAGAATCATGATCTTCCACGTGTCACTCCATAATTTTCAGATAAAGAGTGCCTCAAAGGTTGAACTTCTCAATCTGTGATCATGTCTGTACCTCTTTTCCTGATAATATCTTGAGAATATGCACTATGTTGAGATTCCCAAAATTGACCAAAATATTTGAAGATCTTATGCAACTGTAATGGAAATTAAATCGACTTGACTCAACTATTAGCAAGAGCAAAGAAAGGAGCTTTATTTAAATTCTGCAGAATATTCAGCTAGATGCCTCAATGTAAGGGGTATCTGAGCAGTGTTCAGATACTTGCCTTATACTGTTTCTTATCACGCTCTCAAAGGCAAAGACTGGGAAAACTCAAATTGTTATTCTCTCATCCCCTGGTCTTGGACATGACAGTTCTTCAGCTTTCGCTGAGTACGACTATCGCAAGGTCAAGGTGAATGATTACAAATTCAAACAGCTGACTGCAGACCTCCTCAAAGTATTGTTTACAAAGCTCAGCACAGCATTAAGTTTTAGAAAAGCATTCTCTTTCAAATTTCACAGTAAATGGATAATTTTCCATTACACAACGTAATGTGACTTAAATTGTTTGTGTCCAGTTGGAAGAGCCAGCTGTTTTTTTAATGGCCATATCTATCACCTTAAATGGCCTGTATGTTTGAATACTTTGTGGCCTTTGCTGTAATCGGATTAGGAACTTACCATTTCAGGTGTAATTCCTTTTTTATCTTCTCAATGTATGACTTCGTCTCACTCTCAACTTCAATTCCATCTTCCGGTAAATATTCTTCTGTATCTGTCACTGCATTACAATTCCATCTCTGTCCCTTCAACCCAAGTTGGAATCGTTTAGTTTCCATCTCTTAAATTCCCAAGTCAAGATTGTGTTTATTACTATAACAATTAAGGGCAATCTGAGCATGGGCTCCTGTGGGTCCCTTCCATTCTCCACACCTTTCTAGTGTGAAATCTTTATTTTACTCTGACCCTTGCATTTTCCCAACCACCTCTATCCATTTGACTATGCTCCCCTTCATTTGAGGTGCCCTTGAGTT
The DNA here is from genome assembly GCF_037043375.1 of Chiloscyllium plagiosum. Lineage (NCBI taxonomy): Eukaryota > Metazoa > Chordata > Chondrichthyes > Orectolobiformes > Hemiscylliidae > Chiloscyllium > Chiloscyllium plagiosum. Next base: position 104,632,780 of record NW_028270147.1, on the reverse strand, counting down.
TTGCCATTGGTCTTCTCAGAGGCAACTACTTGAAATAATTTCTGAAAATCCACGTCAACCATGTAAACTTTTTCCCACTAATCTGCTCTTTTACAAATACCACCTTGTCAAATTGTTTGGTAGGTTCACAACCTGCTCATTAGAAATTCATGCTCATTTCTCCTGATTAGCTACGGTCTCTTCAAGTGCTCATACTTCACTCCATATTGTTCACTCTTAATTTACCAACAAATGAAGCAAAACTAACTAATCACAAAATTCCTGTTTTGCTTTTTTTGAACAAGGAGTTAGCTGCCCGATAATCCTCTGGTCGAATTTTAGGATGTGATAATTGGAGCCATGATAGTTTGCTTTCTATTTGCAGCATGTCCCATAGGTGTCATTCATTTTGTTTCAAAGGTTTGCCTCCTTTTATGTTGTGGTGCCTTCCTTAGTATTATGCAGGTAATCTTATCTAATACATCTGCACCTACCCTTGGTAGTTCTGCAATCCTATTAAACCCCTTCTCTAATCTCTCTTTTGCCTTTTCTCCTGTATTCATTGATATTCTAAATGTATCCTGGTTCAGATCGTGGTAAGTTGTTATTTTATGTATTTTGAACAGTATTCCCTTTTGTTTTCACTGTAGCAATCTAACAAACATTTTTTTGGGGGGGAGAGGACGTATCTAATATAATCTTTTCTCTATTACTCTTTTCCTTCTTCCACCTTGTATTTAACATGACGAGAGAAATTTTCACTGAGGTATTTTCTGAAGATCCCAGTTCCAGCCGACCTCCATGGATGAAGCCAAGCCAAACTAGCTCTGTTTTTTTCAAACGAGCGAGGAACCCACAGAATTTAAATCAAGCGAAGCTAATAACTCCATGTCATGCTTTTGTCCTACTTGTCAGTAATAATGTTGCAAGTGTGATGCTGTTTGGAGTTAAAATATGTAGATCGATTAAGTGAGTGACTCAACTTGTAAAGAGTGGCCACTATCCTGACTTGAAATCTGTCACTGCTTCTGGGAAGTCCCTCCCTAATGAGATTGTGGGTCCAGCTCAGCACCATCTTCTCAAGGACAACTGGGAAGGGGCAATAAGTGCTGGCCAGACAATGATGCCCACATTCCATGAACAAACTAAAGAAATATTTTCCTCTAAGCTCATTGAACACCAAGGAACACCATTTTAATTCTAAACTCCTCAATAAACATTCTTTTAAAATGACTCTCAGGCTCTGGGCATCGCCGGCTGGCCAGCATTTATTGACTGATCCTAGTTGCTTTTGAGAACCTGGTGAGCTATCTTTTGTAACCACTGCAGTCCATGTGCTGTAGGTAGACTCACAATGCCCTTAGTGGTCAGATGCATGGCAGATGCAGTTCAATGTGGATAAATGTATGGTTATCCACTTTGGTGGCAAGAACAGGAAGGCAGATTACTACCTAAATGGAATCAATTTAGGTAAAGGGGCAGTACAAAGAGATCTGGGTATTCTTGTACACCAGTAAATGAAGGTAAGCATGCAGGTGCAGCAGCTAGTGAAGAAGATTAATAGCATGCTGGCCTTCATAACACGAGGGATTGAGTATAGAAGCAAAGAGGTTCTTCTGCAGCTGTACAGGGTCCTGGTGAGACCACACCTGGAGTACAGTGTGCAGTTCTGTTCTCCAAATTTGAGGAAAGACATTCTGGCGATTGAGGGAGTGCAGCGTAGGTTCACGAGGTCAATTCCTGGAATGGCGGGACTACCTTACGCTGAAAGACTGGAGCGACTGGGCTTGTATACCCTTGAGTTTAGAAGACTGAGAGGGATCTGATTGAGACGTATAAGATTCTTAAAGGATTGGACACTCTGGAGGCAGGAAACATGTTTCCGCTGATGGGTGAGTGCCGAACCAGAGGACACAGCTTAAAAATACGGGGTAGACCATTTAGGACAGAAATGAGAAGAGACTTATTCACCCAGAGAGTGGTGGCTGTGTGGAATGCTCTGACCCAGAGGGTAGTGGAGTCCCAGTCTCTGGATTCATTTAAGAAAGAGTTGGATAGAGCTCTCGAGGATAGTGGAATCAAGGGTTATGGAGATAAGGCAGGAACAGGATACTGATTAAGGATGATCAGCCATGATCATATTGAATGGTGGTGCAGGCTCGAAGGGCAGAATGGCCTACTTCTGCACCTATTGTCTATTGTCTATTCCAGTAATTTGATACAGCAATCCTGTAGAAACAGTGATATTTTTCGAAGTCAGGATGGTGAGTGTCTTGGAGGGGCACTTGCAGGTGACAGTCCTGTGTTTCTAGTCTCACCTATGCCCTACAGTTTTGGATTTCCTACACCGGTTAAAAGACTTGTCTATTTACCCTATCCATGCCCCTCATGATTTTATAAAATCTTTACACAGTCACCCCTCAGTCTTCTTTGCTCCAGGGAAAATAGCCTCAACCAATTCATCCTCTTCCTATAGCAGAAAACTCCCAACCCTGACAACATCCTTGTAAATCTTTTCATAACCCTTTCAAGATTCACAACATCCTTCCCAGAGCAGGGAGTCCAGAATTGCATCGAGTATTTTAAAAGAGGCCTAATCAGTGTCCTGTAGAGCCGCAGCATGACCTCCCAACTCCTATACTCAGTGCTCTGACCAATAAAGGCAAACATTCACTATCCTGTTTACTTGTCACTCCACTTTCAAGGAACTATGAACCTGCACTCCAAGGTCTCTTTGCTCAGCAACACTCACCAGTGCTTTACCATTGAGTGTATAAGTCCTGACCTGATTTGCCTTTCCAAAATGCAGCATCTCACATTTATCTGAATTAAACTTCATCTACAACTCCTCAGCCCATCTTTTCGAGATCCTGTTGTATTGTTAACCTTCTTACTGTCCACTGCACCTCCAATTTTGATGACATCTGCAAAGTACTAACCGAAGTATGTGGAGAAAGTGAGGACTGCAGATGCTGGAGATCAGAGCTGAAAAATGTGTTGCTGGAAAAGCGCAGCAGGTCAGGCAGCATCCAAGGAGCGGGAGAATCGACGTTTCAGGCATAAGCCCTTCTTCAGGAATGAGGAAGGTGTGCCAAGCAGGCTAAGGTAAAAGGTAGGGAGGAGGGACTTGGGAAAGGACATTGGGAATGCAATAGGTGGAAGAAGGTTAAGATGAGGGTGATAGGCCGGAGAGGAGGTGGGGGCGGAGAGATCGGGAAGAAGATTGCAGGTCAAGAAGGCGGTGCTGAGTCCGAGGGTTGGGACTGAGATAAGGTGGGGGGAGGGGAACCATACTATGTTCCATGTTCATATCCAAATCATTTATGTAAATGACAAAAAGCAGTGAACCCAGCACCGATCCTTGTAGGTCACCACTGGTCACAGGCCTCCGACTGGAGATGGTTATTGATTGGCAGTTTTGGTGCAAAAATCACTTGCCTCTTGTCAGTCCAAACCTGCATATTGTGTAGATCTTGTTGCCTTTGAATATAGACTGCTTCAGTATCTGAGGAGTTATGAATGTTACTGAATAATGTGCAATCTCTCTCTCTCTCTCTCATTCCCCCATTTCCGATGAGATTTCTTCCCCTAACTCCTGATTCCAAATTTCCTTGACTCTCTCCATGTCCCCCAAGACATTCCCTCTCTGCAGATGATATATGGTACTAACTGAAAGACCGTCCCCACGTCGGAGCACTCATCATTATGTATCCGACTTGTAGGGCTCGGTCAAGAACTTGGTAAATTTAATTAATTTTAGCGCCAAATAAATGATCCAAGCCATCCCGCAAACCTCCGCAGCACCTGGTTGGGTAATAACAAAGGGAGTATCCTCACAGGATATAACAACCAAGGAAGAACAGTCATTTTAATCAAGGCTATATGGCCTCACCATGATCTGGGTATTCCCTCCCATCGCTGCAAATCCTGCTTTATCCTCTCAAACAGCGACACAAAGTTAGCTCCAAATAGTTGCAGGAAGTGAGGGGTGATAAAAATTCCCAGATAGAGAAAAGCTTTCTGTGACCATCTAAAAGGAAACTCCATTCCATCCTCCACCTTCAGTACCTCCACCAATCCCCCCACAGGCAGGACTTCAGATTTTGGAAAATTTATTCTGTATTCCGAAGAGCTGCCTAATAATTTAATGTTTTGTATGATCTGGGGTATGGACATTTCAAGGTTAGCTAAAAACAGTAGGACATTGTCCATATAGAGAGTGATTTTTATTTCCCCAACTCCCACCTTCGGGGAAAGAGAATTTCAGGGTCTTTTCAGACAGCCTCTGCCAGTGGTTCAAGTACCAAGGTAAACCGTAGGGGCAACAGGAGACATCCCTGTCGGCTGCCACTCCCCACACCAAAATTACTCAATTTAACCCCATTCATGATAACTGCCGCCTTGGGGTCTTTAGAAACACTGCCATCCACCTGGCAAAGGCCCCTCCCACACCAAAACGATCTAGAACAGCAAAGAGATACGACCATTCCACTCAATCAAAAGCCTTTTCTGCCTCCAGGGAGACCACCAAACCCGGAATCATTCTTTGCTGACACAGTTGCACTATGTTCAATACCTGCCTGATGTTGTTGGAGGAGCTGCGGCCCTTGATAAAACCCGTCTACTCCTCTTTTATAATAACAGGCAGCACCTTCTTCAGTCTCAGAGCTAACACCTTTGATAGAATTTTAAAATCCACATTCAACAACGAGATGGGTCTATACAATACACAATCCTCAGGGTCTTTCCCTTTCTTTAAAATAAGGGAGATATTCGCCTCTGTAAGAGAGGGTGGAAGACAGTCCTGGCCATAGGAATGACTATACAGCTCCAGCAATGGGTTAGCTGACATGTGTATGAGCTCCTTGTAAAATCCACATGGGAATCAGTCTGTACCAGGTGCCTTATCCCGTTGGACCTGCCTTACCGCCTCTTGCACCCCCTGTACTGTGAGAGGTACATTTAAAAGGGAGGCCTGATCTGCATTTATACCAGGGAGGTCCAAGTTTTCAAAAGAGGATTCCATTCTCACTTCTCCATCCCCACAGCCCTCTGACCGGTATAACTCTGCATAGGACTCCCAAAATCTGGCATCGATCTTCCTCAGTTCACGAGTGACATTGCCAGTTCTCTCCCTGATAAACACAATGGACTGTGGAGCACTTTCCTTCCTCGCCAGGTAAGCCAGGGATCTACCTGGCTTATCCCCATATTCAAACAGCCTTTGGTTTGCAAAGGAGACCCTTGTCTTTGCCACTTGTGTGAGCGCTGAGTCCAGAGCAGCCCGGAGAGCCGTGACCCGTTGCAATTTGACCCCGGATGGTCTGGGATAATGTGCCGATTTGGCTGCCTTCAGCCAGGCCTCAAGTATCAGCTGCTGCTCTCCTCTCTGCCTCCTTCTCATTGTCAAGTGTGAAATAATCAAACCCCTTAAGAATGCTTTGGTGGTCTCCCAGAGCACTGATGGGTTAATGGCCACGCCCAGATTGATGTCCCAAAAACCCTGAACTCCCTTGTGATACACTGTACAAAGTTGTCATCCTTCAACAGAAACAGATTCATGCGACATTGCTGTGTGTCTACTCCACTACCTTTGATCTTAACATCTAAATATACTGCCACATGGTCCGAAATAGTAATGCTCCCAATCCTGCAGTTAACACCAAGTCCAGACAAACCGAAGGAACAAAGAACATTTCAATTCTTGTGTGGCACTTGTGTGGGTTGGAGTAAAAGGTAAAGTCCCTCCCATTCGGGTGGAGACACCTCCACACATCCACTAGCCCCAACTCCTCTCACAAGTCCACTAACTGTCTAGTCTGCAGAGGTGTACCCGACAGCTCCTTTGGCATCCTGTCCACCCCAGGGTCCATGAGACTATTAAAGTTTCCTCCTATAATCATACGGCGCATCCCAAGAGCCATTAACTTAGAGACTGCATCAACTAAAAACTTGAGAGGATGCGCCGGGGGACAGTAAACGTTCAGGATGGCATACACTTCTCCGTGTCCCAGAGCGTTGAGAATAATGAACCATCCATGCTCATCCTTAGTTTGATCTATCACCTGAAATGGGAGGTTCCTTCATACCAGTATGGCCACTCCTCTGCTTTTGGAGTTGAAGGAGGAGAAGAACAGCGTATCGTATTCTCCCTGCTGTAACTTCAGATGTTCCCTGTCAGTCAAATGCATCTCTTGCAGTAGAGCGATGTCAACCCTTTCCCTCTTAAGATTTGAGAGCACCTTCTTCCTTTTGACCACACACTACAGCCCGCAGTCCACCGAGAGGAACAAGCCCATTCAATGTGTGACGAGTGGGAAAAAAAAGACTTTATCAAATCTGAAGACTATTTCTACAAACGCCACCAAAACTTCTAAAACTAAAAAAAACTAACCACTACTCCTAATGTCAACAAATAAACACAAAAAACACAAATTTCCAGAGATCCACCCCTTGCCCATAGGGGCCTTTCACTCCCAACCTCACAACCATCCCAGCACCTTCCAGTTAAGGTCATGCCCCAAACCCAAGCAATGGGGAAAAAAACATATTATTTCCACTCCGACAAGTTAACAATGGACACCCACCCCTCCCCCTTCTCATCTCAACCCAACACACCTTTACATCAAAGGAGTAACCACCCTCACCCAGCAAATCAGAACAATAGAATAGCTAATAACCACCAAACAGCTATAATATAAAACATACCGGATCTCTCACTAAAGCAATACCAAGCCTATAAAGCGCGAGACCCCAAAAGGGAAAAGAACAAAGAGAGAGAAGATTAAAAAAAATTACGTTATGCCATTGTCCGCTCGCCTCTTTTCCTTCCTCCTCGGTCAAAGTCTATCATTTCAGCAAGTTCAAAAGTTCTTTTACTTTTTCCGCCGAGTCGAAGTTGTAGACAGTTCCCCCATAACTGAAACGTAGCACCGCCGGGTACCTCAGAGTATTCAATGTTTAATTTTTTTTTCTTGACATCATCAAAAGTCTTTCTTTTCTTAATTATAGCCCCAGAAAATTCATGAAAAAACATTATTTTCAAACCTTTATAAGCCAAAGCCTATGGATCCCTTCCCAGTCTTCTGGCTGTTTCTATTATTAAATGCTTTTCCTTGTGATGCTGGAGTCGCACTAGGACTGGGCGGGGGCACTGGGCCGGCCCAGACCTACACATCACGATGCGGTCTGCCCACTCCACACTCACCCGGCCCAACTCAATCTCCAGGCCCAGCAACTCCGGAAGCCACCTCTTGAGGAAATCAGCGAGGTTTTCACCTTCTACATGCTCAGGTAAGCCCAAGATCTGTAGATTTTTCTCCGACCTTGATTTTCGAGGTCGTCTGTTTGTTCCTTCAGGGCCTGAACCTGCCCTTCCAAGGTTCGAACCCGCCCCTTGGACCTCTCCATCGTGGCCTCCAAGGCTTCGTTAGTAAATTCTGTTGCTCCACTGAACTTAAGGACGCTGCCACAGGGTTTGACATAATGGCTGTGCGTGTGCCCGACATAGGGGAGCATCCTGCCTGCTGCACTCCTCTAGCTCCCTTTCCTTTAGATGTCTTCATTTCAGCTTCAGATCTTCCCAATCCTAATTTAAAGGGGCTCTAGGTTCTCTCCCGACTTTCTACCACAAACCTTCGTCAGGGGTGACTAATGGGGGGAGGTATAGGAGCCCACCTTGCCTGGGATATGGCACAGAATCCAACACACCAGACTGTTCAGACTGCCGCCATCTTGAATCTCCCATACCCATTCTCTACTGATCACATCCTCAAAACCTTCCAGAAGATGTGTCAGGCCTGATTTCCCTTTAGTAAATCCATGCTGACTTGGACCAATCCTGTCACTGCTTTCCAAATGCTCGGTTATTGTATCTTTAATAATTGACTCATGTAAAATTCCTCATTTTCACACTCCCTCCTTTTATTAAAAAGTGATGTTACATTGGATACTGCCTAGTCCATTAGAGTCTACAGAATGGTGATCATTTTCCAGCAATGTGTCCACTATTTCTACACCCACTTTCTTATGGACTCTGGGATGTAGAGCATCAGGCCCTGGGGACTTACCGAGTTTTGATTCCATCAGTCTCCCCAAAACCATTTCCCGACTAACAAGGATTACCTTCAGTTCCTCCTTCACACTTGACCCTCTATCCCCCTGCATTTCCTTTCAATACGATTAGCATTCTTGGATATTTAGTTCCCAGCCCTGATCCCCTTGCAGCCATGTCCCTGCACTACAGGCTCATTTACCTTGTTTCATATACTCGATGCATCGAAGTTCAACACCCTCAGTCATACACTGACTGCCTCCTTCTCATAGTTATCTCCTTTAGAAATCACAGAATCCCTACAGTGTGGAGGCAGGCCATTCAGCCCAGACTGACCCTCCAAATAGCATCCCACCCACCCTACAATTCCAATGGATAATCCTCCTAACCTACACATCTTTGTGACAATGGGAGGAAACCCAAGTAGACACGGGGAGAATGTGTAAACTCCACACAGTCAGTTGGAATTGAGTCTGTCTCCGGAGCTGTGAGACAGCAGTGCTAACCACTGATCTACCATTCCACCCTGCGGTGCCTCAAGTTCAATTCCGTCTCAGGGGCAATTAGGGATGGGCAATAAATGCTGGCCCTGCCAGTGACACCCACATCCCAAGATGCACTTTAAACAATGTCTGTTCTTTTATGGGGTTTGTTAGGAGTTGGCGACAAATGTTCAAATGGATTGTTTTGCCAGTTCATGTTCGTAGAGTTAAAATCCCTTCAAAAGGCAGGGATTAAAATTGCTTCTCTTGTTTTTCAGGCCGTGAGAACACTCAGCCCAAGCTGACCCTGCTACCCCACTCCCCAGAGCAGGTCAATGCCAAGAGCACTGCCGCCCTGGTGTGCCTTGCCAATCACTTCTATCCCGATGAGCTGGAGGTGCAGTGGAAGAAGGGCAGCCATTTTGGACGGGGTTCAGACCAGCAACTACCTGCGAGCTTCAGACAGCACCTACAGTGTCAGCAGCCTGATGACCCTCTCTGGGTCTGACTGGGTGTCCAACGCTCGCTTCTCCTGTGCCCTCACCCACGTGACCCTCCCCTCAGCAAGAGCATCAGGAGATCAGAATGTGTGTAGAGTGTTTGAGACAGTCCACAGAGGAGACACAACTTTAAATAGAACAGGGCTGAGCTGGCAGGACAAAGGTCATTGTCAGCACTGAATTTCAACTCTCTTCCTTCTTGGGATTGGCTTCGTGACACTTCTGAGGTTCAAGGGTTAAGGCAGGTCATTGCGATCATCAAAAAGAAGCATTACGCTGTATTAGACTTCATGCTGACCCTGTTCTGGGAGTGTTTGATTGGGGCAGTGATGACCTGTGATGCCAAGTCAAACCTATTGAAAATGCTGAAGACTGTCAGCTGTACAAAAACAATGTGAACCTCAGAAGTCTCTGCTTCAGTAAAACAGACCTACTTCCTGCTCAGCCGCCAGTTCCAGTTTAAGGTTTTGTCACTGTTTAAAGGAACAGGATTCTTAGGTTATTGAGAAAATCTCCACAAGTGTTTTCCTCAAGCTCCATTGTGGCTGTGAATTTGTGCACCTTCCTCTGCCTGGGCTGTTAATTGCAGTCTGTTTTCTGTCAATGTCAATCTGGGAAAGGGAATAAAGATGAAGAAGATTCAGTCTCTGTCTCGTGTGTGCTTTGGAAATGGCCAGAGCTGAAGCTTCAGGGAAAGCTGTGTGAAGTGTTAACCTCCACCCTCAAGGCCTGGAGAATGAGGGGGAGAATAGAGGGGGCAATGGGGTCCCCGGAGCAGGAGGGCAATGCTACCATTGTGTCCAGAAGGGGCACTTTCAGCAAGAATCCACAACCCCAAGGAAATCTTTCCCAATAAATGGGGAAAAGAAGGAAGGCAGGAGGGGACAATGGGGAATACAATAATCTGATGGAAATTCCCCATCAACGCTCACCCATCCCTTAGGCACAGCAAGATCACAAGCCAAGAAATTCAAATCAACTGTTAGGGTTCCCAGTGGCTCTGGCTCCCTATATTGATGAATATGACAAGCAGGACCTTGTTACTCAGAATAACAATTGCACAATAACAATTTGGGAAATAAATATTCCATAAATTAGACCTGGGTTTTCTTTACTCTTCAAATGAAATGAAATTGTCCCGTGTGTCCCTGGGGTGAGATTGAGAATGTTCAGTCCGGGGGAGTCTGGGAGTCACGGCTGGGGAGGACAGTCAATGATAAACTGGTTCCACTTTCTGCTGCCATATTCTGTAGCTCCTGGGCCATCACAGAGAGGATCATCCAGGGCTCAGGGTGGATTCCAGAGCAGCTCATTGTGTTGACTGTTGTATTCCTCAGTCCACATGTGGCTCCGGCAATCTCACTCCATGGTTCTGGTATCAGTGGGGCCCAATGAGGCTGAAATCTTATCCAAACAGACCCTCACACAGCGGGGAGGCTGCTGGTGGCTCAGAAACCCCTTGGATTCAGTCCCAGATTCCACTGTGGCTCTTTCATTCAAACACAGCATTAGCACACTGACACCACATTCAGAGGGCAATCCTGAGATGGGGCAAGTTTGGTTCTTGATTCCAGTGTGAGGAAATGGGGGCTGGGTGTGAAATGTCTAGTCTGAAACTGGTGGGGGCACTTTATAATGAACAATAGAAACTGATATCAGGATAAAGTCAGATATTGATGGGAGTGAGGAATATCTCAGTGATCTGTCTCCAGAATCCACAGACGACACACATCCTTCTGTCAGACCATGAAGGCTGAGAAACAGCTCCTTGACATTTAATATTTCTCCAACTTTCCTAGAAAAGGTGACATATTTTCTGCATCAGTGATTCCCTGGAACAGGACATTTTAAAAAGTGCTGTGGGAAGGGAACTGTTGCCTCTCAATGACAAAGCCAATGGAAGGATGTGGAGCTGGCACTGTGAAACGTTAGGGCACAGAGGATGACACCAGAAGCAATTCAATTTTGTCACTCTCTCCTTTGCAATTGCTAAACTGGTAATAATTGGTTTTCCCTCACAATTTGCTCTCTTGTGTTCGATCCACTTGCCTTTCTTGCTTTGCTTCTTTTGACTTGAGTCTGTGGGTAGCTCCATCAAAACCCAATTTCCTCACTCTCATCCAGGCCCCTGAAGAGATTAGAGACAAAACAAACTGCAAATGCTGGAATCCAACATTGACAAGCAGGAGGCTGGGAGAACACAGCAAGCCAGGCAGCATCAGGAGGTGGAGAAGTCTAAGTTTTGGCTGTAACCTTTCTTCAGGAATGGGGGTGGGTTGGGGGGTAGGGGGAATGATGGGGGAGCTGCAGATAAAGGGAGTGGTGGTGAGATGGGGATAGGTGAAGATAGGTAGAGGATACTACCTGATTGGTTGATGGGAGGGACGAATACAAATTAATCTCTCCTATCGACTAATCAGATCATACTCTCTACCATTCTCAACCTATCCCTACCTCAACACCCTGCTCCGCCCCATTTCCTTTATCCCCTTTTCCAATCTTTCCTCATCACACAGCCCACTAATTCCAGGGATCAATCGGGTAAAATTCCTGTGAACCACCTCCGATGCATTTACATTCTTCCTTCAATAGGGAGACCAAAACTACCCTCAGTATTTGAGATGTGGTCACACCAATGTCCAGGAATAACTGAAACATCACAGTCTCACTTTCTGGTCTTCAAGCATGCCTACTCTTACTTGGAACCAGGCTTCTTACTGTCCATGTCTAATTGCCCTGGCCCTGGTGTTGATTAACTGCCTTCTTGAACCCCTGCAGTCCGTATGCTGTTGGTAGACCCACAATGTCCTTAGGAAGGGAATTCCAGGATTCTGACCCAGTGATGATGTAGGAACAGCTTCATACTTCCAAATCAAACTGGTGAATGACTTGGAGAGGAACTTGCTGGGGTGATGGTCCCGTGTACCTGCTGCCCTTGTCCAAATATCAGTGGTCATGGGTTTGGAAGCTGTTGTCTCAGGATCTTTGGTGAATCTCTGCAGTGCATCTTGTAAATAGTACACAGAGCTGTTACTGAGCATCGGTGTGGGGATAATGCATGTGTGTGAATGCGGTTCCAATCAAGTGGGTAAACTTGTTTTCAACAATATTTAAATAAAATAATATAAAACAGCATAAAATTAAATATAAATATAAATTTGCTGCCTTTTAGATAAAACTTCACTGAACCCAAAAAGTTAATCCTCCTCTTCCCACAGAGGCTGCACCTGTTCCCTTTCTCCAGTATCGCGCTTCTATTTGAGATTTGCAGTATTTTCTTTTTGTATCTGTTTTAATGCTATTGGTTATAAGAGAAGCATTGGTCAGCACACTGGGGAGATTTTCCCTGAGATGGTCTCAAATCCCTTATATTCACATCGACCTGAGAGGGCAGTGGTTTAACCGATCATCCAGCAGATGGCGTCTTTGCCTTTGCCAGCCTCAGGATAGTGCTCCAGTGTCTGGAGTGGGGCTTGAAACCTGCAGGTTCAGGTGACGGTGTTATCACTGAGGCCATCTATTCTTTTCTGGGATGTGGGAGTCACTGGCAAGACCATCATTTGTTCCCCATCCCTAACTGCCCCGAAACTGAGTGGCTTGTTTAGCCTTTCAAATGGCAGGTAAGGGTCAGCCACATTGCTGGAGTCCTGGCAGAGTCAGACATCTACAACAGGTCTACAAGAACAAGGCCCTTTGGCCCAATGAGCCAAAGCCAGTCAAAAAACCACCTCACTATTCTAATTCCATGTTCCAGTACTTGGCCCGTAGCCCTGTACATCTTGGCATTACAGCTGCACATCGAAATACTTCAATGTTATGGGAGAGCTTCTGCCTCAACCACCCTTACAGGCAGTGAGTCCCCAGACTGTCACCACCCTCTGGGTGAAAATGTGTTTCCTTATATTCCCTCTTAACCTTCGGCCATTTACCTTTAATCTATACTCCTCTGTTCATTGATTATAACATAACCCCATGTTACCAAGTCACCCTTTATTGACACATGAACAGTCCTTGACTGTAATGCCTCATAGAGAGTCAGGCACCGGAGGCTCTGGGTCTCTGACACTCAGCCTGTTTATGTCAGCGAGGATTCTCCCGGTTATATCCTGGTAACGATTTGAGCTTTTCTTGTGAAACCCAGTTGGGAATTTTAATGGCATTGAATCTCCCACACACTCCCACCTCTCTTGATGCTCACCCTTGTCTGGTTAATTCTTCCCATTTCCTTCTCTTCTTTCAGGTCATTCCATTTCAGTAAAGTCTGTGATATTTCCATGGAGGACGTGCACTAGAAACCGCCATAGAGAAGCTCCCAGCCCTTCAATAGGGGGAAGGCTAATGTTTGCAGCAAGCCTGGACTGTGCCCTTGTGTACCTTGTCTGAAGGATTCCATGTGATCTGTCAGTCTCCATCCCAGCCTGATAACCATCTTGGACATTGGAAGAAAATGCCCAAGGAGCAGGTTAACGTGGTGCAGAAGCCTTTCAGCTGAAGCTTTAGTGTTTGCGCTCAGTATGCATTATCACTTGCTCATTGCTCCCCTTTTACATGATAATGGAGAGAGAACTCTTGTTGATGCAGTTTTTTTTAATGTGTCAGGATATTGAAAGCTGTGAGCACAGAGCAGTCACGTTCACGGACAAGATGGTGCGGTCCCACAGACAGTAAACGAATGACAAGACAAATCTGTTTTGGTGGCACGAGTTGAATTTCGAGCAGGGCCCCCGAGGGAATCTCTTTTAGAATGGGATCTTGTCGAGCCCCCTGAAGTGGGGGTGGGGGTGGTCAGGGGTGTGGTGGTGGTGGAGCCTCAAATGATGGTGCCAGAGACTGTGCAACTTTCAGCAGTGCACCACAGTCTCAGCCTGGATTCTGTGCTCTCATTTCTGAGGTGGGTTTCAATCCGATGACCATTTTGACGATGAGGCAGGAGCTTTGCCCATGGAGCCACGGTCAGTAACAATGTAAACTGTGTGGCTCTGAAAGCCTGAGTCTGCACCTCAGCTCGGAAGGATATCAGCTCAATTATCAAATCTATTTCTGCCACTCTGCAGGCTGACCAGGCTGCCGGTGCCTTTCCAACACTCTCACGTTTCCTCTTGTGGCACAGTTCATTCCCCTGAGGGATAGTTTACTCGGCGTTGAAAAGTGTGGCGCTGGAAAAGCACAGCAGGTCAGGCAGTTGTGCTCAGGCTGAGGACATGACCTTGTCCCTCTGTCAGCTCCTCTTCGAGACACTCATGGCTCACCACTGCCCTCTCCAGGACAGTTAGGGAAGGGCAACACCCACCCCATCCCAGGAGAAATCAAAATAAATTACCTATAATTCAAATTATCAAATTGGTGAGGCTTGAATTAATCTCTTTGAAAGACTGGAGCCTCGGTCAGAAACAGAGCCATGACATGGGTGAACCTGGTTTGTCAGACTGCAAGGTGGAGTGTCCTTCGGATTGACACTGGGCTCAGCAAAAAATGAATTACACTCAAAGATCTAACAACTGGCCATCAAAGCGTGCCCCCCAACTGCACAGAACAGCACTTGAGGCTTCACGCTCCCGTCTCCATCCTTGCTTGTTAACCTTCCCTGGGAAATATCTGGGAAGCACCTGACAGGTCATTCCCACTGGAATCCCCTGGAATGCCTGTGCATTCTCAGATAATGGAAGGAGTCATTACTCATCGTCCTCAGTTGAAGTGCACATTCTCTATAGTTACTAGAAGGCAGCTGTTTCACTGTGCCTGAACAATATAAAGTCAGAAGGCACACAACACCAGGTTCTAGCCCAACAGGTTCATTTGAAATCACAAGCTTCCGAAGCGCTGCTCCTTCATCAGGTGTACCCCAGTCCACCATCAGCATCCCCACATTACTGAACAGTACAAATAAACTGGGGCTCTGCGAGGATCTAATTGGCTCCATCTGCAGAAACAAGGTGAGAGAGAGAACAGCTTTCGGACCAGGATACTTATCGCACCACAATGAAAATGCTCTGCATGCTATGATATATCAAAAAGAAGTACTTTGGTGTGACTTTTGATTGTCTTCAAAACAAGTGCTGTTTTGTTCATACTGTGATACACGGAGACTATGTCAGTATTGGGTAACACAAGGTATGTTCCCTCCATTTAACACTTTCCAACACACTCTTTCCATCTTGCTCTACTCCTTATTGACTCTTCTACAATTGTCCCTGTTCCCTCACTCCGTCCCGGTCCCAGAGGGATTGATGGCCGGAGTTCATGACCCCGCACTGTGTGAAGGTTGGTGTGAAGTGAGGCCAGTGTGTTGGAGCTTGGGCTCCTGCCTCAGTCCCAGGTGCAGGGGCCTGTTCAACAATCTGCACATTGTCCTTTTTCTTTTTCTGAATGAACTGGATCAAGTTGCAGTAATGAGCTGGCAACAAGGTGTCTTGTCTAAAATGTTCCCAGCATTGGGCACAGAACTGGCTGTGTAGGAGGAGACAGAGGGCAGTGATGGAAGGATGGTTTTCAGAATGGAGGGCTGTGACTCGTGGTGTTCCATAGGGAACCCTGCTGTATATGGTCTACATAAATGATTTGGAGGAAAGCGTAGCTGGTCTAATTAGTAAGTTTACAATTGATACAAAGGTTGGTAGAATTGCAGATAATGAGAAGGATTATCTAGGATATGGCAGGATAGAGATCAGTTGGATGCTTGGACAGAAAAATGGCAGAGGTAGTTTAATCCAGACAAATGTGAGGTGATGCATTTTGAAAGGTGGTGTACAGGTGGGAATTATACAGTGAATGGTAGAATGCTTTGGAGTATTGATATGCAGAGGGATCTGGGTGTGTATGTTCACAGATCACTGAAGGTGCCAGCACACCAGGGAGGTAAGGTTGTAAAAAAGGCTTATGGCCTGCTTGCCTTCATTGGAAGGGGCATTGAGTATAAGGATAGACAAGTTATGCTGCAGCTTTATAGAACTTTAGTTCGGCCGCACTTGGAATATGGCATACAGTTCTGGTTGCATACAACTGTATATAGTCCAAAAAGAAGGATGTGGATGTTTTGAAGACGGTGCAGAAAATGTTTACCAGGATATTGTCTGGTATGGAGGGGGGGGGGGGGGGGGATTGTAGTTCTGAAGAAAGGTTGGAGAGACTGAGTTTGTTTTCACTGGAATACAGGATAATGAGGTGTGTCCTGATAGAAGCTTACAGAGTTGTGAATGGGATAGGCAGAGTGGAAAATATGAGGCTTTTTCCCAAGGTGGAGGGGTCAAATACTAGGGGACACAGGTTCAAGGTGCAGGGGTTTGGGGGGAATTAATTGTAAAGAGATTTACAAACCAAGTATTTCACACAAAGGGAGTTGAGTACCTGGGACACACTGCCAGAGGAGGGGGTGGAAGCAGACACAATAGAATTATTCAAGAAATACCTGCACTAATGCATGAATAGGAAGGGAATAGAGGGATATGAATCCTGTAGGTGAAGATAGTTTCAGTATAGAAGGGCAAAATGTGTCAGCATAGGCTTGTAGGGCCGAAGGGCCTGTTCCTGTGCTGTATTTTTCCTTGTTCTTTGATCCCTGCTGTTGAATTGGATTCTCGGGAGCCAGCTCCGTATGAAGAGCCTGTTCTCATTCTTTTGTTGGAGTTCATGGGGCAGCTGCTGCTTCCTTGCTACGTCACTGATCAAACCAACAATGCGGAAAGCCTCTTGATATTTTAAATATATTGTCTGCAGGAAAATGTTTGGCCGAGGTTTTAATATTGTTTAATAAGATAATGACATCAATATGCCAGTGTTGTTTACGGCTGGGAACATTTAACATCATAGTCCTTGTTTTAAATGGACTCTCACTCATGATAATACAGCTTTCAATGTTTCTCTCCCTTTACGTGTTATGAAGAGATTTGCCAACATGTTTTGGTGAGGACAGTGCATCTTCATTGGAGGATTGGAAGATGATATCTTCAGGACACACGCACTAAACAACCCACCACCCTGTGGCCGACCATTTCAACTCCCCCTCCCACTTGCTAAGCATATGCAAGTCCCTCGGCCTCCTCCACCGCCAAATTGAAGCCATCTAACAACTGGAGGAAGAACACCACATCTTCCAACTTGAGACCCTCCAATGACACAGAATCAATGTTATAGAATCATAGAGTCATAGAGATGTACAGCATGGAAACAGACCCTTCTGTCCAACCCGTCCATGCTGACCAGATATCCCAGCCCAATCTAGTCCCACCTGGCCCACATCCCTCCAAACCCTTCCTATTCATATACCCATCCAAATGCCTCTTAAATGTTGCAATTGTCCCAGCCTCCACCACATCCTCTGGCAGCTCATTCCATACACGTACCACCCTCTGCATGAAAACGTTGTCCCTTAGGTCTCTTTTATATCTTTCTCCTCTCACCCGAAACCTATGCTTTCTAGTTCTGGACTCCCCAACCCCAGGGAAAAGACGTTGTCTATTTATCCTAGCTATGCCCCTCATAATTTTGTAAACCTCTATAAGGTCACCCCTCAGCCTCCGACGCTCCAGGGAAAACAGCCCCAGCCTGTTCAGCCTCTCCCTGTAGCTCAGATCCTCCAACCCTGGTAACATCCTTGTAAATCTTTTCTGAAATCTTTCAAGTTTCACAACATCTTTCCGATAGGAAGGAGACCAGAATTGCATGCAATATCCCAACAGTGGCCTAACGAATGTCCTGTACAGCCGCAACATGACCTCCCAAATCCTGTACTCAATACTCTGAATGTTTATGTTACTTGTTTCCTCATCTCCACTCCCCCCAGCTTATCCCAGATCCAACCCTCCAACTCGGCACCACCCTCTTGAACTGTCCTACCTGTCCATCTTCCTTCCCACCTATCCACTCCACCCTTCACTCTGACCTATCACTGTCACCCCCCACCTCCACGTACCTATTGCAATCTTCACGACCTTCCCCCCAGCCCCAATTCCCTCCCATTTATCTCTCCGACTCCTCACTCCCTCCTCCCCATTCCTGATGAAGAGCTTATGCTCAAAATGTCGACTCTCCTGCTCCAGGGATACTGCCTGACCGGCCATGCTTTTCCAGCACTACACTATTTCACTCTGTGCTGTGGTGACAGTGTGCTAAAGCCCAGCGCAGGTCATCCATCATCTCAATCAGGTCACAGGGTCTAAGGTTGGTCAGTAATGTCTGGCTCCAGAACAGTAACACTGACTGACTGGAGACAACCCAGATCAAGTCCCAGTGAGAGTGTTATTGACCTTCACACTCAAAGCCCACCGAGGAGGTGGTTGTTGTTAGTCTCAATGTTGCCACAGATTAAGTTCTCCCAGAGATTCATAATTCATTCTAGATTTTAAACAAGGGAGGGATGTTGTGGGGAGACAGATGGGAAGGCATGGAGAGGAAAAAAAACGGAGAGAGAATTGCACTTCTGTTACACCGTTCATGAGCTCAGGATGTTTAAAGATGTTTTACAGCTAATGGAATACTTCCAAAGTCTAGTCATTGTTGTAATGTGGGAACTGTGACAGCCCATTTACTCTCAGCAGGCTCCCACAATAACAGCGAACTATTGACAAGGATCTCAGGGATAGGACGCGGAGTGGAGAATAGGATGGAATGGCAAGTGAAACCCAAGCAGCCAATGAGGCCTGAGTATGAGGCTGGGTGGAAGGGAGATGTCAAAGGAAATGGGCTTCTTAAAATTCCTTCATGGGATGTGGGGTGCACTGAATGGGCCAGCATTTATTACCTATCCCTAGTTGCCCTGGTGAAGTTGGTGCTGAGTTGCTTTCTTGAACCGTTGCATCCATGTGCTGTAGATAGACTCATGAAGCCCTTAGAGGGGAAATTCCAGGATTTTGACCCAGTGGTAGTGAAGGAACAGTTCAAAGTCAGGATGGTGAGTGGCTTGCATGGAATTTCCAGGGATTGGTGTTCCCATATATCTGCTGCCCTTGTCGTTCCAGACTGAAACGGTCATGGGTTTGGAAGGAACTATTTTAAGGACATTTGGTGAGCTGGTGTTAGTGGTACAGTTGGCTGAAAATGATCACCTCTCTACAGCCATGGTCATTCCCTTTCCTCTTGCATCTGTCAATAAATAACTCCTGGTCAGTAATATCAACAACAACTTGTATTAATATAGCATCTTTAATATAGTAACCATTCAAAAGGTGGGGATATACGGTGTTTGTGATGGTGACCAAAAAGAGACAAAGAGCTCATTCTAAGAAGTGAGAGGGGTTTTTGGAGGAAATCCCCGTGCTGAGGGCCTGGGAGACTGAAGGCACAGCTGCGAGTCATGAGGGGGAAGGCCAGATTGGAGAGTTTGGGAGATGAGGGAGGGATTGAGGATAACCGAGTGGTCCATTATATCGCCTCCCCCACCTGCTGCAAAAGGAGACTGGGGAGAGGAATCGGGAGGCTGTGCAAGGAACCACCCAGAGGCTGGAGACTGCTACTGCAAGCAGGGGCCAAACCAGTTCTGCTGTGAGAAATTGGAGCAGGAGGATGCTTCCAATGCCAGTCCATCCTTTCTTAAATACAGGGACCAAAACTGCACACAGCACTGCACGTGCAGGCTCATTAACACCCATTAGAATTGGTACAAGATTTCTCTATTTTTAAATTCCAACCTGCAGCAATAAAGGTTAAAATTCCATTCACCCCCACCCAGTGCCCGAGAGGTTTGGGGGTGGGGGGGGGGGGGGGGAGGGAGGGGTGAATGACTGCATACTCTGACAGAAGGAATGCTAAAAATGCTATCACTATAAGAGTGAAAAGGTGGGGTGGGGACAGTGACAGTGACCCCCTCCACAGAGAGAGGGGAAAGTACACTGACACATTTAAAACTGTATTATCACAAGTGAGAATTCAAACAACCACCCACTCCATCAAGAGTCTTCCCACATTGTTGTTTTGATCAGTGACGTAGCAAGGAAGCAGCAGCTGCCCCATGAACTCCAACAAAAGAATGAGAACAGGCTCTTCATATGGAGCTGGCTCCCGAGAATCCAATTCAACAGCAGGGACCAAAGAACAAGGAACAATGCAGCGCAGGAACATGCCCTTCAGCCCTCCAAGCCTGTGCTGACATATTTTGCCCTTCCTGACTGAAACTGTA
This sequence comes from Chiloscyllium plagiosum, assembly GCF_037043375.1. Taxonomy (NCBI): domain Eukaryota; kingdom Metazoa; phylum Chordata; class Chondrichthyes; order Orectolobiformes; family Hemiscylliidae; genus Chiloscyllium; species Chiloscyllium plagiosum. Next base: position 104,612,656 of record NW_028270147.1, on the reverse strand, counting down.
TTCACCTACAGGATTCATATCCCTCTATTCCCTTCCTATCCATGTATTCATCCAGGTATTTCTTGAATGCTGCTATTGTGTCTGCTTCCACCACCTCCACTGGCAGTGTGTTCCAGCCCCTCACCATCGTTTGTGTGAAATACTTACCTCACACATCTGTTTTAAACACCCACCAGCTCCCTCCCCCCCCCCCCCAACCCTCCCCACACCTTGAACCTGTGTCCACTAGTAACTGACCCCTCTACTCTGGGGAAAAGCCTCATATTTTCCACTCTCTCCATGCCATTCACAATTTCAGAAACTTCTATTAGGTTGCCCCTCAACCTCCTGCATTCCAATGAAAACAAATCCGGTCTATCCAACCTTCCTTCATAACTAAAACCCTCCATATCAGACAGCATTCATGGTCAATCTTTTCTGTACCCTCTCCAAAGCATCCATATCCTTCTGGTCATGTGGTGACCAGAACTGTATGCAAATGTTCCAAGTGTGGCCAAACTAAAGTTCAGTAAAGCTGCAGTATAACTTGTCTATCCTAATACTCAGTGCTCCGACCAATGTAGCCAAGCGTGCCATTGGCCTTTTTTACTACCTTAGGTGCTGCTACCTTCAGTGATCTGTGAACATGTACACCCAGATCCCTCTGCATATCAATACTCCAAAGGATTCTGCCATTCACTGTGCAGGTATTCTGCCACGTGCTTCATCTTTCAAAATGCATCATTTCACATTTATCTGGATTAAACTTCATCTGCCATTTTCTATCCATGCATCCAATTGATCTATGTCCTGCTGTATCCTCTGATAATCTGATCATTAACTGCAACTCCAGCAATCTTTGTGACATCCACAAACTCATCAATTAGACTAGCCATGTTTTCGTCCAAATCATTTCTGTAGACCATGAACAGCAAAGGTCCCATCATTGATCCCTGTGAAACCCCACAAGACACAGCCCTCCATTCTGAAATCCATCCTTCCATCACTACTCAGCCAGTTCTGTACCAAGTGCTGGGAACATTTTAGACAAAACACCTTGTTGCCAGATCGTTACTGCAACTTGCTCCAGTTCACTCAGAAAGAGAAAAAGGACAATGTGCAGATTGTTGAACAGGCCCCTACACCTGAGCCTGAGGCAGGAACCCAAGCTCCAACACACTACACATGAAACTTAAGACAGAGTGGGGTCATGAAGTCTGGCCATATGTTCCTCTGGGACCGGGACGGAGTGAGGGAACAGGGACAATTGCAGAAGAGTCAATAAGGATTAACGCAAGATGGAGAGGGTGTTTTGGAAAGGGGCTAGAGGAGGAAATATACTTTTTGCCACCCAACGCTGACATACTCTCCGTGTATCACATCATGAATAAAACAGCACACTGTGAGGACAATCAAAAGTTACACCAAAGTACTTCTTTTTGATCTATCATAGCATGCAGAGCATTTTCATTATGGTGCAATTAGGTATCCTGTTTCAAAAGATATACTCTCTCTCTCTCCTCGTTTGTACAGATTCAGCTGGTTAGATCCTCACAGAGCCCCAGTTTATTTGGACTGTTCTGTAATGTGGGGATGCCGATGGTGGACTGGGGTACACTTGATGAAGGAGCAGCGCTTCGGAAGCTTGTGATTTCAAATGAATCTATTGGGCTAGAACTTGGTGTTGTGTGTCCTCTGACTTTGTATTGTTTGGGCACAGTGAAACAGCTGCTTTCTAGTTACTATGGAGGACTTGCACAGCTGCTGAAGACTATGGGTAATGACTCCTTCCATTAGCCGCAAACACACCAGTAGTCATTCCAGTGGATTCCAGTGGGAATGACCAATCAGTTGCTTTGACCTGGTTCCCCAGTTAATCAGGCCATGGCTGACCTGGAATATATTCTCCCTTTGTCCTGTAAACCGTACTGCCCTGAGAAAATGAACATTGAAACCCAACCTCAACAGCTTTTTATTTTGGATTGAGGGTTCCAGATTTCCATCACTCTGTCGGAAGGAATTTTTCCTGAAATCGTCTGAATTACAATTTTAACAACCCTCTTGTTCTGGACTCTGGCACTGGAGAAAGCAATTTACATCAACATTGTTCATCATCTCTGGGGAAAAGTCTCGCTGATGTAACCTGTTCTCTCTCATTAACAGTTTCTGATCTGAAGGTGACATGACAGGCTGGATACTGAGAGGGTGGTTCCTGTTATCGGGCAGATGACAACTGGAGGGCCGGTTTAACACAAAGCTGTCTCCCATTGAAAAGGAAGGTGGGGTTTTCTTGCTGAGGGTTGACAGTCTGTGGAATTCTCTTCTCTACATGGGAATGGAGGTTCACTCATGGAGTTGGCTCAAGGTTGCGGTAGACAGATTTTTTGATGAACAAGGCAATTAAGGATAATGGGAGGGGGTGGGGAAGCAGAAAGTGCAGGTGAGACCATAAGCAGTGATCTTCTTCATTGGCAGAGCAGCTCCCAAAAGGCCTGCTCCTGCTCTTGGGTCCTATGTTCTGGCAGAGGCTGCAGTAATCCGGGACCCCCATCTTCCCTTTGTCACTCGCTGACAAAAATGTAATTTTAAAATGAAAATTATTTTCTTGAACAAGACCAACTCAACTCTTGTTGCAGTCTTTTTCTTTGCTGGCTTTTAATTTTAACAGGGTTTTAGAAACACGTCATTTGTCTTATGTTGCAGTGGAGACAGACACAAGGCAGTGAGGCCTCAGAGAACACCGAGAGCTTTCACTCTGCACAACAAGGCTGTCAGCACAAGCACCTGGTGACCGGATTGTAGAGGGTTGAAAAGGAGAGAGTCACGGAGAAAAGAGACCTATAGTTCAAAATAAAACCTCTTCATATATTCCCACACTCTAATGAATGAATGTTAGAGGATTAGAGACCCAGAACGGTGAGAGTGTGGTGGCTCAGACGCTAAAAGGCAGACAGCAAGGAGCTGCATTATTCCTTCTCATTATGATTTCTGCTTCCTCATTGGCGAGCTTCATAATTATTGCCCACCCCCAGTTGCTTGGACTAAGTTCTTTGCTGAGCCAGATCATGGGGTCATTAAAAATGGATCATGTCACAGTGGGGCAGGAGTCACAGACCGGGCTCCCTCGCCGAAAGAACATTTGTGAACGTCACATTGATTTTCATGTCATTTTTTGTACAGATTCCAGCGCCTCCCTTCCCAGATATTACATGGCTCCCACCGCCCTCTCCAGGACAATTAGGGAAAGGCAACGCCTGCCCCATATCAGGAGAAATCAGGAGAAATGATGTAAAATTAAATGATCAAACTGCTGAGGCTTGAATTCATCTCTTGAAAGACTGGAGCTTCAGCCAGAAGCAGTGCCATGACATGGGTGACCCTGGTTTGTCAGACTGAAAGGTGGAGTGTCCTTCGGATTGACACCGGGATCAGGCACAAAATGAATTACACTCAAAGACCGAACAAATGGCCCCCAAACTGCATAGAACAGCACTTGCGGCTACGCGTGCCAGTCTCCATCCTTGCTGTTGCCCTTCCCTAACTGTCCTGGAGAGGGCGGTAGTGAGCCATGAGTGTCTTGAAGAGGATCTGACAGAGGGACAAGGTCATGTCCTCGGCCTGAGCACAACTGCCTGACCTGCTGTGCTTTTCCAGCACCACACTTTTCGACTCCGAGTAAACTATCCCTCAGGCGAATGAGCTGTGGCACAAGGGAAAACGTGAGAGTGTTGGAAAGGCACTGGCAGCCTGGTCAGCCTGCAGAGGGGCAGAAACAGATTTGATGAATGAGCTGACATCCTTCTGAGCTGAAATACAGACTTAGGCTTTCAGAGCTACACAGTTTACATTGTTACTGACCGTGGCTCCATGGGCAATGCTCCTGCTTCAGAGTCAAAATGGTCATTGGATTGAAAGCCACCTCAGAAACAAAAGCACAGAATCCAGGCTGAGGCTGCGGTGAACTCTTGCACCATGTTATGTATGGGATGCTCATTTAAAGCCCCACCAGCACCACCCAGACCCCAATCCCTCCACCTCAGGGAGCTCGACAAGATCCCATTCTGAAGAGATTCCCTCGGGTATCCTGCTCAAAATTCATCTAATGCCACCAAAACAGATTTGTCTCATCATTCATTTGCTGATTTTGGGACCTCAGCATTTTGTCTTGTGAAGAGGATTGCACTGCACACGCAGCTTTAAATATCCTGGGACGATTAAAAAAAACACTGCACCAACAAGAGTTCTCTCTCCATTCTCATGTAAAAGGGGAGCAATGAGCAAGTGAAAATCCAGACTGAATGCATACACTGAAGCTTCAGCTGAAAGGCTTTTTGCACCATGTTAACCTGCTCCCTGGGCATTTCCTTCCAATGTCCGAGATGGTTATCAGGCTGGGATGGAGGCTTGCAGGAGGCTGGAAGAACACAGCAAGTCAGGCAGAATCTAGAGGTGGAGAAGTCAACGTTTCGGGTATAACTCTTCTTCAGAACTGCAGGTGGAGGTAGGGGAAGCTGCAAATCAAGGTGGGATCAATTGTTTGGGCGGGTGGAGGGGAATGGTGGAGTGGTCGGTATTGAATGATGAACACAGGTAGAGGGTTTGAAGTGGTTGTTCGATGGGAGGAATAAATCCGTTTGGTGGCTGGAAGGGAGGGTGCGTAAGTGGAATAGAATGGAGGAGGGGGACAGGAAAGGGAGTCAAAAGTTGGGAAAGGGAGGCTTTTTGAAATTGGAGAACTCAATGTTGATTCCTCTGGGTTGTAAGCTACCTCAGGCAAAAGATAATTATTTGTTCCTCCAACTTGCAGTCTGATTGCTTGTGGCAATGGAGGAGGCAGAGGATGGTCATGTCAGAGAGGGAATAGGAAGGGGAATTGAAATAGTCAGTGACTGGGAGGCCAGGTCAGCCTTTGTGAGCACGGCTGAGATGCTCAGCAAAACATGCCCTTAGTTTACGTTCGGCCTCACCGATGCAGAGGAGACCACAATGGGTGCACTGGGTACAATAAACTAGGTTGGAGGATAGGCAGGTGAACCTCTGTCTGACCTGGAAGGACTGGGTCCTGCATGGAAATGGCAGGCGTGGTGTGTCAGCAGGTTTTGCATCTTTTACGGTTGCAGAGGAAGGTACCAGGGTTTTGTTGGGGGAGTAGTTGTGAAGAGTGGTGAAAACCAAGGATTGGCAAAGGGAACAGTCCTTGTGGAAGGCAGAGAGGGGTGGGGAGGGGAAGATGTTCTTGGTAGTGGGGTCTAGCTGGAGTTGGCAGAATTGTTTGAGGATGCTACGTTGGATGTGGAAATTGGTGGGGCATAAGGTGAAGACAAGGGGGAACCCTGTCTTTATTGCATTTTGGAGGGGGGTGTTTAGATTTGGGGAGCAGAGAATGGAGGAAGTGTGGTGGAGGGCTGTCTGGATGGCAGAAGTGGGAAAAGTACATTGTTCAAAATAAGTGGACATCTGGGACACTTGGGAGTGGAGCATCTCCTCGTTCGAGCAGATGTGACGGAGATGGAAGAATTGGGAAAACGGGACGGTGTTCTTGCAGGATACTGGTTGGGAGAAGGTGTTGTCCAGATAGTTGTGTGAGTCTGTTCCTAGACTGTCACCGGAGATGGAAATTGGGCGGTCAAGAAAGGAGAAGGATTTGTCCAAGATAGACTACGTGAATTTAGGTTGGAAGTTGTTAGCAAAGTCAATGAACTGCTCCAGTTCAGCCTGGGTGCAGGATGCAGCACTGATGCAGTCACTGATGTAATGGCGGAAGGTTTGGTGAACGGTGCCTGTGCATGTACTAGTAAGGTGTTGTTTGATGTAGCCGACAACAAGCAGACATAGCTGGGACCCATGGCCACCCATTGGATTTGAGGAAATGGGAAGAGTTGAAGAAGGCTGACAGATCACATGGAAATGTGTGGAAAAGGTACACAAGGGCACAGTCCAGGCTTCCTGCAAATATCAGCCTTCCTTCTATTGAAGTGCTTCTTCATAGGAGCTTCTCTATGGCGGTTTCAAGTACACATCCTCCATGGAAATATCACAGACTTTACTGAAATGGAATGAACTGAAAGAAGAGAAGGAAATGGGAAGAATTAACCAGACAAGGGTGAGCATCAAGAGAGATGGGAGTGTGTGGAAGATTCCGTGCCATTAAAAAATCCCAAAGGAATTTCACAAGAAAAGCTCAAATCTTTACAAGGATATAACAGGGAGATTACTTACTGACATCAAACAGGTTGAGTGTGAGGGACCCTGTGCCTCTAGTGCCTAACTCTAACATTACAGTCAAGGACGGTTGACGTGTAAATAAAGGGTGACTTGATGATGTGGAATTATTTCATGATCAATGACCGGGAGCATAGATTTAAGGGAAATGGCTGAAGATTAAGAGGGAATATGAGGAAACACACTTTCATGCGGAAGGTGGTGGTAATTTGTAACTCGCTTTCTGTAAGGATGGTTGAGGCAGAAGGTCTCCCATAACATTGAAGTATTTCGATGTGCAGCTGTGATGGCAAGGTGTACAGGGCTACAGGCCAAGTACTGGAACATGGAATTAGAATAGCGAGGTGGTTGTTTGACTGGCTTTGACTCATTGGGCCAAAGGGCCTTGGTTCTTGTAGACCTGTTGTAGATGTCTGACTCTGCCAGGACTCCAGCAATGTGGCTGTCCCTTATCTGCCATTTGAAAGGCTAAACAAGCCACTCAGTTTCGGGGCAGGTAGGGATGGGGAACAAATGCTGGTCTTGCCAGTGACTCCCACATCCCAGAAAAGAATAGACGGCCTCAGTGATAACACCGTCACCTGAACCTGCAGGTTTCAAGCCCCACTCCAGTCACTGGAGCACTATCCAGAGGCTGGCAAAGGCAAAGACGCCATCTGCTGGATGATCAGTAAAACCACTGCCCTCTCAGGTCGATGTAAATATAAGGATTTTGTGACCATCTCAGGGAAAATCTCCCCAGTGTGCTGACCAATGCTTCTCTTATAACTAATGGCATTAAAACAGATACAAGAGTAAAATACTGCAAATCTCAAATAAAACAAGATGCTGGAGAAAGGGAACAGGTGGAGCCGCTTTAGAGAGAGGAGGGAATAATGTTTTGGATTCAGTGATGTTTTATCAAAAAGACACCACCAATTTTTGATGATTTTATTTAATTTTAAACTGTTTTATGTTATTTTGTTTTTTTACATCTTGTTTATCAAATTTCAGCCGGCTTGGTTGGTACCACATCCACAAATATCCATTGCCTCCACACTGACCCTCAGTAACAGTTGTGTGCACTATCTACAAGATACATTGCAGAGATTCAGCAAAGATCCTGAGAGAGCACCTTCCAAACCCATGACCACTTCCATCAAGAAGGACATGATAGCAGATACACAGGAACACCGCTCTTTGCAAGTTCCCCTCCAAGCCATCCAGCAGTCTGACATGGAAATATATCGCTGTTCCTACATTTTCACTGGGTCAGAATCCTGGAATTCCCTTCCTCAGGACATTGTGTGTCTCCCTACAGCACACAGACTGCAGCGGTTCAAGAAGGCAGCTCAGTGCCACTGTGTACATGACAATGAGAAATGGACAGTAACAAGGCTGGTGAAAAGTAAGAGCAGGTGTGATTAGGGATCTGAAAGCGAGAATGTGATGTTTCAGTTCTTCCTGGACATCTCAAGGTTTGTATGAACTTTTAGTCTCCTAATTGCAGAAAGAATATAAATCCATTGGAAGTGTTTCAGAAGAGTTTTACCCGATTGATCCCTGGTACGAGGGGGCTGTGTGATGAGGAAGGATTGGAAAGACTGGCCTTGTTCTCACTGGAGTTTCGAAGAGTGGGGGGTTTTCCTGTCCCACTGTATTCTCCAAACCCTTATCTGATCCCCTCTTGGGTCATACCCTCCTGCCCCTTACTAACATGGAATTGGACTGCCCAGTCCTGAGGCTTACACCTTCCATCTGGAACAAACTCTGCAGGTATCTCTGCCCCTCCCTGATGTATCAGGATTCTTACAACTCAGTTTCTAATCCAAACCCCCTGAGTGGGAGTTTCTGTAGTTTTATACAGTCACTACAGATGTATTTACCCTGAATCATTTCAGTTTAATGAACAAATGCTGATCCCACTTACAAATCAATTCTTTCATTAAACTAGGAATTGTCCTCAGTCTCAGGATCAATGTTTCAGTGTTTTTCATTTCTTGAATTTCCCTAATGGAGGTTTCCTAAGCATACTATTTATATGGTTCCTTACACAAAGCTCTTCCTAGCTGATCTGGTCAACAGACTCCTGTCCCCTTGTTTATTATTTTGCTATTTTCAATCCAAGTGCATGTGCAGGCTCCCATCAGCTGAAGTGACAGTCAGTTCACCGAACTCCCACATTGACCAAACTTCCCAGCATCCCCCTCTGTGCCAGCTGCACTGAGTGCCAACTGCAGGATATAGGCTGCCCTGTATTTATACTGGTGCTAATTGATATCACTTTGTTCTGTTGTGCTATTAGAGTCATAGAGATGTACAGCACGGAGACTACCCACAGACTGAAGTCAAAAGAAGCAAAGCAAGAAAGACAAGTGGATCGAATACAAGAGAGCAATTTGTGAGGGAAAACCAATTATTACCAAAGGAGAGAGTGACAACTTTGAATTGCTTCTGGTGTCATCTCTGTGCCCTCACGTTTCACAGTGCCAGCTCCACATCCTTCCATTGGCTTTGTCATTGAGAGTCAACAGTTCCCTTCCCAAAGCCCTTTTTAAAATACCCTGTTCCAGGGAATCACTCAGACAGAGAATATTTCACCTTTTCTGGGAAGATTGAAGAAATATTGGATGTCGATGAGCTGCTTTCTCAGCCTTCAGGGTCTGACAGAAGGATGTGTGTAGTCTGTGGATTCTGGAGACAGATCACTGAGATATTCCTCACTCCCATCAAAACCTGACTTTATCCTGACATCAGTTTGTATTCTTCAATATAAAGTACCCCCACCAGTTTCAGACTAGACATTTCACACCCAGCCCCCATTTCCTCACATTGGAATCAAGAACCAAACTTGCCCCATCTCAGGATTGCCCTCTGAATGTGGTGTCAGTGTGTTAATGCTGTGTTTGAATGAAAGAGCCACGGTGGAATCTGGGACTGAATCCAAGGGGTTTCTGAGCCACCAGCAGCCTCCCCGCTGTGTGAGGGTCTGTTTGCATAAGATTTCAGCCCCATGGTCCCCACTGATACTAGAGCCATGGAGTGTGATTGCTGGAGCCACGTGTGGACTGAGGAACACAACAGTCAGGACAATGAGCTGCTCTGGAATCCACCCTGAGCCCTGGAATGGTTGTTACTGAGATGGCCCAGGGGCTACAGAATATTACAGCAGAAAGTGGAACCAGTTTATCATTGACTGTCCTCCCCAGCGGTGACTCCCAGATTTAACATTCTCAATCTGACTCCAGGGACACACGGGGCAATTCCATCTCATTTGAAGAGTAAAGAAAACCCAGGTCTAATTTATGGAATATTTATTTCCCAAACCCTGTGGAATTGTTATTCTGAGTTCCAAGATTCTGCTGATCATATTGATCAATAGAGTGTCCCAAGTGGCCCTGATCTGAATTGCTTGGCTCAGGATCTTGCTGTCCCTGATGGATGGGTTGGTATGAATGGGGAATTGCCATCAGAATATTTTGTACCAGGGATGGATCAAATCAGTGTAGTGGGTGATATGGTGGCTCAGTGGTTAGCACTGCTGCCTCATAGTTCCAGGGACCTGGGTTCGATCCCTGCCTCAGGTGAATATCTCTGTGGATTTTGCACATTCTCTCCAAATACGAATCAAATGCTGTATGGAATATTTACTTTGCAAACCCTGTGGTATCGTTATTCTGGGTAGCAAGATCCTGCTGGTCAAATTGCGAACTGAACTGCTTTGCTCGGGATCTTGCTGTGCTGAAAGGATGTGTTGGTGTTCAGGGGAATTCCCATCAGATTATTGTGTTCCCCATTGCCCCCTCTATTCTCCTCCTCCTGCTCCATACCTGTGGGGGTGAGGCTTTTTACTTCATACACCTATCCCTGAGGACTCAGCTCTGGCCATTTCCAAAGCACTCACGAGACAGAGACTGAATCGTCTTCATCTTTATTCCCTTTTCCAGATTGACATTGACAGAAAACAGTCAGCAATTCACAGTCCAGACAGAGGAAGCTGCACAAATTCAACAGCTACAATGGAGCTTGAGGAAAACACTTGTGGAGATTTTCTCAATAACATGAGAATCCTGTCCCTTTAAACAGTGACAAAACCTTAAATTGGAACTGGCGGCTGAGCAGGAAGGAGGTCTGTATTACTGAAGCAGAGACTTCTGAGGTTCACATTGTTTTTGCACAGCTGACAGTCTTTCGCATCTTCGAGAGGTTTTACTTGACATCGCAAATTAACACTGTCCCCATCAAACACATCCAGGTCAGGGAAAGCATGGGGCTAGATAAAGTGTAAGGTTTTCTCTACACTATCCCAATGACCTGCCTTAACCCCTGAAGCTCAGAAGTGTCTCCAAGCCAGTCCTGAGAAGGAAGAGAGTTGAAATTCAGTGCTGACAATGACCTTTGCCCTGCCAGCTCAGCCCTGTTCTATTTAAAGTTGTGTCTCCTCTGTGGACTGTCTTGAATACTCTACACGCACTCTGATCTCCTGATGCTCTTGCTGAGGGGAGAGGGGAGGGTCACGTGGGTGAGGGCACAGGAGAAGCGAGCGTTGGACTCCCAGTCAGACCCAGAGAGGGTCAGCAGGCTGCTGACACTGTAGGTGCTGTCTGAAGCTTGCAGGTAGTTGCTGGTCTGAACCCCGTCCGAAATGACTGCACCGTCCTTCTTCCACTGCACCTCCAGCTCATCGGGATAGAAGTGATTGGCAAGGCACACCAGGGTGGCAGTGCCCTTGGCATTGACCTGCTCCGGGGAGGGGGGCAGCAGGGTCAGCTTGGGCTGAGAGTTCTCACGGCCTGAAAGACAAGAGAAACAATTTTAATCCCTGCCTTTTGAAGGTACATCAACTCTCTGAACAGGAACTGGTAAAACATTTGAACATTTGTATCCAGTACCTAGCATACCTGACAAAAGCACTGGCATTTTAAAAATTGCTTTTTGGGACGTGTATGGCACTGGCAGAGCCAGTTGCTGCCCATCCCTAACTGTCCCTGAGAAGGTGATGGTGACGCAGCAGAAAGAGAAGGGACAGTCCTGGACCATCATTTAAGGAAGGAATGTGGGCACCTGAAAGGGCTATCAATGTGGGAGCATTTTAGTGACAGTAATCGGAACTCAGTGAGATTGAGAGGAGGGATAGAAATGGAGAACCATGGAGCAAGTGTAAAAGTTTTCATTTGGGAACAACCCATTTTACCAAACTGTGTGGTAATTTGGTAAAAGTGTACTGGAACCATCGACTTGATGGGAGATCAGTGACAGGGCAGTAGGAGGCCTCCAAGGACGAGACAGAGACAGAGATCATTCAGAATCTTTTCCCAAAAGAGTAAGAGTGGCACTCCCAAAGGGAGAGTCTCAGCAAAAATGTGAAACTATCGATATGATGTGGAGGCTCTGGTGTCTGACTGGGGTGGACATGTTCAGGAGTCACATAACACCAGGGTACAGTCCAACAGGTTAATTTAAAATCACGAGCTTTTGAAACGCTGCTCCTTCTTCAGGTGAAGCGACTTCAGTGCTGAAGGAACAGTGCTCTGAAAGGTTGTGATTTGAAATAAGCCTGTTGGACTATAACCTGGTGTCGTGTGACTTCTGACCTCAAATGAAGCCCAGTTAGAGCATAATGAGAGACCTGTGTGCAGTTCTGGTCACCACATTGCAGGAAGGATGTGATTCCCCTAGAGATGGGGACAGTGGAGGATTTTGTCAGGAATGAGGAGTATTAGCTTTGAGGAATGATTGGTTTGGCTGGGACTGGTTTCTTTGGAACACAGGAGGCTGAGGGGAGATTTGATCGAGGTGTGTAAAATGATGAGGGGTCTGGATCGAGTGGGTAGGAAGGACTGATTTCCATCAGCACAGAGGGCAATAACTATGGGGAGAGATTGAAATGAATTGGGGGCAGGGTTAGAGGGGAGTTGAGGAGTAATTGTTTTCACCCAGTGGCTGGTGGGATCAGGACCTCACTAGCTGAAAGGGTGAGTGCGGCAGAAACCTTCATCACATTGAAAAAACACTTGGATATTCACTTGAAACACCAAAGCCTCCAGAGCTATGGAGCAAGAGCTGGTATGTGGGGTGGAGTTCGACACCTCTTTAACAAACCTCCGATCACTCACAACTCGGGAGAACTTTATCCAAGAACACTGGAGCAGAGTTGGATCAGCACACTTCAGGAAGGAGTCACGTTGGGTGTACATGTAGAACGTTCTAGATTTTGTTTCAAATCTTCCAGCTCAGCACTGGGGTAAAGTCAAGGGTGAGGCTTCAAAGAGTCTCAGTGTCTTGGGATCAGACAGTGACATTGCTCTTAATGATCCCATGTTCCCTGGAAGATGGAAGCATGCATCCGATGGGCAAGGGTCAGGTTCAGGAGACTCCAACCTCAAAAAAAGACTTGCATTTATGTTGCACCTGCCTCCACCTAAGGATGTCGCGTGGCTCTTTCCACCAGACTGTGCTCAGCAAGATCCCAGAGAGCTGGGTGACAATGAATCGAGGATCAGGTTTTTAGTGATGCTAAATAGGGAATCAATATTGACCAGGCCACCAGGGGAAACAGTCCCGCTGTCTGTCTAATAGAGTCATGGAATGGCATCTCTGATATCTGAAAGGCTCCCAGTGCATCAAAAGAGAGACTTGTATGTCAGGCTCTCCCAAAGCATTTACAGAGAGTGAGGGACTTGTCTGAACACTGGTCACTGTTTAATGCAGAAAACATAATTTGTACAGAGCAATATCGCGCAATCGTAAATGCGATTATGAGCATGTTCAGTGATGTTTCAGGTATGAATATTGACCTGAAGTCAACCCAAAGAGAAAGCAAATGGGTTCGCTTGCACAGAACGTGAGAAAATGAAAGGCACAGGAGAAGGTGGGATTCGTGGTTAGTGATGGGCTTGATAGTTACCAGAAAATAAAAGGAAGGATCAGAATTTGTGAATGTCATATTGTAACAAGGCAATACAGAAGTGCAAGGGAACTTGACAGTAGAAATAACTTAAAGTCTTTGTATGATAACGCATTCGGAATGAGGTAGACAGCGTGATGCCACAAATTGAGGTTCCCAAGGATTTTAAAATCTTTAAAGTGACGCAGGTCTCAGGAGAGGTTAATAAAGTTCCCAGAATAATGAATAGGACATAGATTATGGAAAGGGTCAGAAAATTAATTTTAGGCATAGTGCATAAGGCGACAACTATGAAAAGGAGGGCAGTCAATGCAGGACTGAGGGTGTTGGACCTGAATGCAGGGAGTATCCGAAATAAGGTAAATGAGCTTGTAGCGCAGATTGGAATTGGCAGGTATGATCTTTTGAGTATCACAGAGACGTGGCTGTAAGGGGTTGAGGGCTGGGAATGAAATACTCAAGGATGCACATCCGATTGACAGGTCATGCTGATGGGCAGGTGGGGGTGGGGTTACCTTCTTGGTAAGAAATGAAATAAGATCAATCACAAGAAGGGATTTAGAGTTGGAATGCATTCAATCTGTGTGGGTGGAGTTGAGGAGTCGCAAGGGAGAAAGAGCATGATGAGAACTTTGCACAGCTCCCCGCCCCCCCCAGCAGTCGTCAGGATATGAGGAAGAAAATAAATCAGGAGATAGAGAAGGATGTAATAAAGGCCCTGCTACAATAGTCATTAGGGACTTCAATATGCAGGTAGACTGGAAAATTAAGTTGTTTGGGGATGTCAAGCGAAGGAATTAATGAAATTCTACGAGATGGTTTTTGGAGCAGCTTGTGGTAGAGTTCACTATGGAACAGGCAATTCTGGATTGGGTGATGTGTAATGAAGCAGACCTGATTAGGGAACTTAGGGTGAAGGAATCCCTTGGGGGCATTGACCGTAATATGACAGAATTCACCCTGCAGTTTGTGACAGAGAATCTGGAGTCAGTTGTACCGGTAATGCAATTAACTTAAGGTAACTACGTAGACATGAGGGAGGAGCTGGCCAGAGTTGATAAGAAGGGAAGCTGAGCATAAGAGAGAATGGAGCAGCAATGGCAGGAGTTTCTGGGGGTAATTTGGGAGGCAGAGCAGGAATTCAACCCAAGGAAGAAGAAAGATACTGAGTGGAGGCCAAGGCAACCATGGCTGATGAGGGAAGTCAGGGCCAGCATAAAAGCAAAAGAAAAAACATGCAATGTGGTGGAGATTATTGGGAAGCCAGAGGATTGGGAAGCCTTTAAAAACAGCAGAGAGTAACTAAAAAAAAGTAAGGACGGGTGTGTAAATAAAATATAAGGGTAAGCGAGCTAGTAGCATAAAAGAATATTGCAAGAGTTTTTCTTTAGATATATGAAAGGCAAGAGGGAGTCAATAATAGAAATTGTACCACTGGAAAAGGTAGAAATAGTAATGGGGAACAAAGAAATGGTGGAAGAAGTGCATCGATGCTTTAAATCAGCTTTCACAGTGGTGTGACAATGCTGCTCATTTCACAAGGTTAAGTTCTCCTTGGATTTTATTTCAAGAGGGGTTGTAAAGGCAGAGGTATCAATTTGTCTGGGTTAGGGACTTTGCTCATGGCTAACAGATACTGCCTAAGGCAACAGTCAGGGAAAAGGCTTTTAGGTTTTATATTAAACACTTGTCCAATAAAAGGAGAGTGGCCAGTTCTTCCAGTTTGCTGTTTTTGACAAACAGTCGGTTGGAAGCTCCTGGATAAAGAAAGCTGCTGGTGAGAAAAGTTCCCCAATTCAACATTTTCCAGTGGACTCACTGTCTGAAATTCCTCTCCTGTAAGAACCCCTGTGTTTATATTCACCTTTTTGCCGAGGCTGTTGCAGCAAATTGGAACAGCTCTTTGTCAAGTTACATTTTCTCGTCAGTTGGGTTTTCAAATAGTTAAGTTATTCTAAAGTCTGTTTTCTTTTGATTGTGAGTAAATAAATTCTCTTTTCCTTCAAGCTGAGTGGTTTGGCCAGTTGTATCAATCCTGGAATATCCAGGTTACATTTGCTTAACACAATTCGAAAAGGTAAGGTCTGGGCTGCATTCTCAAAATGTTTCGAAGGGTCTGGCCTGGTCCATAACAATGTCATAGAGTCCTATAGCATGGAGACAGGCCTTTTGGACCAAACTGGTCCATGCCAACCAAAATGACCATTTACGCTAATCCTGCACTTGGCCCATATCCTTCTGAATCCTTTCCTTTCCTGTATTTGTCCAAATGCCTTTTAAATGTTATTAATGTACCCACCTCAACTACTTCCACTCGCAGCTCATTCCATATGCGAACACCCCTCTGTGTAAAAAGGTTGCCCCTCAGGTTCCCTTTTATTCTTTCCCCTAACCTTAAACTGATGCGCTATAGTCCATATTCGCAAACCCTGGGGAAAAGACTGAGTGAATTCACCCTATCCATGCCTCTCATGATCTTATGAGGTCCTCCCTCAGTCTCCTACACTCTAAAGAAAAAAGTACTCTCCCTTTAACCCAAACCATTGAATCCTGGCAACATCCTTGCAAATTTCTTCTGCACTCTTTCCAGGTTAATAACATCCTTCCTGTAACAAGGTGACCAAAACTGAACACAATATTCCAAGTGTGGCTTCACCAATGTCCTGTATAACTGCAACATAACTTCCCAATGTCTGTAGTCAATGCCCTGACTGATGAAGGGCACTGCAGAAAAAGCTCTCTTCTCTGCTCTATTTACTGTGACTCCATTTTCAGAGAACTGCTTACTGAATTCTAAGGACCCTCTGTTCCACTATATTCGTTAAGGCCCTATCATTCACCATGAAACTCCTACCTTGCTTTAAATTTCCAAAATACAAGACCTCACATTTATGTGTATTAAACTCTATTTGTCATTTCTCGGCTCACTCCCCCAGCTGAGCAAGGTCCTGCTGCAATTTCTGATAACTGTCCATGATGCTGCTTATTTGAGTGTCATCAGCAAACTCACTAACCATGCCTTGTACATTCTCATCCAAAACATTGATATAGATAACAAACAGTAATGGGCCCAGCACTGACCCCTGAGGCACTCCACTAGTCACAGGCCTCCAGTACAATAAGGATTCTTCCCCTGTTACCCTGTGCTTTCTACCATCAAGCCAATCGTGTATCCAATTTGCCAGGTCACCTTGGATTCCATGCAATCTAACCTTCCATAACAGCCTACCATGTGGAACCTTATCAAAGGCCTCACTGAAATCCATATAGACCACGTCTACCATCCTGCCCTCATCAACCTTCCTGGACCATTCTTCAAAGTACCTGAACAAATTTGTGAGGCATATTCTCCCACTCACAAAGTCATGCTGACAACTCCTAATCAAATCCACTCTTTCCAAATGCATGTGTATCTTATCTTATCAAACAACTTCCCCACCACAAATGTTAAGCTTATAATTCCCAGGCTTTTGTTTTGCAGCCCTTTTTGAACAATGGCACAGTCTTCGCTATCCTCTAGTCTTCTGGGACCTCACCTGTGGCTAACCATGATACTAAAATATCAGCCAACACACCTGACCTTCAAGAGAGTTGGGAGCAGAAGTGAGTGGGGAGGGCATCACTAAGGTGGAGGGGTTGAGGCAGCTGAAAGGTCTGAAGGTGGATAAATCATTCAGACCCGATGGACTACACCGCAGAGTTCTGATGGAGATAGCTAAGGTAATTGTAGGGCCATTGGCTGTGATCTTTCAGAAATCACTGCAGTCAGGGGTGGTCCCAAAAGACTGCAAAATAGTGAATGTAACATCCCTGTTTAAGAAAGGAGGGAGGCAGAGATGGGACATTATAAGCTGGTTAGCCTGACCTCGGTCATTGGTAAGATTTTAGAGGTCTACTTAAGGGTGAGATTGCAGGTATTTGGAATCTCACCCTTAAGCCTGGTAAAATTGCAGCTTGGTAAAATTGGGCTGAGTCAGCACAGCTTCATCAAAGGGAGGCATGCCTGACAAATCTGTTAGACATCTTTGAGGAGGTAACAAGTGAGTTAGACAAAGGAGAGCCAGTGGATGTGATCCATTTGGATTTCCACAAGGCCTTTGACAGGGTACAATAAAGGAGACTGCTAAGTCAAATCAGAGCCCATGTTGTCAGGAGCAAGGCACTGCGGTGGGTAGAGGATTGGCTGACTGGCACAAAGGCGAGAGTAGGGACAAAGGGATTTTTTTCTGGATGGCAATTGGTGCTTTGTGGTGATCCGCAGGGATCTGTGTTGGGAGCACAGCTATTATCTATTACCACAACTATTACCACATTATCTATTAACAATCTGGATAAGGAACTGAAAATATTGTTCATATGTTTGTAGATGACGCAAAAATTGGTGAAAGGACAGGTTGAGTTGAGGAAGTGGGGGAGATTGCAGAAGGACTTGATCAGGCTAGGAGAATGTGCAAAGGAGTGGCAGGTGGAGTACAATGCGGGAACTTGTGAGGCTAGATACTTTGGTGGGAAGAATAGAGGCACAGACTGTTTTCTAAGTGAGGAAAGATTTCAGAAATCTGAAGCACAAAGAGAATTGGGAGTCCTTGCTCAGGTTTCTCTGAAGGTTAACGTGTAGGTTCACCATTGGCAGTTTGAAAGGCAATTACAATGTTAGCATTAACTTTAACGTCAGAGGTGTACTGCTGAGTTTGTATAAGTCTCTAATCAGACCACACTTGGAATTTTGGGCCCCTTATTAAGGAAGGATGTGCTGTCATTGGAGAGGGTCCAGAGGAAAAAGTGAGAAAGAATAAGAATGATCCTGGGAATGAAGGGGGTGCCATATAAAGAGTGGTTGAGGATTCTGGATCTGTATACAATTGTGTTCAGAAAGATGAGGGGGGAATCTTATTGAAACTACAGAATATTGAGAGGCCTGGAGAACATGGAGAAGGTGTTTCCACGAGTAGAAGAAACTAGGGCCCGAAGGCACAGCCTCAGAGTGAAGAATGATCCGTCAGAACTGAGATAAGGAGGCATTTCTTCAGCCACAGGGTGGTGAATCTGCGGAACTCATTGTCACAGAGGTCTATGGAGGCCACGGTGTTGAGAGTGTTTAAAACAGAGACAGATATGTTCTTGATCAGTAAGGAGATCAAAAGTTAAAAGGAGAATGCAGGAGAATGGGGTTGAGGAACACATCACACGAGATCAAATGGCAGAGCAGACTCTATTCTGACTGGCCCAATTCTGCTCCTATATCTTAAGTATTTTGGGTTTATGTAGAGGTTCCTTGAAACCCTGGAAAACTGGAAGTACGGTCACTTAGTGGTTAGCCCTGCTGCCTCACAGCGCTATGGACCCAAGTTTGATTCTAGCCTCGGGCAACTGTCAGTGTGGAGTTTGCATGTTCTCTCTGTGGCTGCGTGGGTTTCCTTCGGGTGCTCTGGTTTCCTCCCACAGTCCAAAGCTGTGCAGGTTCGGTGAATTGGCCATGCTCAATTGCCCATAGCGTAGGTTAGGTACATTAGTCAGGAGTAAATGTAGGTTAAAAAGGTAGGAGAATGGGTCTGGGAGGGTTACTGTTAGGAGGGTCAGTGTGGACTTGTTGGACCAAATGGCCTGTTTCCATACTGTAGGAATTCTATGATTCTATGGACATTGAAAGTATTGGATGGTTAGCCCTGCTGTTGCTGTTTCTCAAAAGAACTTTGACAAAAGATAATCAGGGAGTGGTGAGAGTGTGTATCAGGCTGCATGAGGGAACTGTTTGTCCTGCTTCCTGGAATACCATGAGCACAGGAAGTGTGGTCAGTGACTGTAGTTGGAACTCGGGGTTTTGGAGCTTGAGCAGCAGCTGGTGACAGTGCGGAGCGTCCGTGAGGCTGAGAGCTCCGTGGAGAGCATGTTTCTAGATGTGGTCACTCTGCAGCTTCAGAGTGTGCAGGGAGAGAGGGAAGGGGGGAGCAGCAGACAGTCCAAAAGGATCAGGCAGCTAGTACAGGAATCCCATGAGTGCATCCCACTCTCCAACCAGGATTCAGTTTGGAATCCTGATCAGAATGATGGTTCATCTGGGGAGTGCAGCCAGAGCCAAGTCCCTGGCACCACGGGGGGCTCAGCTGTACAGGGGGGCACAAGGAAGACTGGAAGAGCGATAGTGAGAGGAGAGTTGAGAGTGAGGGCAATCGATAGGTGTTTCTGCAGCTGCAGATGGGAATCCAGGATGGTGTGGTGTCTCCCTGGTGCCAGGGTCAAGGCTGTCACTGAGCAGCTGCAGAGCACCCTGAGGGGAGACAGGGAACAGTCAGCAGTCATGGTCCACATCGGTCCCAGTGACAGAGGGAGAAAAGGGATGTAGTCTTGCGGTCAGAATTTAGGAATTCCAGAGGGAATTTGCAGCAGGAGCTCAAAAGTAGGAATCTCCAAGATTACCCCCAGTGCCCCACGCAAGTGAGAATAGAAAGAGGAGGATAGCACAGGTGACTGTGGAACTGAAAAGACAGTCCAGGAGGAAGGGCTTTCGATTATGTTAACATTGGGACTGGCTTTGGGGGGAGATGGACATGTACAGACCAGACGGGTTGCTCCTGAACAGACCTGGGACTGAGTTCCTTTGGGGTGATGTAGTCGTGCTGTTGGAGAGGGTTTAAACTATCTTGGGTGGCTGTGGGATCCAGGAGGTAATACCAGAGAGGAACACAGAGGTGCACAGAATCCTGGGAGAGATAGATAGCACCAGAATAAGGAATAGAACTTTTGACCCAGTTTCAGAGTGAGGGAGAGCGAGTAATAAGTTCTAAATCAGGGTCACTGTGTAAGGATGGGATTGCACGGAGTGTTGGGAATAAGACTGGGAAGGTACAGCCACAAAGTGTTAAGTGGAAATCTGATGTGTGTCTCTCACAAAGGAAGATAAGATAATAAGAACATTAGAAATAGGAGCAGGAGTGGGCTATCTGACCCATCGAGGATGAGGAATGTTAGTTATGAAGATAGACTGAAGAAGTTGGGACTGTCTTCCTCAGAGAAGAGAAGGCAGAGAGGAGATTTGATCGAGAAATTCAAAATCAGGAGGGGTCTGAACAGAGTAAACCAGGAGAAAATATTCCCACCTGAGAAAGAATTGAGAGGGAGAGGCCATGCATTGGAAATAATTGGTAAAAGAAACAAAACTGAGATGAGGGAAAACATTTTCAGCCAATGGGTGGTTAAGGTGTGGAATGCACTGCCTGAGAGTGGGGTGGAGGCAGCTTCAATTGAAACATTCCGAAGGGAATGAGAATGTTATTTGAAAAGGAACAATGTGCAGGGTGACAGGGAGAAGGCAGGAGAATGACACTCAGTGAATTGCTCATTCGGAGAGCCAGTCCAGACAGGATGGGCGGAACGGCCTCCGTGTGCACTGTAACAATTCTGTGATTGTGTGATTGAGCAAAGTTAAAGCTGGGGGAGGTGGGAGCTCGGTGTCTCACTGTGCTGCTGCTGCTGCTGAGGTCAGTGAGATCAGAGACTGGGACAGGGAGCCAGAGCTCACATCAAACTCTGCCCGTGTCCGTCACACTGAGGCTGGCAGGAGGCTACTCACTGATTTCACTCCATGCTGCAGGAATGGGACCACAGGCTGCAAATGGACAGAGCTCCTCCACACAGTGAGGAAAACTTACTGACTTATATCTTGCTGCTTAAGCGGGGCAATAGGACTACAGAAATACAGCTGGACACCCTGTTAGACACAGGGCTCCTCAATCAACCATTTCATTCACTGCAGCTCCCCACTAACACCTGCAGCATTTCAGCATTTGTGTTTTAGAAAGTTTCAGTATTAAAAGGGTTATTAACGGAGGATTGAGGTTTACTTACTCAGTCTGAGCTTGGTTCCTTTACGAAACGTAAGCCACAGTGAGAGTTCCCAGTGCAGAGGCTGTACAAAAACCTCAGCTCTCTGCTTCCCTCTGTCACTCCCACCCTCTCCCTATCTCCCAGTCTGTCGATCACTCTCACCCTCTTTTTGTGTCTTTCTGTCTCTGCCTCTGGGTTGTGAACTTTATTTTTCGTTGTTAAATCTTGCAGCTGTTCTTCACATGTGGCCATGGAGTGGAAGAGGGAAACTTGAGGCCTTCAGTGAGCGTTGAGACACCACAGGGACTGGAGTGTGTAGCAGACAGTGACCATCCCAGCATGGGGTAATTTGTTCACTTTCATTTGTATCTAACTGTGGGATATGTCAGTACAGGTGGTGGGACTGTGTGTCCATTATTATGCATTTTATATAACTGTGGATGTGTCAGTACAGGAGGTGATTTTGTATGGCTCTGTATCACTGTGTCGAGGGTAGCTGTTATGCTGCATACAGTAATAGTCAGCAACATCCTCATTCTGAACGTTGCTGATTGTCAGGGTGAAACTGGTCCCATATCCTCTGCCGGTGAATCACTCGGAGACTCCTGTGTTTCGAGTTGTTGCTTCATAGATCAGGAGAGAGGGTTTCTGACCTTCTCCCTGCTGGAACCAGTTAACCCACTTGCTAACAGATTGACTGGCCGTACAGGTGATGGTTACAGTCTGGCCCAGTCCCACTGACAGCACCGGGGGAGACTGAGTCATGATGATGTCCCCACTGATACCTGAGGGGTCAGAGAGAAACACAGTAAAGTCAGAACTGTTACAGAAAGAGCCTGTCAAATGAGAGATTGTTGGCGACACTGAGCATTCCTCTGGTTTCAGCATTTTTCCTTCAATCACAAGTCAGTGGAATTGGAGTGAAATGGAGAGCCGCTAAAGATTCAAGGTGGAAGGAGAGAGATTTGTACCTGCGACACAGAATGCCAGGGGCCAGATCAGCTGGATGTGTGAAATCATGGTGTGTGCTCCTGTCCCTGTGCCTGGTTCCTGATAAACTCTCCCTTCACTGGGCTCTGCTTTATAAAGCTGCAGCCTGTGAGAGTCTGACTGGGTGTTCCTCAGTATGTAAATGGCATCAGGCAGAGAGAGCCACATCAGCCCCTCACACTTCCTCTTCTCCCTCTCTCTTTGTCTCAGAGAGTGATTGATGTGAATAGCACTGAATGAGGCCATTTGGCCCATTGTATCTGTGCTGTTAAACAGCGATCTGATGACACTAATCCCATCCTCCAGCTCTTGGCCCATTACCCTGGAGCGTACAGCAACACAAGGGAATATCTAAACACTGCTCCACTGTCACGAGAGTTTGTGACTCAACCAGCCTTTCAGGCAGTGAGTTCCAGACTCCCACCACCCTCTGGGTGAAAACATTTCTCCTCAATTCTCCTCTCACTCTGCAACTCGACTGGGCCTGGACCCACTCGAGTTTAGAAGGATGAGAGGGAATCTGATTGAAACATATAAAATTCTAACAGGCCGGGGCAGGGAGGAGGTTTCCCCTGGTTGGGGAGTCTGGAACCAGGGGATGCAGTCTCAGGGAGATACGAGGACTGAGATGAGGAAACATTTCTTCACTCAGAGGATGGTCAAACTGATGAATTCTCCACCACAAACGGCTGTGGAGGATAAGGAACTGAATATGTTCTAGAAAAATAGAGAGATAGTTGTTTTGCATTTTAACAGCATGAAGGAAATGGGGAGAAAGCAGGAACATAGCATTGAGAGAGAGGGTCAGCCATGATCATACTGAATGACACACAAGACTCAAAGGGCCGAATGGCCTGCTCCAGCTCCAAGTTTCTATGTGTCCATGTCTGTGTTACCTTCAATCTCTGTCCCTGGTTATTGAGTCCTTTACTCGTGTATAAAGTGCCTTCCTGTGCAACATATCACTGCCAACAATTATCTTATACCTCTCTATCAGGTCCCTCTCAACCTTCAATGCTCCAAGGAAAACAGCCCCAACTTTTCCAATCTTTCCTCATAGCTGACCCTCCATCCCAGGCAGCATCCTGGGAAATCTCCTCTGCTCCCTCTCAAGTACAATCACATCCTTCCCAGAATGTGGTGACCAGGACCCCTCTCTCTCTTTTACCCTTTCTGTCTCACATCTGCTACTTTGATCTCTCTACATCTATCTCTCTCTCCCACTGTTAATCTCTCTCATATTCTCTCTCTCTCACTCTGTCTCATAGCCACTCTCTCCAACTCACTCACGCTTCCTCACTCCGTCTCATAATCTTTCCCCATCTCCGTCACTCGCTCCATCTCTCACTTCAAATGCCTCCAAATGTTATCTACCCCTCTCTATTTCTCCCTCTGTCTCTCCCTCCTTCTCCGCATCCCAATCGACCTCTATTTCTCTCTCTCTCTGTCTCGCTTCTCTCTCTTTCTCACAGTGTCCCAGGTGGTGACAGTTGAATTCAGGATAAATCTCTCTCTCTCTGCTCTGCCCCACTAACGGATATTAACCCTTGACCCCAGAAGCATGTCTTCTCCTGGAGTAAAGGCCCATTTCCACATTGACCAGGTTTTGGTATCTCTCAGGAAGATGGACAGATTCTTGTTAAATGAATGGCAGTTTTGAGCTGTTGGCCTATTCTCACTGGGGACTGGTTTGTACACAAACCTCATTCCATGAAGGCCCAGCAGGGAGAGGAGATCCTCAGGCCATCAGTGTGAGCTGGAGGGACAGGACAGGCTCTGACCCACTGATCCATTCTGTCCATTCACAATATGTTCCAATCCCTTCCCCTGTCTTTCCCCTTCCATGATCAGTCTCTGAGTCAGGGTGTTTTACTGGAATGAGGGCTGGACCATCATACATTTACAACAGAAAGGAACTGAACCCCACACCCACCATGGTGTCCACAATGCACTGGAATCTCCAACAGAGTCCAGTAAACATGGACGTCAGTTCACGAGAGTGCCCCATGGAGAGACATGGGCCTCCTTCCCACTGAAGCTCCCAATAGAGACCAGTAAACATGGGCATCGTTCCTGCTTGAGCCTCCGATAAAGACCAGTAAATGTTGGCCTCCTTCCTAATGGACTCTCCAAAGGAGACCAGTAAACATGGATCTCCTTCTGACTGGATACTCCAAGAAGACCAGTAAATGTTAGCCTCCTATTCACTTGTCCTTCTAATGGAGACAAGTAGATAGTTGAGTTTTTGAAGAAATAGATAGATTAAGATAGATCAGTACACATCGTCGACATGGACTTTAACAAGGCCTTAGACAAGGTTCCCCATTGTAGACTGCTTAGTAAGATTATATCACAGAGGATCCAGGGAGAGCTAACCAATTGGATATGAAATGGGCCTGACGGTAGGAGGCAGAGGCTGGTGAGAGAGGGTTGTTCTTCAGACTGGAGGCCAGTGACCAGCTGTCTGCCACATGAATCGATCCTGGATCCACTGTTGTTCATCATTTATATGAACAATTTGGATGAGAAAATAGCAGAAATGGTCAGTACGTTTGTGGCTGACATTAAAATTGTTGGCATAATGGACAGGGAAGAAAGTTATCTAAGAATGCAATGTCATCTTCATCAACTGGGCCAGTGGGTCAATAAATCCAGATGGAGCTTAATTTCGATAAATGGAAGGAGTTGCATTTTGGTAAGACAAACCAGGGCAGGAATTACACAATTAATGGTGGAGCCATGGGGAGTGTTGTTGAACAGAGAGACTGAGGGGTACAGGTACATGGTTCCTTGAAAGTGGTGTCACAGGTAGACAGGGTGGTGAAGAAGGTATTTGGCACGCTCACCTTCACTGGTCAAAGCAGGGAGTACAGGAGCTGGGACATCATGTTACAGCTGGACAGGGCATTGGGAAGGCCACATTTGGACACTGTACATTTCTGCTCACCCTGCTATAGGAAGGAAATTATTACACTGGTTTGGATAAAAGAAAGATTAACAGGGATGTTAGCAAGATTGGTGAGTTTGAATTATAAGGCGAAGATGGACAGGCTGAGAGATTTTTCCAGTGAATGCAGGAGATTGAGGGGTGACCTTAGAGAGGTTTATAGAATCATTAGGGCCATAGATAAGGTGAATAGCCAAAGTTTTTTTTCCCCAGGGTAGGAGAGTCCAGTATGAGAAGGAATAGGTTTAAGTTGAGAGGGGAAAGAATTAGAAGGGACCTGAGAGACAACCTTTTCACACAGAGGTTGGTGTGTGTGTGCAATGAGCTGCCAGAGGAAGTGGTAGAGGGGAGTACAATTACTACATTTCAAGGACATTTTTACAGGAACATGGATAGGAAGGATTTAGAGAGGATTGGGCCAAACACAGGCAAATGGGACTAGTTCAGTTTTGGAAACTTGGTCGGCATGGATGAGTAGAGCTGAAGGGCCTGCTGCCACGCTGTAAACCTCTATGACTCTATGATGATGTAGACATGGGGCACCTTCCCATCGGACCAATAAACAGTAAACATGGGCCTCCTTCCCACTGGACTGTCCAGTACCTGAGCTGCAAACCCCAAATCCTGTCCATCACGTAGGTCTCTTATTTCAATCTGAACAACATTGTTTGTCTCCGCACTACCTCAGCCTCTTGACCACAGAAACCCCAATTCCTGCTCGTCCCACCTCCTGACTCGATGATATCAATGTCCTCTCCCAGCTTCCTGAAGCCACATTCCATAAACCCCAACTTGTCTGATATGGAGTGGTCCCTTCCCTGTCTTACAACTGCAGTTGCTCCAGAATCTGACCTCACAGCCAGCCAATTGCCTCCATGGCCTCCCTCCTCCCTCACTCTGTGTCCTGCTGTAGACTCACATTCCCTCCCTCCCCCTTCCACCTTCTGTCTCTGGTCTCCTGCCCATTGCTGCTTCCACCATCCCACCATTGACAGCAGAGCCTTCAGACCCCTACAGCATGCTCTCTGACCTCCTGCCCTTCATCCTTCCCCCTCTCGTTGTTTGTGCTATTGAATATGCTGTTCAGTTCCATCACTTTTGGTTCACTGTTCCCTTGCCATTGATTTGCTGATTTATTCTCGTTAATCTAGTCTGGCCTGTTCCCTGAGTTGGTTCAAGACTGTTTTGCTTGAGAAAACACTTCTGTGAACTGGTTTGTCTGTTTCTCCAAGTCTTTGTGTAAAGGTGAGACTAAGTGTGTAAATGCTGTCATTTCATGGGGCAATCCAGTCAGTCCCACCCCCTCCCCTACTCGACCCCCAGGGCCTTGCAGGTTTATTTCCATCAAGAGCCCATCCAATCTGCCATTGCAATCACTGAGTGTCTTCACCTGCCTCACCTGAATGTGCACTGATTTCCAAGTCATTACCAATTGCTGCTAAAAAAAGTTCTTCCTGAGATTCCGTATCTCTTGCCCAACAAAATGCAAGGTATTCTCAATGTGAAGATGGGATTTTGTCTCCACACGGACCGTGTGGTGGTCACCCTTACTGATTATGTCATGGACATATACACCAGCAGCAGGCAGATTGGTGAGGGTGATAGTGAGTATGTTTTTCCCTCTTGTTGGTGCCCTCACCACCTGCCCCAGGTCCAGTCTAGCAGCTGAATCAGGTGGAATTTGACCACCTTGCTCAGTAGTGATGCTTCTGAGCAGCTTTAAATGGTGGACTTTGAAGTCCCTTACTCAGGGTATATCCTGCATCATTCCCACGCTCAGTGCTCCCTCCAAGTGTTGTTCAACATGGAGGAGGACTGACTGCTCAGTTGAGGTTGGAGGGGAGGCCGGTGCTATGTGGTGATCAGCAGTAGGTTTCCTTCCCCATGTTTGACCTGCTGTCATGAGGCTTCATGGGTTCCATAGTTAATGTTGAGGACTCCCAGGGTAACTCCCTTCCGACTGTACACACCACTGTGTTGCCTCCCCTGCTTGGTCTCTCCTGCCAGTTAAAAACTGAATGAGGGAACAATTCTGTGCAGGTTTCACAGCTTGGAGACAGAGCTCTTGCTGGATTCTGTTTCTGATCTCTGAGCGCAGGCGTGTGTTTTTGTGAGAGAGTGACTGTCCTTTTTTCCATCACTGTGCTGTTTCTGAAAAGAAAAATCCCAGAACCAGCCTCCTGTGCTGTCAGATTCCAGGGAGTGCAGACAGTTCACAGTTTTCTCCTGTCTCAGTAACAAACATCCAGCTGCTCTGAGCTCCTTCTTTCACTTCCTCTCTTGGTGAAGTTTCAACCTTGCGCTCTGACAGTCTTTGCAGTTATTTTCTACACTGGGGCTTTCTGCTGTGGTCAGAATCTCTAATAATAAGTGTCCAATCAGTGACAATCACAGCAGCTAAGAGCAGTCAGGACTGAGGAGCCAGGCTCACTGGGAAACACATTGGGAAGATCAAAGCCATCCCCTTCAGATCCTGGTATAAACTTCATCCCTCTCCCTGAGCACTATCTGCTGCTCAACCAGACTCTTTACAAACTTGGCCTCATCTTTGAGGCTGATCTGAGCCCCATATCCTCCACATCACAAAGATCAGCCACTGAAAATCTCTGTCATGTCCATGGGACTCCAAACATGACCATACCAATGTTGTGCTTGCACACATCACAGCCACTGCCCTCCGTAACCTTCAGCTCATCCCAAATTCTGCTGCCCATATCCAAACTCACACCAAATCCCATTCCCCCAATCCCCTGCACCCCATGCCTACATTGGCTCCTGGTCCAGCAACACCTCAATTTTCAAATTCTCATCCTTGTTCTCAATTCCTCCCTGTCCTCTACTCTCCCTATCTCTGTAACCTCCTCCAAACTGCCTCACTCAGTGTGATCAACAATCTTGGATATATGGCTGTCTATTCCTTCATCCAAGTCATTTAGAAATATCGTGAAATGCTGAGGTTCCAGCCCAGTTCCCTGGGGACACCACTATCCACATTTTAGTCATTGGAGAGCATACACATTATCCCTCCTCTCTGTCTCCTACCTCCAAACTAATTCCTGACCAAAGATAAATACTTTTCTCTAACTGGCAAGAATGGGAGAAAGCTAGGGACATAGTGGAAGGATACTTGTCAGACTGGAGGCCTGTGTCTAGTGGAGTGCCTCAGGATTGATGCTGGGCCCATTACTGTTTGTTATCAATATCAATAATTTAGAAGACATTACAATAGCCGGTATTGTGGACAATGAGGAAGGTTATCAGATATTGCAGCAGGACCTTGTTCAGCTGTGGAAGTGGGAAAAGAAATTATAAATTGTGTTTAATGTAGATAAGTATGAGGTCTTGCATTTTGGGAGGTTAAATCAAGGTCGGAGTTTCATGGTGAATGGTAAGGCCTTAAGGACTGTAGTGGAACAGTGGGATCTCGGAGTTCAGGTGCACAGTTCTCTGAAAGTTGAGTCACAGTTAGACAGGGCAGTGAAGCAGGCTTTTGGCACACTGGCCGTCATCAGTCAGGGCACTGGGTGTAGAAGTTGGGAAGTTATGTTTCAATTGTACATGACGTTGGTGAGGCTGCACTTGGAGTATTGTGTTCAGTTTTGGTCACCTTGTTATATGAAGGATATTATTAAACTGGAAAGAGTGTAGAATAAATTTACAAGGATGTTGCCAGGTTTCAACATCTGTGTTTTTGGGTGAGGTTGGACAAGCTCGGACATAATTCTTAAGAGTGTTGGAGACTAAAGGGGAATCTTTTAGAAGTGTATAAGATCTTGAGAGACATGGATAGGGTGAATGCACTCAGTCTTTGTCCCAGGGTTGGTGAATCAAGGACTAGAGGGCATCAGTTGAAGGTTAGAATAAACGGAACCTGAGGGGCAACATTTTTACACAGAGGGTGGTACTCATATGGAATGAGCTGCCAGCGGAAGTGATTGAGGCGGGTACATTAACAACGTTTAAAAGGCATTTGGACAAATACATAGATAGTATGTAATTTGAAGGATATGGGCCAAGTGCAGGGAAATGAGGTTAGTGTGGATGGACATTTTAGTCAGCACGGTCCAGTTTGGCCAAAGGGCCTGTCTCTGCGCTGTCGGACTCGATGACTCTATGACTCTATAATTCCATATGTTTCCATGTTTATGAACAGTCTCTCAAACATAGAAACAAAGGAACTAGGAGCAGGAGCAGGCCATTCAGCCCTTCGAGTGGGCTCTGCCAGTCAATATGACTATGGCTGATCATCCAACTTAGTCCCTGTTCCCACTTTTTCTCCATAACCTTTCATCCCTTTAGTCCTAAGATCTATACCTGTCGCCTTCTTGAAAACATTTAATGTTTTGGTCTTGACTGCTTTCTGTGACAGAATATTCCACTAGCTTCCCACTCTCTGGCTAAAGAAATGTCTCCTCATCGCAGTCCTCTCCCTTTTCTTTAAACTGTAATTCCTGGTTCTGGACTGTCCAGTCATCAGGAACATAATTCCTGTGTTTTCTGGTCCTGTCCTGTTAGGATTTTACAGGTTTCAATGTGATTCCTCTCAAATTTCTAAACTCCAGTGAATATAGTCCTAACTGATCCAGTTTCTCATCAGATCTAAGTGCTGTCATCCCAGGAATCAGTCTGGTAAACCTTCGCAGCCCTCCCCCCACAGCCAGAACATCCTTCCTCAGATAAGGAGACCAAAACTGCACACAACAGAATCATAAAATCACACAGTACAGAAGAGGCCCTTCAGCCCATTAACTGTGTACCAGCCAAACTACACTAAACCTACACCAGTCCCACTTTCCAACATGAGGCCCATAGCTTGAACGTTATGATATTTAAACTGCTCACCCAAGTACTTTTTAAAGTTTGTGTGGTTTCCCACCTCAAGTACCCTCCCAGGATGTGCATTCCAGACCCCCACCACCCTGTGGGTAAAAAACACTTTCCTCAAAACATCTAGAAACCTCCTATCTTTGACATTGAATGTGAGCCAACTTGTTATTAACCCTTCCAAGAAGGAGGACAGCTGCTTTTCTCTCCTGCCTGTCCATTCCCCTCATAACCTTATACACCTCTATCAGATCCCCCCCCACCTTCTCTGCTCTGAAGAAAACAACCCGAGCTGATCCAATTTCTCTTCATCACTGACAGGTTCCATCCCACGCAACATCCTGGTGATTCCCCTCGGCACCCCGTCCAGTACAATCACACCCTTCCTACAGTGTGGTGACCTGAACTGCACACAGTACTCCAGCTGTGGCCTAACCAATGTTCTGCTTAACTGCAGCATATCCTCCTGCTTTTATAACCAATACCTGACATGACAAAGGCAAGTGTCCCCTATGCCTTCATAACTGCTCTGTTAACCTGTCTTGCCACATTCAGGGATCAGTGGAGAAGCACCCCAAGATCACTCTGTTCCTTTGAGTTTCCTCAGTTCAAAGAACAAAGAGCAACAAAAATTACAGCACAAGAACTGGCCCTTCGGCCCTACTAGCCTGCACTGGTCCATATCCTCCATCTAAACCTGTCATCAATTTTCCAAGGCTCTGTCTCCCTTTGCTCCCTGCACATCCATGTATCTATCCAGATATATCTTAAATGATGCTATTGTGCCTGCCTCTACCACCTCCACTGGCAACGTGTTCCAGGACCAATCACTCTCTGTGTGAAGAACTTTCCACACATATCTCCCTTAAATGTTTCCACTCTCACCTTGAACTCATGACCCCGAGTAATTGAGTCCCCCACTCTGGGAAAAAGCTTCTTGCTATCTACCTCTCATGACTTTGTACCTCAATCAGGTCCCCCCTCAATGTTCGACTTTCTAATGAAAATAATCCTAATCTACTAAACCTCTCTTCATAGCTAGTGCCCTCCATGCCAGGCAATATCCTGGTGAACCTCCTCTGCACCCTCTCCAAAGCATCCACATCTTTCTGGTAATGTGGCAATCAGAACTGTACGCAGTATTCCAAATGTGGCCAAGCCAAAGTCCGATATAATTCTAATATGACCTGCCAACTCTTGTACTGATTACCACGTCTGGTGAAGGAAGGTATGCCATATGCCTTCTTGACCACTCTATCGACCTGTGTTGCCACCTCCAGGGTACAATGGACCTGAACACACAGGTCTCTCTGGGCATCAATTTTCCCAGGGCGTTCCATTCACCGTACAGTTTACTCCAGATTTGGATCTTCCAAAATTCATCAGATCACATTTGCCTGGTTTGAACTCGATCCGTCCGTTTCTCTGCCCAACTCTCCAATCTATCTATATTCTGTTGCATTCTCTGACCGTCCCTTCACTATCTGCTACGCCACCAATATTCGTGTCGTCTGCAAACTTGCTAATCAGACCACCTATACCTTCCTCCAGATCATTTATGTATATCAAAAACAAGTGCGGTACAAGCACAGATTCCTGTTCTCCATTTTGAGAAACTCCTTCCACTACTACTGTCTGTCTTCTGTTGCCCAGCCTGTTCTCTATCCATCTAGTGAGTACACTCTGGACCCCATGCGACTTTAATTTCTTTATCAGGCTACCATGGGGAACTTTATCAAACACATTCCTGAAATCCATGTGTATGACATCCACAGCCCTTCCCTCATCAATCAACTTCATTACTTCTTCAAAAAATTCGATAAAGTTGGTAAGACATGACATTCCCTGCACAAATTCATGCTGCCTCTAACTGATAAGTCAATGTTCTTCCAAATGTAAATAGATCTTACCCCTCAGTATCTTCTCCAGCAGCTTCCCTACCACTACATCAGGCTCACTGGTTGATAGTTACCTGGATTATCCTGGCTACCCTTCTTAAACATTAGCAATTCTCCAGTCCTCTGGGATCTCATCCATGTTCAAGGTTGCTACAAAGATATCGATTAAGGCCCCAGCTATTTCCTCTCTTGCTTCCCTCAGTAAGCTGGGATCGATCCCATCCCAACCTGGGGACTTGTCCACCTTGATGCCTTTTAAAATACCCAACACTTCCTCCCTCCTTAAACCAACTTGACCTAGAGTAATCAAACATCTATCCCCAACTTCAACATCTGTCATTTCCCTCTCCTTGGTGAATACCGACGTAAAGCACTCATTAAGAATCTCATCCTATTTCTCTGACTCCCCACATAACTTTCCTCCTTTGTCCTTGAGTGGGCCAACCCTTTCTCTAGTCACCCTCTTGCTCCTTATAAATGAATAAAAGGATTTGGGATTTTCCTTAACCCTGTTTGTTAATGATATTTCGTGACCCCTTTTAGCCCTTTTAATTCCTCATTTCAGATTGGTCCTACTTTCACGATATTCTTTCAAAGCTTTGTCTGTTTTCAGCTACCGAGACCTTATGTATGCATCCTTTTTCCTCTTAGCTAGACTCACAATTTCATCTGTCATCCAGCGTTTCCTAATGCTGCCATTTCAATCCCTTATTTTCACAGGGACATGTCTGTCCTGACTCTAGTCAACCTCTCTTTAAAAGCCTCCCACATATCAAATGTGGATTTCCCTTTAAACAGCTGCTCCCAATCCACATTCCCCAGCTCTTGCCAAATATGGCTATAGTTGGCCTTCCCCCAGTTTAGCCGTCTTCCTTTTGGACCACTCTCGTCTTTGTCCATGAGCATTCTAAAACTTATGGAATTGTGGTCACGGTTACCAAAATAATCCCCTACTGAAATTTCAACCACCTGGCCGGGCTCATTCCCCAACACCAGGTCCAGTATGGCCCCTTCCTGAATTAGACTATTTCCACATTACTCTGTAAAATCCTCCCGGATGCTCCTTACAAATTCTGCTCCATCTTAACTTCTAACATTAAGTGAATCCAAGTCAGTGTTGGGAAAATTAAAATCTTCCATCACCACCATCTTGTTACTCCTACATCTTTCCATAATCTGTTTACATATTTGTACCTCTATCCCACGTTCACTGTTAGGAGGCTTGTAGGATAGCACCAACATTGTTACTGCACCCTTCCTATTTCTGAGCTCTGCCCATATTTCCCCAATGCTCAAGTCCTCCACAGTGCCCTCCTTCAGTACAGCTGTGATATCCTCTCTGACCAGTAATGCAACTCCTCCATCCCTTTTACCTCCCTCTCTTTATCCACCTGATGCATCTATATCCTGGGATATTTAGTTGCCAATCTTGCCCTTCCCTCAACCAAGTCTCAGTAATAGCAATAACATCGTACTCCCAGATACTAATCCAAGCCCTAAATTCCTCTGCCTTACCTACTACACTTCTCACATTAAAACAAATGCACCTCAGACCATCTGTCCCTTTGCGTTCATCATCTGCTCCCTACCTACTCTTAACCTTAGTCACGCTGACTTCAATATCTAGTTCCTTACAGCTTTAGTTACTCCCTCCTTATTGTCCACTAACCTCCTCAGTTGGTTCCCATCCCTCTGCTACACTATTTTGAACCCTCCCCAAGAGCGTGATCAAACATATCCCACAGGACATTGGTTCCAGTCCTGCCCAGGTGTAGACCGCTCGATTTGTAATTGTCCCACCTCTTCAGGAACCAGTCCGAATGTCCCAAAAATCTGAACCCCTCCCTCCTGCACCATCTCTCAAGCCACGCATTCAGCCTGCCTGTACTTTCATTTTGACTCTGACTAGCACATGGCACTGGTAGCAATCCTGAGATTACTACCTCTGAGATCCTACATTTTAATATGGTTCCTAACTCCCTAAATTCTGCTTGTAGGACCTCATTCCATTTATTACTGATATTATTGATGCCTAAGTGAACCATCACAACTAGCTGTTCCCCACCCCTTCAGAATGTCCTGCAGCCGATCTGAGGCATCCCTGAGCCATACATCTGGGAGGCAACATGCTATTCGTGAGTCTCATTTTTGACCACAGAACCGCCTATCTACTCCCCTTACAAAGTCCAAATCAATCACATCCACGGGCCCCCAACTTATCAAATCCATTCAGTACATCCTCAAACAATTCCAGTCGATTTCCCTTTTGACAATCCATGCTGACTCTGTCCAGTTCAGTCTCTGTTTTCAAAGTGCTAAGCTATAAAATATTTTATAATGAACTTGGGCATTTTCTCCACTGCTGATTTCCGGCTAATTGGTCTAAAATTTCTTATTTTCCCCCTCTCTCTCTCTCTCTCTTTTTCAATAATCATGTTAAATTAGCTCCCTCCACTCTGTAGGACCTATTCCACAGTCGACAAACAGATAACCATCAACGTTTCTAATATTTTCCAACCACTTCCTGAAGCACCCCTGAAAATAGATTATTTGGCCCTGCTGATTTAACACACTTTAATTTTCCCAGAACCATTTTTCTCCAACAACTGATTTCCTTCAGCTCCTTCCTCTGATAAAACTCCAAGTTCACCAACATGTCTGAGATTTATTTGAGAATTCATTTGTGCAGAAAGATCCAGAATATGTTTATCTGTCATCTCTTTGTTCCAACTATAACATTATAACACTTGTGTGGAACTTCCTTGAATGTCATCTGGACGTCCAAATAAACAACACATTCCCTTATCTCACACATCAGTGACCTCGTTAAAACATGTAACCAGGTTAGTTAAAGATGTCTGACTCTTTTTAAATCCATGCTGACTTACTCTGGTCTGTTCATATTTGTCAGACATTCTGTCTCAAAAACCAGATTCAATTACTTCCCAACAATAAACATTCAATGGAGATGTTCATTGTGAGTGAGGTTAGTAAACAGCTAGCACTGACATGACGGGCTGAATAACCTCCTCCTACAGTCACAGAGTCAAAGAGATGTTCAACATGGAAACAAACCCTTCGGTCCACCTTGTCCATGCTGACCAGACATCCTAACCCAATCTAGTCCCACCTGCCAACTCCTGGCCCAGATCCCTCCAAACCCTTCCTATTCATATACCCATCCAGATGCCTTTTAAATGTTGCAATTGTACCAGCCTCCACCACTTCCTCTGGCAGCCCATTCCGCACTCACACCATCCTGTGCGTGAAAAAGTTGCTCCTCAAGTCTCTTTTATATCTTTCCCCTCTTTCCCTAAACCTATGCCCTCTAGTACTGGGCTCCACCACTACAGGGAAAAGACTTGGTCTCTTTGCCCTTTCCATGACCCTCATGATTTTATAAACCTCTGTAAGGTCAATCCTCAGCCTCCGACACTCCAGGGAAAACATCCCCAGCCTATTTAACCTCTCCCTATAGCTTAAATCCTCCAACCCTGGTAACATCCTTGTAAATCTTTTCTGAACCCTTTCAAGTTTCACAACATCTTTCTGATAGGAAGGAGACCAGAATTGAACGCAATACTCCAAAAGTGGCCTCGGTGACCTCCCAACTCCTATACTCAATACTCTGACCATTAAAGGAAAGCATACCGAATGTCTTCTTCATTATCCTATCTACCTATGACTCTACTTTCAAGGAGCTATGAACCTGCACTCCAAGGTCTCTTTGGTCAGCAACACTCCCGAAGACCTTACCATTAAGTGTATAAGTCCTGCTAAGATTTGCTTTCCCAAATGCAGCCCCTTACATTTATCTAAATTAGACTCCATCTGCCATTCCTCAGCCCAATGGCCCATCGGATCAAGATCCTGTTGTAATCTGAGGTAACCTTCTTCGCTGTCCACTACACCACCAATTTTGGTGTCATTTGCAAAGTTACTAACTCTACCGCCTATGTTCATATCCAAATCATTTATGTAAATGACAAAAAGTAGTTGACCCAGCACCGATCCTTATGACACTCCACTGGTCACAGGCCTCCAGTCTGAAAAACATCCCTCCACCACCACCCTCTGTCTTCTACCTTTGCGCCAGTTCTGTATCCAAATTGCTAGTTCTCCTGTATTCCATGAGATCTAACCTTGCTAATCTGTCTCCCATGGGGAACCTTGTCGAATGCCTTACTGAAGTCCATACAGATCCTGTCTAACGCTCTGCCTTCATCAATTCTTTCTGTTACTTCTTCAAAAAACTCAATCAATTTGTGACACATGATTTCCCATGCATAAAACCATGCTGACTGTCCCTAATCACTCTTTGCCTTTCCAAATATATGAACATCTCCATTGAATCTGTCCCTCAGGATTCCTTCCAACAACTTCCTCACAACCGACGTCTGGCTCACTGGTCTACAGTTCCCTGGTTTATCCTTACCACCTTTCTTAAATAGGGGCACCAATTAGTGAACCTCCAGTCTTCTGGCA
This sequence comes from Chiloscyllium plagiosum, assembly GCF_037043375.1. Classification (NCBI taxonomy): domain Eukaryota; kingdom Metazoa; phylum Chordata; class Chondrichthyes; order Orectolobiformes; family Hemiscylliidae; genus Chiloscyllium; species Chiloscyllium plagiosum. The sequence goes on along the minus strand of NW_028270147.1, from coordinate 104,576,601 downwards.
CATCATCTGTGACTATTGAGGATACAAATATCACAGTAAGAGGCCCAGCAATCACTTCCCTAGCTTCCCACAGAGTCCTTGGGTACACCTAATTAGGTCCTGGGATTTATCCACATTTATGCATTTCAAGACATCTAGCACCTCCTCATTTGTAATATGAACATTTTTTAAGATGTCACCATCCAATTCCCTACATTCTATATCTTCAATATCCTTCTCCACAGTTAAACTGAAGCAAAATACTCGTTTAGTATCTGCCCCATCTCCTGCAGCTGCACACAGAGATCGCCTTGCTGATCTTTGAGGGGCCCTATTCTCTCCTTAGTTACCCTCTTGTCCTTAATGTATTTGTAAAACTCCTCTGGATTCTCCTTAACCCTATTTGCCAAAGCTATCTCATATCCCCTTGTTGCCCTCCTGATTCTCTCTTAAGTATACTCCTACTGCCTTTGTATACCTCTAAGGATTCACTCGATCTACCCTGTCTATACCTGACATATGCTTCATTCTTTTTCTTAACCAAACCCTCAACTTCTCTTGTCACCCAATATTCCCTACATGTACCAGCCTTTCCTTTCACCCTAACTAAAATATACTTTCTCTGGACTCATGTCCCTTTACCTGCGAGCAACTGTCCCCAATCAGCTTTTCAGAGTTTTATATTAGATTACTTAATGTGGAAACAGGCCCTTCAGCCCAACAAGTCCATACTGACCCTCCGAAGAGCAACCCACACAGACCCATTCCCCTAACACTATGGGCAATTTAGCATGGCCAATTGACCTAACCTGCACATTTTTGGACTGTGGGAGGAAACCGGAGCGCTCGGAGGAAACCCACACAGACACAGGGAGAATGTGCAAATTCCACACAGACAATCGCCTGAGGTGGGAATTGAACCCAGGTCTCTGGCACTGTGAGGCAGAAGTGCTAACCACTGTGCCACCATGCCTGATACTGGCAAAATTAGCCTTCCTCCAATTTAGAACTTCAACTTCTGGATCTGGTCTATCCTTTTCCATCACTATTTTAAAATGAATAGAATTATGGTCGCTGACCAAAAGTGCTCCTCCACTGACACCTCAGTCACCTGCCCTGCCTTATTTCCCAAGAGTAGGTCGAGTTTTGCAGCTTCTCTAGTAGGTACATCCACATACTGAATCAGAAAATTGTCTCGTACACACTTAACAAATTCCTCTCCATCCAAACCCTTAAAACTATGACAGTCCCAGTCTATGTTTGGAAAGTTAAAATCCCCTACTATAACCACCCCATTATTCTTACTGATAACTGAAATCTCCTTACAAATTTGTTTCTCAATTTCCCGCTGACTACTGGAGGGGGGCTATAATATAATCCCAACAAGGTGACCATCCCCTTCTTTTTTCTCAGTTTCACCCAAATAACTTCCCTGAATGTATTTCCGCGAATATCCTCCCTAAGTACAGCTGTAATGCTATCCCTTATCAAAAATGCCATTCTCCCTCCTCTTGTGCCTCCCTTTCTGTCCTTCCTTGTATTTGTATCCGAGAACATTAAACGGCCAGTCCTGCCCATCCCTGAGCTATGTTTCCGTAATTGCTATGATATCCCAGTCCCATGTTCCTAACCACGCCCTGAGTTCATCTTCCGTCCCTGTTAGGCCTCTTGCATTGAAATAAATGCAGTTCAATTTATCAGTCCGACCTTGTTCTCTGCTTTGTCCCTGCCTGTCCTGACTGTTTGACTTGCCTTTGTTCTCAACTGTACCAATCTCAGATTGAAATCTTTCCTCACTATCTCCCTGGGTCCCACCCGCCCATCTTACTAGTTTAGATCCTCCTGAGCAGCTCTAGCAAATTTTCCTGCCAGTATATTAGTCCCCTTCCAATTTAGGTGCAATCCGTCCTTCTTGTACAGTTCACTTCTACCTCAAAACAACTTCCAAAGATCCAAAAATGTGAATCCTTCTCCTGAACACCAGCTCCTCAGCCATGCATTCATCTGCTCTATCCTCCTATTCCTGCCCTCACTAGCTCATAGCACTGGGAGTAATTCAAATATTACTACTCTCGAGGACCTCCTTTTTAAATTCCTGCCTAACTCTCTGCAATCTCCCTTCAGAATCTCAACCTTTTCCCTTCCTGTGTCGTTGGTTCCAAAGTGTACAATGACCTCCTGCTGGTCCGACTCCACCTTGAGAACATTCTGCACCCTCTCTGAGACATCCTTGATCCTGGCACCAGGGAAGCAACACACCATTCTGATTTTTCACTGCTGACCACAGAAACGTCTCTCTGTACCTCGGGCTAGAGAGTCCCCTAACACAGTCTATCGTTTGGAACTCGACGTACCTCTCATTACATTAGAGCCAGTGTCAATACCATAAACTTGGCTGCTTATGCTAAGTACCCCTGAGTTTCCAACATCCCCTACATTTTCCAAAACAGCATACTTGTTTGAAATGGGGATAGCCACAGAAGACTCCTGCAGTACTTGCCTACCTCTCTTGCCTTTCCTGGAGTTATGGTAAGAGCCCATGGGATCCAAGGCATTTTGGCAAATTGGATCCAAATATGAGGCAAAGAGTGATGGTGGAGGGTTGTCTTTGTGATTGGAAGCCTGTGACCAGTGGTGTAAGACAGGGATTGGGGCTGGGACCCTTGCTGTTTGTAATGTACATTAACAAATTGACTGTGATTGTATAATTAGAAAGTTTTCAGAGGCCACATAAATTGGTGGTGTTATTGATATTGATTTGATTTTTATTTTAGTTTATTTCCACGTGTACTCGAGTACAAAAGTATTGGAGTACAGTGAAAAGTATGTAATATCATCTCACAAGGTGCCATCTAAGGTACAAGGACCTCAGTACAGAATCGTAAGAACAAGGTAGAAAGAAAGAAAAAAGTTCAAAGTTACATGTTGCAGATATTTTTAGTTTTACATAGAAAATGAAGAAATAAAGCTGAAAGTTCAAGCATTACAGCATTTCTTAAGAACTTAGCTACCATGAGATCATACAACAAGCAATTAGGAAGACAAATGGAATTTTGTCCTTCATTGCTAAAGGGATTGAGTTTAAAAAGCAGGAAGGTTATGTTGCAGCTGTACAGGGTGCTGGTGAGACCACACCTGGAGTACTGCGTGCAGTAATGGTCTCCTTACTTGAAAAAGCCTATACTGGCACTAGAGGGGTGCAGAGAAAGTTCACTAGGCTGATTCTGGGGTTGAGGGGGTTGGCTTATGAAGGGAGACTGTGTAGACTGGGATATATTCATTGGAACATAGAAGAATGAGGGGAACCTTATAGAAACAAATAAAATTATAAAGAGAATAGATAAGACAGAAGTAGAGAGGATGTTCCCACTGGCAGGTGAAACTAAAACAAGAGGGTTTAGCCTCAAAATTCAGGGGAGCAGATTTAGGACTGAATTGAGAAGGAACATCTTCACCCAGAGAGTCATAAATCTATGAAATTCCTTGCTCAATGAAGAAATTGATGCTACCTCAGTAAATGTTTTAAAGCTAAGACAGATTTTTTTTTAACAATAAAGGAATTAAGAGATACAGTGAGAGCAAATGCCAGGTCTTGCACTTTAGAAAAAATAATACAGGCATGGTCTATTTTCTAAACGGTGAGAAAATTATAAAGCCAAAGTATAAAGGGATCTGGGAATGCTAGTCCCGGATTCTCGAAAGGTTGACTTGCAGGTTGAGTCTGTGGTTAAGAAAGCAAATGTAATATTGCCATTTATCTCAAGACGATTGGAATGTAAAATGAGATGAGCTACTGAGACTTTATAAAGCTCTGGTTAGGCCCCATTTAAAACACTGTGTCCAGTTTTAGACCCCAAACCTCAGAAAGGACATACTGGCACTGGACCATGTCCAATGGAGATTCACATGGATGCGTCCTGGAATGGTAAGTCTAATATATGATGAACGGCCAAGGATCCTGGGATTGTATTCATTCGAGTTTAGAAGGTTGAGGGGAGGTCTAATAGGAACTTACAAGATAATGCATGGCTTAGAAAGGTTGGATGCTGGGAAATTGTTTCTGTTAGGTAGGGATACTAGCATCCGTGGGCACATCCTTAGAGTTAGAGGGGATCTGTTGAAAACGGAACTGAGGAGACATTTCTTCAGCTAGAGAGTTATGGCCTGTGGAATTCATTGCCACAGAGCGCAGTGGTGGCCGAGATATTAAATGTCTTCAAGGCAGAGATTGATAAATTCTTAATCTTGCAATGAATTAAGGGCTACAGGGACAGTGCGGGTAACTGTGCTTAAATTCCCCTCACCCATGATTGAATGGCGGAGTGGACTCGATGGGCCAAATGGTCTTCCTTCCACTCCTATGTCTTTAGGTCTTATGTGGAGCTGAGTCCATGAAAAGATCAACCATGATCTTATTGAATGGCAGAGCTGGGTTGAAGGGCCAGACGGCCTACTCCTGCTCCTAGTTCTTATGTTCTTATGTTCCTTGGGAGTACTGAGGAACGAAGGGACCTTGGTGTACAAGTCCATCGATCCCAGAAGGCATCAACTCGACTGGGTGGTGAAGAAAGCATATGGGATGCTTGTAACCATTGGCCAGGGTGTAGAATATAGAAAGGAAGAATTCTTGTTGTTACCTGACAGAGCATTGGTTAGATCATGTCTGGAACATTGTGCACATTTCTGGTCATGACACTGTTGGAAGAACGTGATTGGACTGGAGAGGATGCAGAGGAGATTAATCAAAATGTTCTCTGGGATGGAAAGTGTTAGTTATGAGGAGAGACTGGATAGATTGGGTTTGTTTTCTCTGGGGGGAATCTGATTGAGGTGTACAAAAATATGAAAGGCATAGACAAAGTCAATTGTGAGAAACTTTTCCCCATGGCAGACATGTCTATGACCAGAGGGAATAAGCTTACCGTGTGAAAAAGTGGTTTACTGGGGTTTTGAGGACTTTTTTCCCCAGAGGGTGGTAGAAATATGGAATTTGCTGTTTGAGAAGGTGGTGGAGGCAGCTCCTCTCACAACATTTAAGAAACATCCAGACGAGCACATAAAATGCCAGGGCATGGAAGGCTATCGACCAAGTGCAGGTAAATGGAGTTTGGTGATTACTGATTGGCATCGACATGTCGACAAACAGAAGGGCCTGTTTGTTTGCTGTATGACTCTATGACAATGAAGAGAAGGATGTGGAAGCATTTTTCATGTCGTTAGTGAAGATAGCAACACAAGCGAGGTGGGAAAAACAGGTTGGACCTTGCCTGTGCAAAAATGAACTTGGGAAGCACAAGAGGTTTCTACATCCCTGTCAGAGGAATGTTCTCAGGATCATGAGGAGGTGAAAATGGCTATTCTAAGCACATATGAGTTGGCCCCAGAAACATACAGACAAATTTTTCAGAACATACACAAACAGCCTGGACAAACCTGTACTGAGTTTAAGAGAGAATCACATTAATAACCTCTTTTATTGAAGCTTTCATAAGTTCTGTGTTGATTGACACAATGCTCTGGTTTGGGCTTTGCTGTCTGTACAAACCATCTGTAATGTCTTTGCTGCAATGGTTCACATTTCCATCATCAAACTCACACTTCCAAAAATCCCGTCATTATTATCCACTGGGATTCACTGGAATTGGCTCAGATCAGACTCCCAGCAGCTCAAGTTGAGAGAGGGGTGGAGTTCAGAGAGAGAGAGAGAGAGGGAGAGAGAGAGAGATGGAGTTCAAGGAGAGAGAGAGAGAGAGAGAGCCGGAGAACTGAGAGGGTGGGGGATAGAGCTTGGAGAGAGAAAGAAGGGTGGAATTCAAAGTGAGATCTGTGCAGCTGAGGCGGAGGGGGGGGGCGGGGTGGGGGGGGGGTGGCGGAGAGGGGAGAGAGAGTAAGACAGAGAGATGGAGGTCAAGGAGTTGTATATCAAAGATAAATTATACTCTGTTGAAGACTGCACTGGATGAATGCTGTATGACTCTCTGACTCTATTGACACGACCTACAATGCTGCCTAACTTTGTGTCATTAGAAAACTAGAGTATCTGACTTTCTATGTCATTATCTAATTCATTAATAAATATTGTAAATAACTGAGGCATAAACACGCATTCCTATTGGACACCACTGGTCACATCCTGCCAATTTCAGCACTTACCCATTATCCCTATTTTCGGTGACCTGTCACTCAACCAATTTCCAAGTGTGTCAGTATTTTAGCCTCAATTCTGTGGATTTCTACCTCGGTTGACGGTTTCTTACATGGGACTTTATCAAATGCTTTCTGGAAGTCCCTGTAAACAACATCCACAGACATGACTGTGTCCAGGACTTTCGTATCCTCTTCAAAAAAGTTCAATGAGATTTTTTCAGCGTGACCAACTTGTCATGAATCCATGCTGACTCTCCCTGATTAACTGACCATTTTCAAGGTCTTCAGTTACCCCCATCCTTGATTATAGATCCCAACAATTTCCACACCACAAATATTGGCTTCGTGACCTGTAATTTCCTGTTTTTTCTCTCACATCCTTGTTAAATGTGAAGTGACATTTGCAATTTTCCAATCCAGAGGTATGACTACTGTATCCAGGGAACTCTGAAAAATTATAGCTGAAAATGTGTTGCTGGAAAAGCGCAGCAGGTCGGGCAACATCCAAGGAGCAGGAGAATCGACGTTTCGGGCATGAGCCCTTCTTCAGGAATCATTCTGAAAGATTATAGTCAGGGTGTCTACACTGTGATCTGTTACTACCTTTATCACCCTCAGATGGAAATCCAGGTTCTGTGAATTTGTCACTCTTTAGTTCCATTAATTTCCTCATTACGGATATTTTACTGACATTAAAGTTTTATTCAGTCCATGTCCCTGATCCTCTGTTAATTCCTTTGGGACTTCAGGCAAATCCTTTTCCTTTTCTACTGCAAATCTTGAGGTAAAGTATTTATTTAACATGGCTGTCATCTCCCCATTGTCACTGACAAGATCCCTCACTTTCAGTCTTTAATGGCCAACATTGCTCCTGACCTCCCAGCTTCCCTTTTATGGAACTGTAACATTTCTCCTTATTGATTTTGATTTCCCTTACACGTTCCCTTTCAGAATCCCTTTTGGTGGCTCTTAGAAGCTGCTTTGTGGCCCTTTGTATCTTTCCCATTCAACAGAACCTGTTATTTTATTTGCTTTATTGTAAGCCCTTGTTTTTAGTTTTATTCTTTTCCTTATCTCTTTAATTGTCCATTGTTGCTTGTTCGAAGAAGTGGAGCTTTTCCTTCTCAGGTATAAACTGGTTTTGTTTCTGGTTGAATATTTCTTTAAACATTCCCCACTGCTCTTCAGTTGTTTTACCCATGAGCAGATTTTCTGTCTCATCTCGTTAAAGTCGGCCCTTACCTTAATCTCAAACTCTAGCAGCTGATTCATGCTTTTCACTTTCAAATGTGACATTGAACTCGATCGTGTTATGATCACGATTTGATAAATGTTCATGCACAAATAGTTGCTAACTAATCTGGCTCATTATTCATTACTAATTCCAATATTGCTTGTCCCCTTGTTGTATCCAGGACCTATTGCTGTTGGAAACTATTCTGGACACACAGCAGCAATTCACTACCTTTCTGACAGAGCGCTTGCCTCTCTCCCAATCTAAGTTAAAGTTAAACTTCCTCATTAATAATACACTGGCTTGGCTACACGCTTGTCTAATTTCTATATATATACAATCCAGCACCTCAGAGCTGCTGCTGGCAGTGTGTGTGTGTGGGGGGGGGGGGGGGGAAGGGGTGGGGGTGTGCATACAATATCTATTACAGTTTTAGATCCTTTTCTGCTCCTCAGTTGCACTGAATGCTTTCCCCTCATTATAACCTCGCTCACTATTGAAGTCTTTGTGTTTCTAATCAATAAAGCTGCTTCACCTCTTCTGTCATTTCCCCATGTCCATCCTGTGAACCTTACAACCGGATATATTTAGTTCCCAATCCTAACGATTCTGCAGATATGTCTCAGTAATTGATCCTATAGCAAAATCTTAAATTTGAATTTGTGCGTGCAGATTATTGAATTTATTCCTTACACTTAGTGCATTCGTATATTTCGAACTCTTATTTGGTCCATTCACTGGAATCTGTTCCTCAGCACTGATGCTGTATTCACCTCTTTCTTATTTCTCTCTTCTGATAGCTTTCCTGATATTTTTGCCTATTTTTACTGAGGTTGTTGGTCCCAACACGCACAACAACTGGATCCTCCCCCATTTCCCCCACCCCCGCACTCCATTATACTTTCAAGCCGGTTCGAGATGCCCCTTATCTTGGCACCAGGCAGGCAACTCACCATGCAGAACTCTCAATCCTGCTTATAAATGATGCAATCAGTCCTCCTCATTATCAAATCCCCCTCTTTTCTTTGTGCTCCCCCAGCCTGAATGGCCTCCTGGCCCACGGTGCAGTGGTTTTCCTTCATTCATTCATAGGATGTGGGCATCTCTGGCCAAGCCAGCATTTCCTGCTCATAGGGCAGTTAACAGACAACCACATGGAATCATAGAATCATAGGTTCCATACAGTGTGAAACAGGCCATTCAACCCCATGAGTCCACACCAACATTCTGAGGAGCATCCCACTCAGATCTATCCCCTTATCCCTGTACCTCCCATGGTTAATGCACCTAATCTACACATTGCTGAACACTATGCGTAATTTAGCATGGCCAATCCATCTAGCTTGCACATCTTTGAATTGTGGGAGGAAACCAGAGCACCTGACAGCAACTCATGTAGACATCTGGTGAACGTGCAAACTCCACACAGACGGTTGCCCAAGAGTGAATCAAACTCGGGACCCTGGCACTGAGAGGCAGCAGTGCTAACCACTGAGTCACAATACCACCCATTGCTGTGTGTCTGGAGTCACATGTAAGGCTGGGTAATGATGACAGATTTTCTCCTCTAAAGGTTATTAGTGAACTGAATGAGTTTTCTCCACAATCAACAATGGATTAACACTCACCATTAGACTCTTAATTCCAGAACCATTCTTGAATTCAAATTCCACTGTCTGCCATGGTCCCCAGAACATTAGCTGAGTTTCTGGATTAATAGTCCAGCGATAATACCAATGGCCATTATCTCCCCCTGTGTTAATCTAGCTAATGGTGTCAAAATTGGCCTTCCCCCTATTTTGACACTTAATTTCTGCTCTATCATTATCTCTTTACTTAATATAAGTAAAGGGTGGCACAGTGGCTCAGTGGTTAGCACTGCTGCCTCACAGCACCAGGGTCCCAGGTTCTATTCCGGCCTTGGGCAACTGTCTGTGTGGAGTTTGCACGTTCTCCCTGTGTCTGTGTGGGTTTCCTCTGGGTACTCGGGTCTCCTTCCACATTCCAAAGATGTACACATCAGGTGAATAGTCCATGTTAAATTGTCCATGGTTGTTAGGTGCATTAGTCAGACGAGGGTGAGTTACTCTTTGGAGGGTTGGTGTGGACTTGTTGGGCTGAAGGGCCTGTTTCCACACTGTAGGGAATCTAATCTAATCTTAATGACTTTGAACTCGATAGAATTATGGTCACTGTCGCCAAAAAGCTCCAAACCACGCTTGCCCATTCTGCAGTGTATCCGCAATAGTTTCCAAAAGCAATCCTTTTCCTCATTGACACAGGAAGCAAGTTCCTCATTCCTGGTGGACAAGGAGCTGAGGCTCCTACAATACTAAATTCAGGCTGCATCAACCTGCTCACTTATAGTTACACCCTCCTGTCCCAGAGCACTGGCCATAATTTGAAGTATTTAACCTACAAGGTGTGACTGTCTCCTCAAACACAGTGTCCAGGTAACTCTACCCCTCCCTGATGTGTCACAGTGTTTGAAGCTCAGATTCCAGATCATCAACTCTGAGCTGGAGTGCCTTGAGCAACCAACACTTGCTGCAGATGTGGTCACTCTGAGCTACAATGGGCTCCACCAGCTTCCCCATCGTGCAATTGTTCCACATCGCCTGGCCCTGTATGTGGAAATTGTTTGAGGCGGTTTTAATTTGTATTTTTAAATTTCTTGTTGGTCTTTATTTTTTAATCTGTAAAATATTTCCGTCAAGGAGACAGAGAAGGCTCCAGCACAGGAGGAGGCTGTTCAGCCCATCGTGTCAGTGCTGGCTGTTTATTAACCTCATTCACAATGAACATCTCCATTGAATGTTTGTTGTCAGGAATTGATTGAATCTGTTTTTACAGACAGGATGACTAACAAATGACTAACTAACATGAAGTATTCCGAGAGAGTCAGCATGGATTTACAAAGGTTCAGACATCTTTAACTAGCCTGGTTACACCTTGTTAGGAGCTCACTAATGTGGGATATAAGGGAATGTCGATGGCTATTGTCCATTGGGAATTCCACAAAACATTTAAAAAGAGACAAGGAATCAGATGGAATTTGAGAAATGCATTTACCTTGGGTCAGGAATGGGTCCGGAGCTAGGAGACAGAGAGGAGGGATAATGTGCATGTCTTCCAATGAGCAAGATGTGAATAGTGGTGTCCCCAGGGATCTGTGCTGGGACCTCAGCTTCACACAATATTTCTCAATGACTTGGATGAAGAAATAGAGAGCCATATATCCAAGATTGTTGATCACACTGAGTGAGGTGGTTTGTAGGGTGAGGTAGGGAGGGTGGAAGGACATGGAGAGGTCTGAGAACAAGGATGAGAACTTGCAAATCAAGATGTTGCTGAACTGGGAGCCAATGTAGGTCAGTGAGCACAGGGGGAGGGAATGGGGGAATGGGACTTGGTGTGAGTTCGGATACTGGCAGCAGAGTTTGGGATAAGCTGATGTTTACCGAAGATGGTGGCTGTGATGTGGGCCAGGACAACATTGGAATGGTCATGTTTGGAGTCCCCATCATAGAGCTGAGATTTTCAGTGTCTGATCTTTGTCATGTGGAGGATGTGGGGCTCAGATCAGCCTCAAAAATGAGTCTAAGGTCGTAAAGAATCTGGTTGAGCAGCAGACAGTTCTCAGGGAGAGGGATGGAGTTTGTACTGGGAGCTGAAGAGGATGGCTTTGATCTTTTCAATGTGTTTCCCAGTGAGCCTGGCTCCTCAGTCCTGACTGCCCTTAGCTGCTGTGATTGCCACTGATTGGACACTTATTATTAGAGATTCTGACCACAGCAGAAAGCCCCAGTGTAAAAAATAACTGCAAGGACTGTCAGAGCACAAGGTCGAAACTTCACCAAGAGAGGAAGTGAAACTTCACCAAGAGAGGAGCTCGGAGCAGCTGGATGTTTGTTACTGAGACAGGAGAAAACTGAACCATCTGCACTCCCTGGATTCTGACAGCACAAGAGGAGGCCATTCAGCCCATTGTGTCTGTGAGTGACCCAAGTAGTCCTACTGCTCCTCTCTCTCCCCATAATCCAGCAAATCTTTCCTTTTCAGCTCGATCTTAATTCTCTCTTGTAGACCTGGGTATACAGCACAAGGCTGCCCCTAAACTGGGTTCCAAATTGGTATTTCATTCATTCATTGGGAGACAAACTGCCTGGGCTGGGAAATGGAGCTCAGGACCCCGAACATTCCTTCTCCCCACCTGAGGGACACTTCATTCGGTTTTGCATATTCACTCGTGGGAAGTGGGCTTCACCGGCTGGCCCAGCATTTTTTATGCTGTCCCTAGTTACCCTGGAGAAGGCGTTGGGAAGCTGCTTCTTGAATCGCGAAAGTCCACAAGCTATAAGTTGACCCACAATGCTCTTCGGGAGGGAATGCCGGCATTTTAACCCAGCAAGGCTGAGGGAACAGCAATATATTTCCAAGTCAGGATGCCAAGCTTTTCCGAGGGGAAATTTCAGCTCATAGTATTCCCATGTGTCTGCAGCTCTTGTTCTTCGAAATAGAAGTGGACGTTGGTTTGGAAGGAAACCAAAAGAAATGCGGATGCTGTAAATCCGAGACAAAGATCGAAATTGCTGGAAAAGCTTGGCAGGTCTGGCAGCATCTGTGAAGAGAGATTGGGTCAAGCACGAAGCGTTAACTCTGATTTCTCTCCTCAGATGCTGCCAGTCCTGCTGAGCTTTTCCAGCGATTTCTATTTATGTTCATGGGTTTGGAAGGTGCTATCCAAGGACCTTTGGTGAATTTCTGCAGTGCATCTTATCAATAATACACACTGCTGCTACTGAGCATCGGGAATGGTGAGAGTGGATGCTTTGAGAATATGATGCCAATCAAGCAGGTTGCTTGGCTCTGGATGGTATCACGTTTTTTGAGTGGATAAGAAAGACATAGACAGGAATGGATGAGAGGGATATGGGCCATATGCAGGCAAATGAGACTCATTCACTTCAGAAAACCTGGTCAGCATATAAAAGTTTGGCTTAAGGGTTTGATTCTACGCTGTATGACTCTGTGACACTACCAATCTATGAATGTTGTTGGAGTTGCACCCATCCAGGTAAGTGGGGAGTATTCATTCACACTCCTGACTTGGTTGACAGGCTTTGGGGGAATCAGGAGGTGAATTTCTCAATACAGTATTCCTAGTCTCTAACCTGCTCTTGTAACCACTGTGCTTCTGTGGTGAGTCCAGTTGTGTTTCTGGTCAATGATACCTCAAGAATGTTGACAGTGGGCATTCAGTGATGGTAATAGCATTGACTGTCAAGGGGCGATGGTTAGATTGTCTCTTATTCGTGATGGTCATTGGCTGGCATTTACATGACACCGATGGGAAATACTGCTTCTGAGATGAAACCTGGATATTATCCAGATATTGTTGCATTTGAACATGGACTGCTTCAGTACCTGAGGAGGTGAGAATGGTGCTGAACATTGTGCAATCTTTGGCAATCATCCCCACTTATGAGCTTGCCTTCAGTTGCAATATCTGTTCAAAGTCTGTCCTATTTAGCAAGGTGACAGTTTCACACAACACAATGGAGGGGATTCTCAATGTGAAGGTCAGACTTTGTTTCTACAAGGACTGTGTGATGGTCACTCTTACCAATACTGTTAAGGACAGATGTATCTACAGCCACAAGATTGGTGAGGATGGGGTCAAGCATCTTTTTCCATCTTTTTGGTTCCTTCACCACCAGCTGCAGAGCCAGTCCCTCAGCTACGTCCATTAGGAACCAACCAGCTCGATCAGAAATGCTGCTGCCGAGCCACTCTCAGTGGTGGACATTGAAATCCCACACCCAGAGTACACTCTCTGCTGTCACCACCCTCAGTGCTTCCTCCAAATGCTGTTCAACATGGAGGAGAGACTGATTCATCAGCCGAGGGAGCAAGATATCTTGTCATCACCAGAAGGTTTCCTCGCCCATGTTTAACTTGGTGTCATGAGTCTTCACGGGGTCCAGAGCCAACTTTGAGACTTCCTAGGGTAACTCCCTCCTGGCTGTAGACCACTGTGTCATCAGCTCTGCTGGGTCTGCCTTTCTGGTGGGACAGGACACATGCAGGGACAGTGATGGCGGTGTCTGGAACATTGTCTGTATGATTCTGTGAGTATGACTATGTCAGGCTGTTGCTTGACTAGTCTGTGAGACAGCTCTCCTGAATTTGGCACTAACCCCCTGATGTCAGTAAGGAGGTTGGAGCAGGGTAGACAGGGCTGTTTCTGTCATTGTCTTTTCCGTGTCTAGATCGATGCCTGTGGTCCGTCCTGTCTCATTTCTTTGTTGAAACATTGTCATAATTGATACAACTGAGAGCCTTGCTCAGCCATTTCAGAGGGCAGTTAAGGGTCAACCACATTGCTAGGGGACAGTTCCATGGACCCTGCAGTACATTCTGTCCTCCCCCACTTCCCCATTCAGCATGTGGAAGGCTGGAGGTTGCCAGCAGGATATTCAACTGCAGGAGCTATCACAGCCCCCTGCAAAATTCTGTCCCCACATTAAATCCACACAAATCTTGAATTCACATAGCACCTTCAATGTTCAAAACGGTCCAAGATGGTTCACAAAGTTGCAGTAAGAGGAATGGGGGAGGGGGTGGAGGAACATAAGAACTAGGAGCAGGAGCAGGCAATTCAGCCCCTCGAGCCCGCTCCACCATTTAATACAATCATGGCTGATCCCATCTCAGCCTCAACTCCACTTTCCTGCCCACTCTCCATCATCCTTTAACCCATTGCCCATTAAATATCTGTCCATCTCCTCCTTGGTGTGAAACAGGGAAGGGACCACTCCATTTCAGAAAAGACTGACTGTGGAAGGGAAAGGAGAGGGGAAGGGATTGGAACATGTTGTGATTGTCAGGATGGGTCAGTGGGTCAGAGCCTGTCCTATCCCTCCAGCTCACACTGATGGCCTGAGGATCTCCTCTCTCTGCTGGGCTTTCATGAAATGAGGTTTGTGTCCAAACCAGTCCCCAGTGAGAAGAGGCCAACAGCACAGAACTGTCCTTCATTTCACAAGAATCATCCGTCTTCCTGAGACAGGCCAAACCCTGGTCAATGTGGGAAATGGGGCTTTACTCCAGGAGAAGACAGGGATCAAGGGTTAACATCCATTAGTGAGGCAGAGCAGAGGGAGATTTATGCAGCATTCAACTGTCACCACCTGGGACACAGTCAGAAAGAGAGAGAAGCGAGACAGAGAGAGATACAACGAGAGTGTCTGTGTGTGTGTGTGTGTGAGTGTGTGTGTGAGAGACACAGAGAGAGGGAGGAACATCTGAGACAGTGTGATATATGTGAGGGAACCAAGAGAGAGGTAGAGGGAGGTAGAAATGGTGAAGTGGAGGGATAGAGAGAGAGAAACAAGATGTGAGACAGTGTGACTGAGAGGGATGGAGAGAGACAAAGGGACAAGGAGAGAGAAAGAGACAGGATGGGTCTGAGACCAAGCATGAAGAGAATTGACAGGGAGGGTAGGGTTGAGTGTGAGATAGAGAGAGACATAAGAAAGGGTAGATACAGAATGACAGAGAGGGAGGGAGAGAGACTGTAGTTGGGATGCAGAGAGGGAGGGAGAGAGACAGAGGGAGGAATATAGAGAGAAAGATAACAGTTGGAGGCTTTAATTGAAGTGAGAGAGGGAGCGAGTGACAGAGACAGAAAGATGGAGAAACAGAGATTATAAAATGGAGTGAGAATCATCAGTGAATTGGAGGGAGTGACTATGAGACAGAGTGTGAGAAAGAGATAGAGAAAACATGAGAGATTAACAGTGGGGAGAGAGAGGTAGAGAGAAAGATGTGGCAGATGTGAGACAGAGAGAGAGGGACAAGTCCTGGTCACCACATTCTGGGAAGGATGTGATTGTACCTGAGAGGGTACAGGGGAGATTTCCCAGAATGCTGCCTGAATCTGAGCTTTGAGAAAAGATTGGAAAGGTTGGGGTTGTTTTCCTTGGAGCAGAAAAGATTATTCGGAGCAGTGATAGGGTGGGTAGGAAGGCACTTTTTGCATGAGACAAGGACTCAATAACCTGGGACAGAGATTGAAGGTAACACAGGCATGGACACATAGAAACTGCTGCAGGAGTTGGCCATTCGGCCCTTTGAGCCTGCTCTGTTATTCAGTATGATCATGGCTGACCCTCTATCTCAAAGCCATATTCCTGCTTTCTCCCCATTCCCTTCATGCTATTAAAATGCAAACAATTATCTCTCTCTTTTTTTTTCAATATATTCAGTTCCTTATCCTCCACAGCCTTCAGTGAAGAGAATTCCACAGGTTGACAACCCTCTGAGTGAAGAAATGTTTCCTCATCTCAGTTCGGAATGGTCTACCCCATATCCCCCTGAAACTGTGTCCCCTGGTTCCAGACTCCCCAACCAGGGGAAACCTCCTCCCTGCCCAGCCCTGTTAGAATTTTATACATCCATCTGAATTCCAGTGAGTCCAGGCACAGTCGGGTTCGAGAGAGAGAGGAGAGTTGAGGAGAACTGTTTTCACCCAGAGGGTGGTGGGAGTCTGGAACTCACTGCCTGAAAGGCTGGTTGACTCACAAACTCTCGTGACATTGGAGCAGTGTTTCGATATTCCCTTGTGTTGCTGTAACCTCCAGGGTAATGGGCCAAGAGCTGGAGGATGGGATTAGTGTCATCAGATCGCTGTTTAACAGCACAGATACAATGGGCCAAATGGCCTCATTCACTGCTGTTCACATCAATGACTCTGAGACAGAGAGAGAGAGAGAGACGAGGAAGTGCGAGGGACTGACGTGGCTCTCTCTGCCTGATGCCATTTACATACTGAGGAACACCCAGTCAGACTCTCACAGGCTGCAGCTTTATAAAGCAGAGCCCAGTGAAGGGAGAGTTTATCAGGAACCAGGCACAGGGACAGGAGCACACACCATGATTTCACACATCCAGCTGATCTGGCCCCTGGCATTCTGTGTCGCAGGTACAAATCTCTCTCCTTCCACCTTGAATCTTTAGCTGCTCTCCATTTCACTCCAATTCCACTGACTTTGATTGAAGGGAAAATGCTGAAACCGGAGGAATGCTCAGTGTCTCCAACAATCTCTCATTTGACAGGCTCTTTCTGTGACAGTTCTGACTTCACTGTGTTTCTCTCTGACCCCTCAGGTATCAGTGGGGACATCATCATGACCCAGTCTCCCCCGGTGCTGTCAGTGGGACTGGGCCAGACCGCAACCATCACCTGTACGGCCAGTCAAAGCATTAGCAGCAGCCTTGCTTGGTACCAGCAGCGAGAAGGTCAGAAACCCTCTCTCCTGATCTATTATGCAACAAATCGATTCACAGGAGTCTCCAATCGATTCACCAGCAGTGGATCAGGGACCAGTTTCACCCTGAAAATCAGCAACGTTCAGAATGAGGATGTTGCTGTCTATTACTGTCAGCAGTATAACAGGTGGCCTTCACAGTGATACAGATCCGTACAAAAACCTCAATACACACAGCACCACCTCCTGTACTGACACATCCCAGAGTAATATAAAATGTATAATACTGGACACACACAGTCCCACCACCTGAACTGACATATCCGACAGTTAGATATAAATGAAACTGAGCAAATTACCCCATGCTGGGATTGTCACTGTCCACGACACACTCCAGTCCCTGTGGTGTCCACTGCTCACTGAAGGCCTCATGTTTCCCTCTTACATTCTATGGCCATATGTGAAGGGCAGCTGCAAGATTTAACATCGAATTTCACAACTCTCCCAAGCCCAGCTGCACACAACCCAGAGAGACAGAGACAGAGACACAAAGACACATGAATGAGGGAAAGACAGAGAGGGGCAGAAAGAGGGTGAGAGTGAATGAGAGACTGGGAGAGGTTGAGAGTGATGGGGGGAAGCAGAGAGCAGAGGTTTTTGTACAGCCTCTCCACTAGGAGCTCTCACTGTGGCTTACATTCGGTAAAGGAACCAAACTCAGACTGAGTAAGTAAACTTCAATCCTTCGTTATTAACCCTGTCAATACTGAAACACAATTTCTAAAATACAGTTGCTAAATTGTTGAAGGTGTTAGTGTAGAGCTGCAGTGAATGAAATGGTTGATTGAGGAGCACTGTGTCTAACAGGGTGTCCAGCTGTATTTCTTTAGTTCCATTGCTCCCTTTAAAAACAAGATATAAGTCAGTAAGATTTACTCACCGTGTGGAGGAGCTCTGTCCACTTGCAGCCTGTGGTCCCATTCCTGCAGCATGGAGTGAAATCAGTGAGTAGCCTCCTGCCAGTCTCAGTGTGACGGACAATGGCAGATTTTGATGTGAGCTCTGGCTCCCTGCCCCAGTCTCTGATCTCACTGACCTCAGCAGCAGCAGCAGCAGCAGCAGCAGCAGCACAGTGAGACACCGAGCTCCCACCTCCCCCAGCTTGAACTCTGCTCAATCACACAATCACAGAATTGTTACAGTGCACAAGGAGGCCATTCTGTCCATCCGGTCTGTACTGGCTCTCTGAATGAGCAATTCACTGAGTTCCTCCTGCCTTCTCCCTGTCACCCTGCACATTGTTCCTTTTCAAATAATAGTCTCATTCCCTTCGGAATGTTTCAATTGAAGCTGCCTCCACCACACTCTCAGGCAGTGCATTCCACACCTTAACCACTCACTGGCTGAACATGTTGTTCCCCATCTCACTTTTGTTACTTTTCCCAATTACTTTCAATCTGCGGTCTCTCAGTCTCAATCCTTTCTCAATTGGTAACATTTTGTCCCTATTTACTATGTCCAGGCCCCTCCTGGTTTTAATTCCTCGAACAAATCTCCTCTCAGCCTTCTCCAAAGAAGACAGTCCCAAATTCTCCAATCAAACTTCATAACTGATGTTTCTCATCCCTGAAATGATCTTTGGGAATATTTTTTGCCATTTCTACAAAACGTCACCTCCTTCCTGAATTATTCACATTTTCTATGTCCCTCATGATTTTATAAACCTCTACAAGGTCACTCCTCAGACTCTTACACATCAGAGTAAAAAGTCTCAGCTTTTCCAGCCTCTCATTGTCATGTAGTCATACAGCGTGGAAACAGACCTTTCAGTTCAACTTGTCCATGCTTACCAGATATCCTAAACTGACCTCATCCCATTTGCCAGCATTTGGCTTACATCCCTCAAAACCCTTCCTATCCATGTACCCATCCCAATGTGTTTTAAATGCTGTAATTGTATCTGCCACCAACACTTTCTCTGGCAGCTCGATCCATATACATACCACCCTCTGTGTGACAAGTTACCCCTCAGGTCCCTTTTGAATGTTTTGCCTCTCACCTTAAACCCACGCCATCTTGTTTTGGACTCCCTTTCCCAAGGAAAAGACCTTGGATATGCACCCTGTCCATGCCCCTCATGGTTTTATACACATCTATAAGACCATCCCTCAGCCTTGAATGCTGCAGGAAAAATAGCCCCAGTTTCTTCAGCCTTTCCCTTTAGCTCAAACCTTCCAATTCCTGGCCATGTCCTTGTAAATTATTTCTGCAGCTTTTTAAGTTTAACAACATCCTTCCTATCGCAGGATGATCAGAATTGTTCACAGTATTCCCAAAGTGGCCTCACCAATCTCCTATACAGCTGCACCATGATGTCCCAACTCCTGTACTCAATGCAGTGACCAATAAAGGCAAGTGTACCCAACACCTTCTTCATCGCCCTGTCTCCCTGTGACCCCACTTTCAAGGAATAATGCACCTGCATTTTCACCCCTAGGTCTCTGTGTTCAGCAACACTCCACAGGGCCCTCCCATTACCTGTACAAGTCCTGCCCTGGTTTGCCTTTCCAAAATGCAACATCTCACATTTATCTAAACTGAACTCCATTTGCCACACCTCTGCCCATTGCCCCATCTGATCAAGGTCCCACTGTACCCTGAAATGATTTGCTTCACTATCTACTGTCCCGCCAATTTTGATGTCATCTACAAACTTACTGAAACTCCTATATTCACATCCAAATCATTTCTTTAAATGACAAAAGCAGTGAACCCAACACCAATGCCTGTGGCACACAGCTATTCACAGATCTCCAGTCTGAAAAACACTTTACCACCACTCTCTGTCTCCTATTTTCAATCCAATTTTTTTTACCCCAATGGCTCACTCCCTCTGGATCCCATGTGGTCTAACCTTACTGACCAGTCTATCATGTGGAACCTTGTCAAACACTTTACTAAAGTCCATATAGACAATGTTTACTGTTCTGTCTTCATCAATCTTCTTTGTCACCTCCTCAATCAAATTCAGGAGACATGAATTCCTATGCATAGAACCACATTGATTATCCAAAGAATGTAAATCCTATCCCACAGAATCCACTCCAACATCTTACCCAGCACTGACATCAGGCTCACTGGTCTATAGTTCCCTGGCTTTTCCTTACAGTCTTTCTCAAATAATGGCAGAACATTAGCCAACCTATATGGTTCTCCAGCACCTTACCCATAGTTGTCAGTGATACACATATCTCAGCAAGGGGCCCAGCAATCTCTTCCCTAGTTTCCCACAATGTTCTGGGATACACATGATCAGGTTGGAGGCGGAAGAGAGGGTCGTCAGAGGGTGGGCGAGAATCTTGGTTGAAGAAGTAGGCACGGAGGCGAAGGCGGCGGAAGAATTGTTCGATGTCACGCCGCATGTTGAACTCGTTAATCCGAGAGCGTAGGGGAATGAAGGTGAGGCCTCTGCTGAGGACTGATCTTTCATCCTCAGAGAGGGGTAGATCTGGAGGGATGGTGAAAACACGGCAGGGCTGGGAGCTAGGAGCTAGGACCTGGTGTGGGGCTGGAGCTGGGAGTGGGGGTGGGGTTGGGCGTGGGGGCGGGGACGGAGAACGGCGTGGGGGCGGAGTTGTGCGTGGTGACGGCGGTCGGCGTGTGGGCGGGGTTAGGCGTGGTGACGGAGATCGACGTGGGGCGGGGTTAGGCATGGTGAGAGAGATCGGCGTTGGGGGTGGAGTTAAGCGTGGTGACGGAGTCGGTGTGGGGGCGGAGACACATGCGGTGCTGTGGTCGTGCAGGTTAGTGATGTCACTGGGGGCGGAAGTGGCTGCGGCGGCGGCAACCCAGGGGGCGGAAGTGGCTGTGGCGACAACAGAGACAGTGTTATTCCCGATAGCCGCGGGGACCGCGAATCTGTCGGCGATGGTCTTCCTGGTGATCGTGGAGGCGGTTGTCTGGGCGGTGTTCGCGGAGGCTGCGAGGTCGGTGGGGGCGGATTCCACACACACCTTTCTACTACTCTCTTTGATCGGCTCTCATATTTCCCTAGTCATTCTTTTATTCCTGATATTCCTATACAAAACTTTCGGATTATCCTTAATCCTATCCACCAACAACATCTCATGTCCCCTCCTGGCTGTTCTTAGCTCTCTCTTTTGGTCTTTCCTGGCTAACTTGTAACTCTCAAGCGCCCTAACTGAGCCTCAGGTCTCACCATAACATAGCCTCTTTCTTCCTCTTGACAAAAGATTCAACTTCTTTAGTAAACCACAGCTCCCTCGCTCAACCACTTCCTCCCTGCCTGACAGGTACACACTTATCAAGGACGTGCAGTAGCTGTTCCTTGAATAAGCTCCACATTTCAGTTGTGCCCATCCCCTGTAGTTTACTTCCCCCTTCCTATTCATCCTAAATCTTGCCTAATCGCATCATAGTAGCCTTTCCTCCACCAATAACCTTTGCCCTGCAATATATACCTATCCCTTTCCATTGCTCAAATAAACAAAACCAAATTTTGTTCACTATCATCAAAGTGCTCACCTACCTCTGAATCTAACAGCTGGCCAGTTTCATTACCCAGCACCAAACCCAACGTGGCCTTCCCACTCTGGGAAGGAAGGTGCTGGGATGGGTACAAACAAAAACCATGAAACTCAATGTCATGTTCACAGATGTTCTTTAGGCAAGGGATCCCAGTCATCACCCGGTCTGTGACTCCAGTCCCACAGTGACGTGATTCATTCTTTACGGCCCCATGATCTGGCGCAGCAAAGAACTCAGTCCGAGCAGTTGGAGATGGGCAATAACTATAAGGCTTGTCAATGACATTAATGCCCCGAGAAGGAATAATGCAGCTCTTTGCTGTCTACCTTTGAGCCTCTGGTCCACCACACTCTAGCTGTTATGGGTCTCTAATCCTCTCAAATTAATTCATTAAATGATGTCAATATGTGAAGTGTTTTTAGTTTGAACTGTCAGGTCTCTTTTCCCATGCCTCTCTCCTCTTCACCTCCTTCAAAACCTTTCACCAGATGTTTCCCGTGACAGCCTTGCTTTGCAGAGTGAAAGCTCTCTGTGTTCTCTGAGGCCTCACTCTGTCTGTGTCTGTCTCTTCTCCAATGTAACACAAAACCCATGTTTCTAAAACCCTGCTGAGATGTAAAGAGAGCTGAGAAAATGACAGCAACCATAACTGACTTGGTCTTGTTAAAGAAAATAATGTTTGTTTTGAAATTATATTTCTGTCAGTGAGTGACAAAGGAACGATGGGGGTCCAGGATTGCTGCAGCCTCTGCCAGAACATAGGACCCAAGAGCAGGCTTTTTGGGAGCTGCTGTGCCAATGAAGAAGATCACTGCTCATCTGGTTATGGTCTCAGCTGCATTTTCTGCCTCCCTCCCCCACCCATTATCCTTAACTGCCTTGTTAATCAAAAACCTGCCTATCTCAGCCATGACTAAACTCAATGACCCAACCTCCATTCCCATGTAGAGAAGAGAATTCCACAAACTGTCAACCCTCAGCAAGAAAACCCCTCCTTCCTTTTAAACGGGAGACTGCTTTGTCTTAAACCGGCCCTCCAGTTCTCACCTGCCCTGGAACAGGAACCATCCTCTCAGTATCCAGCCTGCCGTGTCACCTTCAGATCAGAAACTGTTAATTAGAGAGAACAAGTTGCAAAAGCGAGGCTGTTCCCTGGAAATGATTAACAGTGTTTATGTAAACTGTATTCTCCAATGCCAGAGTCCAAAACAAGAGGATGATTAAAATTAGAATTGGGAATGATTTCAGGAGGAACTCTTTCTGACAAAGAGTGGGGGAAATCTGGAACTTTCAATCTGAAAAAGCTACCAAGGTCGGGGATCAATGTTCATTCGATCAGGATGGTCAGGGTTACAGAATTAAGGGGGAATGTGTTCTAGGTCAGCCATGGCCTGACTGACTGACTGGGGAACCAGGCCAGAACAACCAATAACTCATTCCCACTGGAATCCAACGGAATGGCTGCTGTTTCGTTCAGATGCTCATGGCCTGGGACTTGACGTGTGGCTCTCAGCAGCGGTACCAGCACTCTATAGTCACTAGAGGGCAGCTGTTTCACTGTCCCTGAACAGAACAAATGAACTGGGGCCCTGCTCGGATCTAACTGGTTCAATCTGTAGAAATGCGGAGAGTGAGAGAGGGAGGGAGCGTGGGACAACAGCTTTTGAATCAGGATACTTATCACACCACAGTGAAAATGTCCCCTGTGATATGATTGTTTTCACAGTGTGTTTTTTATTCATTTTGCGATTCACGTAGACAATGTCAGTACTGAGTGGCACAAAGTATATTTCCTCCTCTAACCCCTTTCCAACACACTCTCTCCATCTTGCTGTACTCCTTATTGACTCTTCTACAATTGTCCCTGTTCCCTCACTCCGTCCCGGCCCCAGAGGGATTGATGACCGGAGTTCATGACCCCGTACTGTGTGAAGGTTGGTGTGAAGTGAGGCCAGTGTGTTGGAGCTTGGGCCCCTGCCTCAGGCCCAGGTGTAGGTGTCTGTTCAACAATTTCTTTGGCCGCCATTGTAGTAAGAACAAATCTCTCCCTTTGCCAGCACAAAGAGAAAGTGCCGGTCAGATTTCCTGGTGTGTGATGGTTTAGCTCAATAGGAGCAGCATTTGGTAGATCATGCTATATCAGCCTG
Organism: Chiloscyllium plagiosum; assembly: GCF_037043375.1. Lineage (NCBI taxonomy): Eukaryota > Metazoa > Chordata > Chondrichthyes > Orectolobiformes > Hemiscylliidae > Chiloscyllium > Chiloscyllium plagiosum. The sequence continues at coordinate 104,553,274 of NW_028270147.1, read as the reverse complement.
GACAGAAACCTGGGCAACCTCCAAATGAAAGGATAACCTTCAGTGGATCTGCTGCTACAGGAAATATAGGATTGGAATCCTTGTTACTGAATCAACTCATCAAACCCAAATACAACTGAGAAAATATAAACCAAACCAATTTCCAAGGACATACGTCAACCACAGCAAGAAAGTGAACACACAGTTGCTGTCCCCTCTCTCTACGGAGTGTCACTGTAACTGTCCCCTCTCTCTCAGGGGAGTGTAGCTGTTCCTGTCCCCTCCCTCTTTGGGGCTATGCCATTTTGAGCATCCTTTCTGTCTGAGGATGTTACTACTCATGTTCCCCGTCCCCCACCCCTCTCTGTCAGGTTGGGGGTGTCACAGCCACCCAGTTTGTTTGTTCAGCTTACTCTCTTGTGAAGTGGGTAATCCCTGCTTCACTACACTGACCCGTGTGTTAATACCCGGCAGAGCTCACCCTTCATCTCAACTGTCTCAATCAGAATTGTCCCAGAACAATAACACTGACTGACTGGAGACAACCCAGATCAAGTCCCAATGAGAGTGTTATTGACCTTCACACTCAAAGCCCACCAAGGATTAGTCTCAATGTTGCCACAGGGTAAGTTCTCCCAGAGATTCATAATTCATTCGAGATTTTAAACAAGGGAGGGATGTTGTGAGGAGACAGATGGGAAGACATGGAGAGGAAACAAAACGGAGAGAGAATTGTATTTCTGTTACACTATTCATGAGTTGAGAATGTTCAAAGATGTTTTACAGATAATGGAATATCTTCAAAGTCTAGACATTGTTGTAATGTGGGAACTGTGAGAGCTCATTCACCCTCAGCAGGCTCCCACAACAACAGTGAGCTATTGACCAGGACTTCGGGAGGGAGGACACTGGAGCAGAGAATGGGACAGGCTGGAAAATGAAACCCAACTGTCCAGTGAGGCCTGAGTCTGGTCCATGTGGTTATTGTTTGATGCTGATTGAGCCTCTCGTTCTGATCTTTGCTTTCCCGCTGTTGCAGATTAAGGAGGTTTCTCACAGGGAGTTAGAGAAAGCGGAATGTGAAGTCTGCAGAACAAGTGCCATCATTTCAGAACACAGACAGGTGCCGACACCATGACCTGCTGCCTATTTCCTGGGTGATGGACACTGAGCAGATTAGGTTGAACCGAATGGTGCATCGGGTGGCTGAATGTGGGGTTTCATTCCTTTCTTAATGTCAGTGGGTGACCATCCCAGAGCAGCTGCACCCTGCTGGGACCCGTCTTCCCGGTTTCCTTTCACTGACGACAAACTCTGAGGTTTCATCTTCAGTCTCATATTCAGGTGATACTTTTGTAGCTTTGAGACATTCGAGTTGAACATTCCCAGTCTGCCTTAGCTGCTGTGAGCACAGTACCTGCTGACTGCTCTCTGCTCAAAGCAGTTTCTGAGCAAAGACATTTTCCTGTCTCTTCTTCTTGAGGCCTGTACCTATTCCTGCATTTTCATAGCGCAACTCCTTCACTTACCACAACCACCTGTTGATGAGTAACTCACTGGAAAGTACTGATTATTTTCTCCTAACCTCCTCTCCCAGCAAGAGCTCCCTTTAGCAAGTGTCCTCTTGTCAAACCTGAACCCCTGACCAGCACAAAGACCCTTTCTATAAGACAGCAAAGAGGGATCTACGTGTCCAGGGACATGAATCACAAAGTCAGCTGTATCAAGTGATGAGGACGGTCATAGATCATAGAATCCCCATAGTATGGAAGAAGGCCATTTGGCCCATCGAGTCCACACTGACCCTCCAAAGAGTATCCCACCCAAATCAACCCCATCCCTGTAAGCATACATTTCCCATGCCTAATCCACATAGTGTTCACACTCTGGAAACTGTAGGCAATTTAACGTGGCCAATCTACATAACCTGCATGTCTATAGACTGTAGGAGGAAACTGGAGCACCAGGAAGAAACCCACACAGACAAGGACAAAATACGCAAACTACACACAGTCATTTACCTGAGAGTCAAATTCAGCCCGGGTCCCTGGCCCTGTGGGGCAGCAGTGCTGACCACTGAGCCACAGTGCTGCCCAGAGCCACTGTGCCGCACAGGCACGGGAGATGGAGAGTGTTGGTATTTATTGCAAAGGGTTTTAAGTTCATTTCAGGTGTTAGCGAGCAGCAGCAGAGAGGGCACAGTGTGATCCTACCAACTGGGTCTGGGCCAACAGAATGAAAAGTGAATCCTTACATTGTAATGATTGGCCCCCAGCAGCTTTCAGTTTCTGTTCTGATTTGAATTTTGTAAACTTGACGGATGCCAGATCGAAGGGATCACTTGGAAATGATTGACACTTCTCTCTCAATCCAATCATCAGCACTTGTGCCAGTCATTGACAGTCCGAGCAGCCAACCATGACACTCACTGCTGAAATGTCGCCAATCAGCTGAGAGGGAGGTGGTGCACCCAGAGACAGAGACTGAACCTTCACCTTTATTCCCTTTTCCAGATTGACATTGACAGAAAACAGACTGCAATTAACAGCCCAGACAGAGGAAGCTGCACCAATTCACAGCCACAATGGAGCTTGAGGCAAACACTGGTGGAGATTTTCTCAACAACATGAGAATCCTGTCCCTTTAAACAGAGACAAATCCTGAGGTTGGAACTGGCGACTGAGCAGGAAGGAGATCTGGTTTACTGAAGCAGAGACTTCTGAGGTTCACGTTTTTGTAAAGCTGCCAGTCTTCAACATCTTTGAGGCATTTTACTTGGCAATAGGAGTCTACGCTTTCCCCATTAAACACTCCCAGGACAGGGACTGCACAGGATTAGATACAGAGAAATTGTCTCTCTCCACTGTCCCAATCAGACAGGGAGAATCTTGGGTTAAATACAGAATAAAGCTGTCTCAACACTGTTCCATGCAAACACTCCCAGGACAAAAAGAGCACAGGGTCAGGTGCTGAGAAAAGCTCACTGTACACTGTCTCAATGGGCTGTCTTGACCCCTGAACCTCAGAAACATCTCCGAGCCAGTTCAAAGAAGAAGGAGAGTTGAACTTTAGTGCTGACAATGACCTTTGTCCTGCCAGCTCAACTCTGTTCAATTTAAAGTTGTGTCTCCTCTGTGGACAGTCTTGAACACACTACACACGCTCTGATCTCCTGATGCTCTTGCTGAGGGGAGAGGAGAGGCTCACGTGGGTGAGGGCACAGGAGAAGCGAGCGTTGGACTCCCAGTCAGACCCAGAGAGGGTCAGCAGGCTGCTGACACTGTAGGTGCTGTCCGAAGCTCACAGGTAGTTGCTGGTCTGAACCCCGTCCGAAATGACTGCACCGTCCTTCTTCCACTGCACCTCCAGCTCATCAGGATAGAAGTGATTGGCAAGGCACACCAGGGTGGCAGTGCCCTTGGCATTGACCTGCTCTGGGGAGGGGGGCAGCAGGGTCAGCTTGGGCTGATAGTTCTCATGGCCTGAACGACAAGAGAAACAATTTTAATCCTGGGCATTCGAAGGGACTTCCATTCTCCGAACATTCACTGGGAATACAATCTGTTTGAACATTTGTAGCCAATACCGAATAAACCCAACAAAAGAATGGATATTTATTCAAATTCCTTTTTGATGGTGAACATTGAAGTCCCCCACCCAGAGTACATTCTGTGCCCTCACCACCCTCAGAGCTTGCTCCAAGTGCTGTTCAACATGGAGGAGAGACTGACTCATCAGCCGAGGGAGGACAGTATGTGCCAATCAACCAGAGGTTTAATCGAATCATACAGTATAGAAGAGGCCGTTCACTCCATCAAATCTGTACCACCAACACTGCACTGCATCAACTTTCCAGAACCAGATCAATAACATTGAAAGTTTGGACATTTCCGGTGGTCCTTCAAGTACATTTAAAGGTTGTGATGCTTTCTGCCTCAGCGACCCTCCCAGGCAGTGCATTCCCGACTCCCACCCTCTGGATGAAAAAGCATTTCCTCAAATCCCCTCTAAACCTTCTGCCTTTCACATTGAATGTGTGCCAACTTGTTACTGAACCTCCAACTCAGGGCAACAACTACATTCTATCCATCCTCTCCATTCCCATCATGACCTTGTACACCTCGATCAGGTCCCCCATCCAACTTTTCTGCTCCAAAGTAAACCACCCAAACTTATCCAGCCTCTCCTCACATCTTTTCAGATGCTCCATTCCACGCAACTCTCTGATGAATCTCCTCTGCACCCCTTCCAGTGCAATCACATCCTTCCCACAGTGTGGTGACTGGAACTGCACACAGTACTCCAGCTGTGGCCTAACCAGTTCTGCTCAGCTCCAGCATATCCTCCCTGATCTTATAATCTGTGCCTGAAATGATAAAGACTGCACCACCACTGCTGCTGGGTCTGTCCGACCAGTGGGACAGGCCATATCGAGGGATGGTGAGGGTGGTGTTTGGGACATTGTCTGTAAGGTATGATTCTGTGAGTATGACTGTGTCAGGGTCTTGCTTGACTAATCTGTGAGACAGCTCTCCTGAATTTGGCACTCACCCCCAGATAAAGTATGGAGAATGGTACAGGGTGGACAGGACTGTGTTTGATGATGTTGTTTCTGACACCGATGTCAATGCCAAGTGGTCTGCCCGGTTTCATTCCAGTTTTGAGACTTTCCAGTGATTGTTAAAATGGAGTGCCTTGCTCGGCCATTACAGAGTCATAGAGTCATAGGGATGTACAGCATGGAAACAGACACTTTGGTCCATCCCGTCCATACCGACCAGATATCCCAACCCAATCTAGTCCCACCTGCCAGCACCCAGCCCATATCCCTCCAAACCCTTCCTATTCATATACCCATCCAAATTCCTCTTAAATGTTGCAATTATATCAGCATCCACCACATCCTCTGGAAGCTCATTCCATACACATACCACCCTCTGGGTGAAAAAGTTGCCCCTTCCCCTCTCACCCTAAACCTATGCCCTCTAGTTCTAGACTCCCCGACCCCAGCGAAAAGACTTTGTCTATTTATCCTATCCATGCCTCTCATAATTTTGTAAACCTCTATAAGGTCACCTCCAACACTTCAGGGAAAACAGCCCCAGCCTGTTCAGCCTCTCCCTGTAGCTCAGTTCCTCCAACCCTGGCAACATCCTTGTAAATCTTTTCTGAACCCTTTCAAGTTTCACAACATCTTTCCAATAGGAAGGAGACCAGAAATGCAGGCAATATTCCAACAGTGGCCTAACCAATGTCCTATGCAGCCGCAACATGACCTCCCAACTCCTGTACTCGATACGCTGACCAATAAAGGAAAGTATGCCAAGTGCCTTCTTCACTATCCTATCTACCTGTGACTCCACTTTCAAGGAGCTATGAACCTGCACTCCAAGGTCTCTTTGTTCAGCAACACTCCCTAGGACCTTTCCTTTAAGTGTATAAGTCTTGCGAAGATTTGCTTTCCCAAAATGCAGCACCTCGCATTTATCTGAATTAAACTCCATCTGCCACTTCTCAGCCCATTGGTCCATCTGGTCCAGATCCTGTTGTAATTTGAGGTGACCCTTTTTGCTGTCCACTACACCTCCAATTTTGGTGTCATCTGCAAACTTACTAACTGTACTTCTTATTAGATTAGACTAGATTACACTGTGGAAACAGGCCCTTCAGCCCAACAAGTCCACACCGACCCGCCGAAGCGCAACCCACCCATACCCCTACATTTACACCTTACCTAACACTATGGGCAATTTAGTATGGCCAATTCACCTTACCTGCACATTTTTGGACTGTCGGAGGAAACCGGAGCACCCGGAGGAAACCCATGCAGACATGGGGAGAATGTGCAAACTCCACACAGTCAGTCGCCTGAGACGAGAATTGAACCTGGGTCTCTGGCGCTGTGAGACAGCAGTGCTAACCACTGTGCCACCGTGCCGCTCACATCCAAATCATTTATGTAAATGACAAATAGTAGAAGACCCAGCACCGATCCTTGTGACACTCCACTGGTCATAGGTCTCCAGTCTGAAAAACAACCCTCCACCACCACCCTCTGTCTTCTACCTTTGAGCCAGTTCTGTATCCAAATGGCTAGTTCTCCCTTTATTCCATGAGATCTAACCTTGCTAATCAGTCTCCCATGGGAAACCTTGTTGAACGTCTTACTGAAGTCCATACAGATCACATCTACTGCTCTGCCTTCATCAATCCTCTTTGTTACTTCTTCAAAAAACTAAAGGGTGGTTAACAGTTAACCTCATTGCTGTGGGTCTGGAGTCACGTATAGGTTAGACTGGATAAGAACAGTCGATTTCCTTCCTAAAAGGACATCAGGTCTTTATGTCGATAGCTCTTTAACAAACCCCTGATCACACATCGATCAGGAGAACTTTATCCAAGAACATTGGAACAGACTCGGATCAACACACTTCAGGAAAGAGTCACATTGGATGTTCATGTAGAAGGTTCTAGATTTCATTTTGAACCTTGCTTCCCAGCACTGGGCTTAGGTCAAGGGTGAGGCTGCAATGAGTCTCAGTGTCCCAGGGTTCGACAGGATCACTGCTCCTAATGACCCCATGACCCCTGGAAGGGGAGAGTGTGTGAATAATGGGTGAGGGTCAGGATCAGGAGACTCCCACCCTCAAAGAAAGACTTACATTTGTGTAGCACCTGTCCCACACCATAGGGTGCCTTATGTCCCACATGTCTGACTGTGTTCAGCAAGATTCCAGAAAACAGAATGGTCATGAGCAGATCACCTTTTTTTAGTGATGTTGGTTGGAGGATAAATATTGACCAGAAAACCTGGGAAAACTGCCTTGCTCTTCATCTAATAGTGCCATGGCATCTCCGACTGCACTTCCCCCGACCCCATACACCTCCCCCTCCACGAACTGGAGAGGGAAAGGCATCAGGTGGCCCCATCTTAAGGTGGTCCCTTTGACAGTGTGGTGCCCCCTCAGTACTGACCCTTCGACAGTGTGGCAATACCTCAGTACTGACCCTCCGACAGTGAGGCAATGCCTCAGTACTGACCCTCCGACAGTGTGACAATACCTCAGTACTGACCCTCCAACAGTGAGGCAGTACCTCAACATTGACCCTTTGACAGTGTGGCAATACCTCAGTACTGGCCCTCGGTCAGTGTGACAATACCTCAGTATTGACCCTCCGACAGTGAGGCAATCCCTCAGTACTGACCCTCCAACAGTGTGGCAATACCTCAGTACTGACCCTCCGACAATGCAGCATTCCCTCAGTACTGACCCTCCGACAATGCAGCACTCCCTCAGTGCTGCACTGCACTCTCGGCCTGGATGATGGGCTGAAATCTCTGGAGTGGGATGTGAAGCCAAAACATTATGAGTCCGAGGGGAGAGTGCTCCCACTGAGGTCCAGTTGATATCTCCTGGTCCAATATTCAGCTAGGAGGGAGGGGTTTAGATTCTTGGGATGTTGTGACTGATCCTGGTGAGTTGTGACCTGGACAGAGGTTGCTCCTGAACAAAACTGGGGACTAAGTTCCTTCTGGAGTGAATTGCAAATGCTAGTTGGGAGGGTTTCAACTGATTTGGCAGGGCTGTGGAACCAAAAGGTAATATCAGAGACGAACCCTCAGCTCCAAGAATGCTGGGTGATAGATTTCACCAGAATGAGGAATCGTAACTTACTAGGCAGGGTCAGAGAGCGGGAGAGTTTAATAAATTCTGAACCAAAGTGACTGTGTATGTATGGGGCAACACAGTCTGTGGGAAATAAGACTGGGGAGTTACAGAGACAGATTGCCATGTTGTTGTTCCACCAACTGAAACCCGGCTCAAAGAAGGGCAAGATTGGGTTTTAAATGTTTTTGGATCCAAGGTGTTCAGGAAAGATAGGAAATAGAGAAATGGTTGAGGATTGTTTATAGAGATCAGTGTGGAGCTGGAATGAGTGAATGTCCCAGAGGGGTCAAGGACAGAATTTATTCACTCGAGATACAGAAGAAAAAAATGTGCAATCAGATTTCACTCTGGGTCACTGACTTGTGGGAGGGATGTAGAGGAACAAATCTACAATGTTGTGCAACTTGAAATGGTTCAGAAAAGATTTACATGAATGTTGCCAGAGTTGGAGGATTTGAGCTACAGGGTGAGGCTGAATATGCTGGGGCTGTTTTCCCTGGAGCGTAGGAAGCTGAGGGGTGATCTTAGAGAACTTTATGAAGACATGAGAGGCATGGATAAGGGAAATAGACAAGGTCTTTTCTCTGGGGTGGGGGAGTCCAGAACTAGAGGGCATAGGTTTAGGATGAGATGGGAAAATTTTGAAAGGTACCTAACGGGCGACGTTTTTCGTGCAGAGAGTGGTGTGTGTATGGAATGAGCTGCCAGAGGAAGTGATGGAGGCTGTTATAATTACATTTAAAACACACCTGGATGGGTACATGAATAGGAAGGGTTTAGAGGGATATGGGCCAAGTGCTGGCTAATGGGACTAGATTAATTTAGGATATCTGGTCAGCATGGATGAGTTGGACTGAAAGGTCTGTTTCCATGCTGTACATCTCTATGACTGTATGATTCTATGACAAACACAATGACTGAGCTGCAAAACCGAACAGGATATTTTTATTGCAAATTAGCATTCCAAAAATAAAATCCAAACACAGTATTTATAAAATCTGGGACCAATTTAATTTCAATTGTAACCACAAAGATGATAGCGCTTTCTTTGAAAGCTAGACAATTGTGGGATGAGAATTCAACAACCACCCACTCTGTCAAATGGTGTTGACGACGCTCTGATCTCATCAAAATATGTTTGCAATCATCTTCATAACACGTAAGGGAAGAGAAACATTGAAAACTGAATTATCACGAGTGAGGGGCCATTAAAAACTCAGACCATGATGTTAAACTCGGACACTGATGTATCTACAGCTTTAGATTGTTAAACAATATTTGAAATTGTACCAAACACTTTCTTGAAAACTTTCTGCATTGGTGATTTTATCAGTACCAGGGCAAGGAAGCAGCATCTGACACATGAATTCTAACAAAGTAAAGATAACAGACACTTTATAAGGATCTGTCTCGAGAGTAAAATTCAACAGCAGAGATCTGTCCAGTGCTGGGAACATTTTGGACAAGTCAGCTGGTTTCCAGCTAATTACTGCAGCTTGAAAACTCCAGTATGATCAGAAAGAGAAAAAGGACAATGTGCAGATTGTTGAACAGGCCCCTACACCTGGGCCTGAGGCAGGAGCCCAAGCTCCAACACACTGGCCTCACTTCACACCAACCTTCACACAGTGTGGGGTCATGAACTCCGGCCATCAATCCCTCTGGGTCCGGGACGGAGTGAGGGAACAGGGACAATTGTAGAAGAGTCACTAAGGAGTAAAGCAAGATGGAGAGGGTGTGTTGGAAAGTGTTTAATGGAGGGAACATACTTTGTGATCCCCAATACTGACATAGTCTATGCATATCACAGAATGAACAAAACAGCACACCGTGAAGACAATCAAAAGCCACATCAAAGCACTTCTTTTTTGAAAACTCATAGCATGCAGGACATTTTCATTGTGGTGCGATCAGTATCCTGGTCTGAAAGCTGTTCTCTCTCTCTCCTCGTTTCTACAGATGGAGCCGGTTAGATCCTCGCAGAGCCCCAGTTTATTTGTACTGTTCAGTAATGTGGGGATACTGAGGGGGGGCTGGGGTACACCTGATGAAGTAGCAGCGCTTCGAAAGCTTGTAATTTCAAATGAACCTGTTGGGCTAGAACCTGGTGTTGTGTGACTTCTGACTTTGTATTTTTCGGACACAGTGAAACAGCTGCCGATGCATAACTATAGAGTACGTGCACTGCAACTGAGGATTATGGGTAATGACTCCATCTATTAGCCATGAACAAACCCACAGTCATTCCAGTGGATTCCAGTGGGAATGACCTGTCAGTTGCTTCCTAGATATTACATGATTCACCACCACCCTCACCAGGGCAATTAGGGAAGGCCAACAAATAACCGACACATCAACGCCCACCACATCTCAGGAGAAATCAGAATAAATGGCGTATAATTCAAATGATCAAACTGGTGAGGCTTGACTTCATCTCTTTGAAAGACTGGAGCCTCGTCCAGAAACGGGTGAACCTGGTTTGTCAGACAGGAAGGTGGGGTGTCCTTCAGATTGACATTAGGATCAGCAAAAAATGAATTACACTCAAAGATCTAACAAAGGGCTGTCAAAGCATGCCCCCAAACTGCAGAGAACAGCACTTTAGGCTTTGTGTCCCCATCTCCATCCTTGCTTGTTGCCCTTCCCTAACTGGTGAGTGGTGGTGGTGAGCCATGAGTTTCTGGAAGAGGATATGACAGAGGGACAAGGTCATGTCCTCGGCCTGAGCACAACTGCCTGACCTGCTGTGCTTTTCCAACGCCACACTTTTCGACTCCGAGCACAAGTATCCCTCAGGAGAATGAGCTGTGACACAGGAGGAAACGTGGGAGTTTTGGAAAGGCACCGGCAGCCTGGTCAGCCTGCAGAGGGGCAGAAACAGATTTGATAATTGAGTTGATATCCTTCTGAGCTGAGATGCTGACTCAGGCTTTCAGAGCCACACAGTTTACATTGTTACATTGCTCCATGGGCAATGCTCCTGCCTCATCGTCAAAATGGTCATCGGATTGAAAGCCACCTCAGAAATGAGAGCACAGAATCCAGGCTGAGACTGTGGTGCACTGCTGAAAGTTGCACAGTCTCTGGCACCATCATTTGACGCTCCACCACCACCACACCCCGACCACACCCCCACTCCCACCTGACGTGGCTTGACAAGATCCCCATTCTGAAGAGATTCCCTCAGGTATCCTGCTCAAAGGTGTTTGGTATGCTTTCTTTTATTGGTTAGAGTATTGAGTACAAGAGTTGGGAGGTCATTTTGCAGTTGTACAGGCCATTGGGTAGGCCACTGTTGGAATATTGCGTGCAATTCTCGTCTCTTCCTATCGGAAAGATGTTGTGAAACTTGAAAGGGTTCAGGAAAGATTTATAAGGATGTTGCCAAGGGTTGGAGGATTTGAGCTAGAGGGAGAGGCTGGACAGGCTGGGGCTGTTTTCCCTGAAGCGTCGGAGGCTGAGGGGTGACCTTATAGCGGTTTACAAAATTATGAGGGGCATGGATAGGGTAAATAGACAAAGTCTTTTCCCTGAGGTCAGGGAATCCAGAACGAGTGGGCATAGGTTTAGGGTGAGAGGGGAAAGATATAAAAGAGACCTAAGGGGCAACTCTTTCACACAGAGGGTGGTACATGTATGCAATGAGCTGCCAGAGGAAGTAGTGGAGGCTGGTACAATTGCAACATTTAAGAGGCATTTGGGTGGGTATATGAATAGGAAGGATTTGGAGGGATATGGGCTGGGTGCGGCAGGTGGGATTGATTGGGTTTTGGGATATCTGGTTGGACTGAAGGGTCTGTGTCCGTGCTGTACATCTCTATGACTCTATGAATAGATTTATCTGGTCATTTGTTTCCTGTCTGTGGGACCTCACCATCTTGTCCTTGAAAGTTACTGCACTGTGCTCACAACTTTCAATATCTTGGGATGATTAAAAAAAACTGCACCAGCAAGAGTTCTCTCTCCATTATCATGTAAAAGGGGAGCAATGAGCAAGTGATAATGCACACTGAGCGCAAACACTGAAGCTTCAACTGAAAGGCTTCTGCACCATGTTCACCTGCTCCCTGGGCATTTCCTTCCAATGTCCGAGATAGTTATCAGGCTGGGATGGAGACTGACAGATCACATGGAATCCTTCAGACAAGGTACACAAGGGCACAGTCCAGGCTTGCTGCAAACATTGGTCTTCCTTCCATTGAAGAGCAGTGAGTTTGTCAACGGCGGTTTCCAGAGCACATCCTCCCTGGAAATATCACAGACTTTCCTGAAATGCAATGAACTGAAAGAAGAGAAGGAAATGGGAAGAATTAACCAGACAAGGGTGAGCATCAAGAGAGGTGGGAGTGTGTGGAAGATTCAGTGCCATGAAAATTCCCAACTGGGTTTCACAAGAAAATCTGAAATTGTTACCAGGATATAACAGGGAGAATACTCGCTGACATAAACATGCTGAGTGTCAGAGACCCCAAGCCTCCGGTGCCTGACTCTCTATGAGGCATTACAGTCAAGGACTGTTCATGTGTCAATAAAGGGTGACTTGGTCACATGGGGTTATGTTATAATCAATGATCGGAGGGGTATAGATTAAAGATAAATAACTGAAGGTTAAGAAGGAACATAAGGAAGCACATTTTCACCCAGAGGGTGGTGACAATCTGGGACTCACTGCCTGTAAGGGTGGTTGTGGCAGAAGCTCTCCCATAACATTGAAGTATTTCAATGTGCAGCTGTAATGCCAAGGTGTACAGGGCTACGGGCCAAGTACTGGAACATGGAATTAGAATAGTGAGGTGGTTGTTTGACTGGCTTTGGCTCATTGGGCCAAAGGGTCTTGTTTTTGTAGACCTGTTGTAGACGTCTGACTCTGCCAGGACTCTAGCAATGTGGCTGACCCTTACCTGCTATTTGAAAGGCCCAGCAAGCCACTCAGTTTCGGGGCAGTTAGGGATGGGGAACAAATGCTGGTCTTGCCAGTGACACCCTCATTCCAGGAAAGAATAGACAGCCTCAGGGGTAACACCGTCATCTGAACCTGCAGGTTTCAAGCCCCACTCCAGAGACTGGAGCACTATCCTGAGACTGGCAAAGGCAAAGATGCCATCTGCTGGATGATCGGTTAAACCACTGCCCTCTCAGGTCGATGTGAATATAAGGGCTTTGTGACCATCTCAGGAAATATCTCCCCAGTGTGCTGATGAATGCTTCTCTTATAACCAGTGGCATTAAAACAGATACATAAACAAAATACTGCAAATCTCAAATAGAAGCGCAATGCTGGAGAAAGACAACAGGTGCAGCCTCTATGGGGAGAGGAGAAGTTAACTTTTTGTTTTATCAAAAAGGCAGCACATTTTAATTTTATTTAATTTTATGTTGTCTTATATTATTTTATTTAAATCTCATCGAAAAAACGTTTAGCCCACTTGATTGGCACCACATCCACACACACCCATTCCCTCCACACTGACGCTCAGTAACAGCTCTGTGTACTATTTACAAGATGCACTGCAGAGATTTACCAAAAATCCTGAGACAATATCTTCCAAAGCCATGATCACTTAAATCAAGGACAAAGACAGCAGATACAATGGGAACATCATCCCAGCAAGTTCCCCTCCAAGCCATTCACTAGTTTGACTTGGAATTATAACACTGTTCCTACCTTGTCACTGGGTCAGAATCCTGGAATTCCCTTCCGAAGTGCATTGTGGATCTACCTGCAGCACACGGACTGCAGGGATTCAAGAAGGCAGCTAATCACCACCTTGTCCAGGGCAATTAGACATGGACAGTAAAAAGGCTGGTAAAAGTAAGAGTTAGGACCAGAAAGTGAGACTGTGATGTTTCAGTCATTCCTAGACATTGGTGTGACCACATCTCAAATACTGAGGGTAGTTTGGTTTCCTTATTGAAGGAATAATATAAATGCGTTGGAGGTGTTTCAGAGGGGTTTTACCCGATTGATCCTTGGAATGAGTGGGCTGTGTGATGAGGAAAGGTTGGAAAGGCTGGCCTTGTTCTCACTGGAGTTGAGAAGAGAGGGGTTTTCCTGTCCCACTGTATTCTCCAACTCCCATCTGCTTCCCTCACGGGTCATAACCTCGTGCCCTTTACTACACGATGGATTGAACTGTACAGTCCTGAGGCCTATAACTTCCATCTGGAACAAAGTCTCCAGGTATCTCTGCCCCTCCCGAATGTATCATTTTTTTCAACTCAGCCTCCAAGTGGGAGTTCCTGTAGTTTTATACATTCACTGCAGATGTATTTATGCTGAATCAGTTCAATTCAATAAATATATTGATCTCACTTACAATGAAAAATATCCAGTCCTTCGTTGGACCAGTAATTGTCTTCAATCTCTGTTTTGAAGTTTCAGTACTTTCCATTTATTAACCTTCCCTAATGGACATGTCCTGAAGCAGTCTATTTAGTCAGTCCCTCATACTAAACAATTCCCAGCTGATCTGCTTACCAGACTCCTATTCTCGTGTTTATCATTTTGTTTCATTCAAACCAAGTGCATGTGCAGGCTCCCAGCAGCTGAAGTGACAGCTCCAAATCAGTTTGGAAAAGCAAACGTAGACTCCTTCCCCGAGTTCACCGAACTCCCACACAGACCAAACTTCCCAGCATTCCCCTCTGTGCTGGCTGCACTCAGTGCCAGCTGCAGTATTAAGGCTGCCCTGTATTAATACTGTTTCTGATTTATATCACTCCATTCTGTTGTGCTGTTGTTCAGGATCTGGGTTAAGCTCACTCATTTCTCAGTCGAGAGCTTCCTTCTTTCAGCCTGACAGAGACTTTACATTTGCAACCAGCAAATGGGACTTCAATGTTGGAATCTGTTTTCAGGATTGATGGGCTCGAGGGTTTGATTCAATGAGATGAGGTAAGAAATACCTGTGACTCTTGTTGCAATCCAATCTTTTCTGTCTAATCTCTTCAGGGGTCGGCATTTCGGGTGTAACCCTTCTTCAGGACTCAGGGTGGGTTTTAGGGGAGCTGTGTGGTGAGGTGGGGATAGGTTGAGAAAGGTAGAGAGTATGATCTGATTGGTTGATGGGAGAGATGAATCGCGAATGGTGTGAAATTGAGTAATTTTGGTGTGGGGAGGGGCAGCTGACAGGGATGCCCCCTATTGCCGCGACTGTTTACCTTGGTGCTTGAACCACTGGCAGAGACTGTCTGAAAAGACCCTGAAATAACGGCACCAAAGGTGGGAGAAGGGGAAACAAAAATCACTCTCTATACGGACAATGTCCTACTGTTTTTAGCTAACCCCAAATAGTCCATACCCCGGCTAATACAAAACATTAAATTATTCGGCAGCTTTTTGTGATACAGAATAAATTTTCCAAAATCGGAAGTCCTGCCTGTGGGGGGATTGGTGGAGCTACTGAAGCTGGAGGATGGAATGGAGTTTCCTTTTAGATGGTCACAGAAAGGTTTTCTCTATCTGGGAATTTTTATTACCCCTCACTTCCGGCAACTGTATGGAGCTAACTTTGTGTCGCTGTTTGAGAGGGTGAAGCAGGACTTGCAGCGATGGGAGGGAATTCCCAGATCATGGCTCGGCCGTATAGCCTTGATTAAAATGAAGTTCCTTGGTTGTTATATCCTGTGAGGATGCTCCCTTTGTTATTACCCAACCAGGTGCTGCGGAGGTTTGCGGGATGGCTTGGATTATTTATTTGGCGCTGTAGGCGCAACTTAATTAAATTTACCAAGTTGCAACTTCCGCAGGATATGGGGGTGGGGGCGGGTGGACCTCCCAGATCTGAAGAGATATCGGCATCCAGCTGCCATATGTAGGTGAATGGGTGCGTAATGACTCAAAGTCGATGTGGCTTGATGTAGATGCCTCGCAGACGAGATGTCCCTTCAGAAGCTTACTGTTCATGGATAAGATGAGATCGGTGGTTGCGCATTGTGAAAGTCTGATTAGCATAAATACGGTAAAGCATGAAGGATAATGCTGCAGGGTGGGGGCAATTTGCTATTCACCCCGTTAGTGGGAGCCCTAGGATTTAGACTGGGATAAAAGGACTCCAGCTTCAGAGCATGGGAGCATAAAGGAATCCTCTGTCTGGGAGATTTATTTGAGGGAGAGGTCTTGATGTCTTTTAGCCAATTAGGTCAGAAATACGGAATCCCCTAGAGGGACCTTTTCCGATATTTCCAGGTTCGGGATTACATATAGAAGACTATGTTCTTGACCCAGCCTGACAAGTCGGATATAGAATGAAGAGTGCTCCGATGTGGGGGCGGTCTTTCATTTAGTACCACATATCATCTGCAGAGAGGGAATGCCTTGGGGGACATGGAGAGAGTCAAGGAGATTTAGAATCAGGAGTAAGGGAAGAAATCTCATCAGAAATGTGGGAGGACGTATGAGGAGATGTAAAGAAAATTTCAATCTGCAATAAGGCACAAGTGATGCAATTGAAGATCCTCCCCAGGGCCCAAATGGAGCCAGAGAGATTAGCAAAGTTGAAGAAAGTGTCTTCCCTGAAATGACCCAAATGTAAAAACAGTATTGACATCCTTACACATTGCTTTTGGTCCTGTTACAAGATCCGCGGATCCTGGGGGGCCATAGTGAATGAGCTGGAGACAATCCTGGGAATGGAAGTTTGGGAGGATCTGGTGTCCCTCCTTTTGGGACGACCAAAACTTCCCTCTTTGGGTGAGCATGGGAGGAGGTTATTCAACATTCGTACACATTGTGAGAGGAAGGACATCCTAATGAAATGAATATCAGCAAAGCCTCCAGGTCTTGCAGGGTGGCACAGACTTGTGATGGAGCACGTCCCACAAGATTACCTGACAGTATGGGGCACCACGGAATGGAGCAATTTTATAAGACATGGCCCTTTCTAATTTACATCAACATGGATCTGTCGGCAGTACTGATTAGGGCCTTTATATAGGCACGAGGGCTGTATGTGGTGGTCCGGGGACCCCAGGGAGTTGGTGGGTGGGGGGGGGGGGGGGGTGGGTGGGGGGGGTGGTCTCGTAAATACGGGTATAATCACTGTTGCTCCTGTGGACAGGAGCCTTGTTGGAGGGTGCGGCAAATGGAGTCATGTAATATAGTACAATGTAGAGCAATTTAATTTTAGTGGATTGTAATTAAGATTAGATTACATACAGTGTGGAAACAGGCCCTTCGGCCCAACAAGTCCACACCAACCCGCCGAAGCTTAACCCACCCATTCCCGTACATTTACCCCTTTACCTAACAGTAGGGGCAATTTTAGCATGGCCAATTCACCTGACGTGCACATCTTTGGACTGTGGGAGGAAACCGGAGCACCCAGAGGAAACCCACGCAGACACGGGGAGAACGTGCAAACTCCACACAGTCAGTCGCCTGAGGGGGGAATTGAACCCGGGTCTCTGGCGCTGTGAGGCAGCAGTGCTAACCACTGTGCCACCGTGCCACCCACCACATTAAATTTAATGTTAGTTTATTTAATTTGAGTTTGTGCTGATTTGGTTTTAGTTAAGCAAATATGAGACAACTGTATCTTGAACAACAGCCGGCGGTTTATTGACATTACTGTATTATAATATAATATTTTTTCAATAAATATTTACTAAAAAAAGAGGAACATTAGGGAAAATTAACAGATAGAAGCAGCATGCAACAGAAATGATCAGGAGTGGTGAGAAAGGAGGGAGAAAGAGAGATTCCTGTAGTATGGAGAGAGAGAGAGAGAGAGAGAGCGAGAGTGAGAGAGAATGAGTTCTGAAGGAGAGAGAAAGAGAGAGAGAAAGTTCTGAAGAAGTTCTGAATCAGTGCAAGTGATCTCAAAAGCTGCTCAAAGTTTGCAACTTTTTCCTGAAAACGAATATCACAAATACAGTCCATTTACATGAATAAAAATCAATTGTCCTTTCTGAAATAATTTAGATTAGATTACGATTTAGATTACATTACAGTGTGGAAACAGGCCCTTCCGGCCCAACAAGTCCACACCGCCCCGCCGAAGCGCAACCCACCCATATTCCTACATTTACACCTTACCTGACACTACGGGCAATTTAGCATGGCCAATTCACCTGACCTGCACATCTTTGGACTGTGGGAGGAAACCGGAGCACCCGGAGGAAACCCACGCAGACACGGGGAGAACGTGCAAACTCCACACAGTCAGTCACCTGAGGCAGGAATTGAACCCGGGTCTCTGGCGCTGTGAGGCAGCAGTGCTAACCACTGAGCCACCGTGCCGCCCATTTAAAACCAAAAAATAAAATCAAGACTTATCATAATGAAGTAAGTGCAAGTATTTAAAATCCTCAATACCTCTGCCTTCCACTTCAGTCATGCAGATATAGTCCTCCTCACTCAGAGGGAGTATTCAGTGTCTGATATCAGCCATTGTTTCAACTCTCAGAGCTAACATACACCAAACACATATCATTGCACCACTAGATATACTTTTTAAAAAGGTAAATGTAGGTGTAAATACAAATACAAAATTGAATGTGCAAACTTCTTTGAATTCAAGTCTATGCTACAGTTTGGATAAATAAATGGGTTTGGGTTGAAAATAAATAGGTAGGGAGAAAGATTGGCACTTCTGGTATCCACATCCTGCCAGTCGGCTGACGCCAGTAAGGATCGATATCCCAAACCAGCTACTTATTGAGGAAATTCTATGCCAGATGTCAAAACTCAATCAGAGAGAGGAGTTCAGAGGCCGAGGTGGATTCTCTTCTGCTCGGGGCATGAGGTTTGGTTTCCTTCTGGAGTCCACAAGTTGGCCGATGGCATGGCCCGTGTTAGGATAACATGAGTTTTAACTGTTGCCCGTGAATCTCATTCAGTACATTTATTGTGTCTTTTATCAGAGCTTCAAAAATATCATCTGCCAACTGCATCTTCACACAAAGCTCATCCTGACCATAATTCACCCATTGGGCTTCCTCCTCATAAAGCTCTTGAACCTGCCAGAAAAAACAGAGGAGGTGTTATTGTTTTTATATCAAGATTTATTTGTTACAGCTCTTTCCTTTCGTACCAAGCAGTGTTTGCCCTAAAATCACTCAGACTTCAGGCCTCCCACTTTTCTTGTGTCCAGGATCACACAAGTGGCCATTCCCACACAGCAGTGGAGCTTGGACAGGAGTTCTGGAGGGCTCACTGTGAGATCAATGGAGAGTCACTAGTTATTCTTGTACAAAACAATACCAAGGCTGGGAAGGTTAAGGAATGGCTACATAAATTAGGTCTGACCTGAATATTTCCAGCATTTTTTACTTTTATTTGATAAACGAGGCCTGCGTTCTCTTGAGTATTGATGACTAGGGGATGGATCGATAGAAGTGACTGAGATGATTAAACGATTTGACAGCGAAGGAAGTGAGAAACTAATTCCTTTAGCGAGGCATGCCAGAAATAGGGCATGCAGGAAAATAAGACTTAGGTTGGTTCGGGGGTGATATGAAGAAGCCTTTTGTCACAAACAATACTAAAATAATCGGGTTCCCTCTGGCCTTAAAAACTATTGTGACTGTTACAGCATTTCAATATGAGTGTTGAGAGATATTTGTAAGGTCAAGTAACAGTTAGGAGCAATTAGGAAATCAATATACAGAATTAAGATACAAATCAGCTATGATTAGGAGTACGAGAACAGACTGAAGGGTGCTGCTGGCTTAATCCTGTTCCTACCTGGTTTTGAATTTGATTCCAACGTCACAACTCCTCAAACCAGTGAGATCAATCACCAATGTTGCCAGTAACATAATAAACGAGTTTTACTCAGCACGCACAACCAGAAAGGAATACCCACCACAAGGAAAGAGCTGGTGAGTGTAACTGAATTACATGTTGTAGCTTTAGGCTGGCCCTCTGCCCTTGTGTAGCTGTGGCCTGACGGTATCACTACTTGAGCTGATGCAGAGCAGAGACTTTCAACCCTTGCCTAATGGACACACACTGTCAGCTGGAAGTGTTTGATCCAAAGAGGGAAAAAAAGCAATGATTTGATTTTTTTGGCATATCAAGCACCCAATTTTTTAAAACTTCAGTGTTGGGATGCATGCTGCCCCTCCCCATTTCTCCACGGAAAGATATTTTTCTTGAAGTGCTGCAGCCTACGTGTTGAAGGTACTCCCACAGCACTGCAAACTCAGGGATTCCAGGAGATTAAACATGTAAACATAAAAGGAAAGGTGATATCTGACCAAGTCAAGGTGGTGGTGTGGCCTGAAGATAACGGTGTTCTTACAGACCTGTTAAACTCATCAATCTGCTGACACATGTTGTGCTGTGACACACCAACACATAGGAACGACTGGAAAGGTCTGCAAAAACTGTCTTCTAATTTTTCTATACTTTTGATTTTGGACTCAGATGGGAATAAAGCAATTTTAAAACCCAAGGATTGTTCAGGGATTGCTGGCACTTCACAGTAGCAAGTTCCTTGACATGCACTAAGTGCTACTCACACAGTTCAAGCAGTATTAGATGGCTTTCAGACAAGCTGCAGCCAAGGGCTGTGTTCAACGGGAGCTTCAGTCAATAGTAAGTAGCTAACTAGTCACTAGGCCACAGACAAATATCCTTTGGACAAAAACGGAGATTGGCTCCCAGGTAACTGATCAGCTGGGGCTGTATACAAATGAATTGAGAAATCACCAGATCTCCACAAGTTAAGGATCTGTCTCTGCAGTAAAAAGCCTGAAGAAAACCAGCTTCTTTTCCCTTCAGCACTTGCTGTAATCTGGGGCTATTAATTAATAAGTTACAGACTTGTACACGTGTGAACTAGTCACCCTGTGCCTTCTGAAAACCAATGGAAGCATCTGGAGAAGGAAGATAAAGGAACAGCATTCTGATCAGCACAAGGATTATCTCAGGAAAAGCCATCAATAGGTAACATTGGAAGTACGTTCCCAGTCTTTCCCTTTATGCAAAACACCCAGTGCACTTTGTCCCTGTCTTTCTGTCTGTGTATGTGTAATGAGGAATGCATGTGGGAGGGGTTGTTAGTTTTAGTTAGTAGTTATATGCCAGTGGTTGGTAATTATTTGCATTTTTTGTAACAAAATGTAACTCTTGTTAAGCAAAGAACCCTGACCTGTACTTACTGTAAAACTGAGTCTAAAAGACAGGTAAGTGAGGAACCAAAAGAGAAAATGCTAGAAAATCTCAGAAGGTCTGGCAGCATCTGTAAGGAGAAAAAAGAGCTGACATTTCAAGTCTAACTGACTCTTTTCTCTCATTACAGATGCTGTCAGACCCGCTGAGATTTTCTAGCATTTTCTCCTTTGGTTTCCGATTCCTGCATCTGCAGTAATTTGCTTTTATTAGGTAAGTAAGGAATTCAATGTACTTCTGAATTTCTTTGAAACTTTTGTGGCAACTAATGAAAAGCTGGTATTGAGTTTCAGCAAATTACTCCAGCGAGGGCCAAGTTTTCAATTCAGTCAGAAAGTTGAAGCATTTTCTGGACAAATGCAGGATAGCCAGACAGGTAAGCCAAAGATAGATAAAGCCTTTGTCATTTGAAATAATAGAAAATTTAGATGTACGATGAGGTGTTCATAATTGTGATGTAATGGTACAATATAAAACTGAACAGTTCCTAAACTGAAGCACTTACCAAAATATGGTCCACCCGATCACGTTGTTTGTTGCCAAATTTCTTCAACTTCTGCCAAGCTGTCTTCTGATGTTGCTCTTCGTTCAACCCAAATAACTTTAAAACTTCATTAGAAATGAAGATCTGTGGGTAGAAGCACAGGAGAAATGGCAGCTGTTGCACACACCCTAAATACAGACCAAACCACCCCCAATCCATTTGCCTTCCCTAAAACTACTCAATGAAGACTTTGATGCTTCGACCTTCTAATTCTTCCCCCATTCTGAATTATGTCAAATTGGATGGAACTCAAAGCATGTTCAATGAAACAAAAATCTGTGACATGCTTTAAAACTTAATTATAATTGAAATGAATAACAGTAGTGAGATCCAAAAGCACAGACAATACTACTTTAAGGTAACATGCAATGCTCCCAAATTGAGAGAAGGTTTGACATTTTCCCTTGCCTAAGACCTTGGCTGAGAAATGATTAATTATTCACTGATTGATTTACTGCATTTCATAGTTCAGCACTTTGCCTACAGCATCTTCGAAGAAACCTCTGCTTTGTCAAATTCCAAAAATGTTCTGCCTTTAATTGAATGTAGGCACCTAACTGAAGATCAGCGCTGTGGGAAGTCTCACAATAAATATTGGGGCTGACATGGATTCATACAGCGCACCCAACATTTCAAGAAGGTCAAATCATTCTCAATTTAACAGATGAGTGCTTCAAAGCTATATGACCTAACCACTGACCACTGCCTCACATGGCTCCAAGCAGGAAGATTTTGATAGGTTTCTCGGCTAACACTGTCAAAGGCAAGTAACATGCCCAGAAATGTTGGTGTGTGAAACAGCTCAGACTGAAGATACATTAGAGTCGAGTTATAAAGACAAAGCAAAGGAAATGAACAGTCCCAAATTTGCTCTGTGAATGAAAAGCTGATTTACACATGCTCATTCTCAGTCCCTGGCAAAGTGCAACACTTCACAAACTGTGCTCAAAGGGAAGTCAGGCTAGACAATGAGCAGCTTGATGTTGACTTTAGACCGTGGTAAAAAGTTCACATTGCAGTGTTTCAAGTCTGAGTTACTGGGAGGAGTGATCCAGTGTACACTTCAATGTCAGTGCCACAGTAAAATAGAAGTTGCATTGTTGTAATAGGAAAGAACTTGGTCTGGGTGCTGGACAATACTTTGTAACCAATGCTCAAGTCACCCACCTTAACCTCAAATTGTCAAAAACAACTTGCAAACATATATAACTTTTCACACTTGTACCATGTTGTTCCCAACCTTTGAAGTATAGCCACTAATTATAATATCGTCAAAAGCTGCAACAAACTTTCACACAGCAAGCTACCACAAATTAGAGAAATGGTTCAGTAAACGTTTAGTCATACAGACTCATGTCGTAGGTTGACCAGGACCATGAGGGAGAACTCCACTCCTCTTCAAAGTAGCACTAAAAATCTTTTTTAAAAAACTCTTGCCTAATCAGATAAGAACAAAGGCCACATAAACAAAAACAATTTAAGCCATGTTAAGTTGCATAAGATCTTAGAATACTTTGGTCAATTTTGGGAATCTCAACATCATGCAAATTCTCAAGATGTTATCAGGAAAAGAGGTACAAACATGATCACAAATTGAGAAGTTCAACCTTTAAGGCTTTCTTTATCTGAAAGTTATGGAATGACCCATGATTCTAAATTCTAGATTCCAGATCAAGATTCTAGAGAGTTTTAAGAAGGTGAATAATAATCAAATCTTGTATTATCAACCAATGGAAACAGCAATAGAAAGACTGAAATGATAGAGAAGAATTTGAAAAAAAAGTACTGAGTGGCTGGAAGGGACACCATATATTATGTAAATAGAAACAGAATCTGCAGATTCTCAGACTGGGCAAAGTTATGACAGATGGGGTTTAATGGATAACAGTATGATGATGATGAGGATGATAAATTAATAATTGGAGAGTACAAACAGTGGAGGAGAAAGGGACTTTGGATTTTTAGGGAAGGGGCAAAATGGTAAATTGAACTCAATACAGTCATCAGGATCGAGATAATGTTTTTAACATGCTCTGTTATACATATCATCAATCAGAGCTGCTGTGGAGCACTCTTCACCCATACCTTTCTTGCTTAACTAAGAAAAAATAATTTTGTTTTCAAATGCAAAATCTGGGTCTCACCTCACAATAAGCTCTTCTGCTGACACTCTCGTCATCCTTCCATTTATAATTCCCAAAGTCTGGGGGTATTTGCAAATCCCCCAGATCATGGCCAAGTTCCTGCCATTTGCACAGCTCCTCAGCCACTCCATGAACCAGTGTCTAAATCTCAACAGCATCTTCAGCAAAAGCAAAGTTAATTTCCCCTTGGATTTTTCTGGTCTGACGTAGTTTCTGTTGAAGATCCACCCAATGGATGTTGACAGGTCTCGTTACAATCAAATTCAACTTGGACACTAACATTAGCGGATAAGAGATATATGCAAACCTGCATAACTCTTGGCGACACTTCTCACAACCTGTTCAACAACTTTAATCAAACCTGCTGTACCACTGACAAAGCCTCACACAATGGACACGCTGACCACTTGGGGGTCACAGTGTCACCAAACACATCAATTCCTCAGACCTGCAGTCCCACCGGGCATACCAGCCGATCACACAGCAGAACTATGTGGGCAGTCAGTAACGGTGAGCATGGTTAGAACCATATTGAGGAAAAAGCCAAAATGAGAAACTGGAGACTAAAATCTTGCAAAAGATGTGCATTTGAAGGACAGGAGAGGAATGGGATTTGGAAATTAATTCTGCCATCGGGCTACTATAGATGGTCATGATTTAGTTTAACTCTGGAAGGGAAATGAAGACCACAAGAGGTTGAAGGATGATGTTAGACTAAAAGTCACAAAGAGAGACAGGGATTCATCATGAAGGGCTTTCTTAAATGTGCAAATTAGATTGGAGATGTTGAAAAATTGGGAGGCAAAGGTCAATTAAGGACAGTCTGATAATTTTCAGAATAAGCGCTCTTTCCAGATGTTTGGAAGTGCTCACATTCATGGAGTATATGGACAGAAATCTGACCAGAAGAGGATGGAATGGTCAAGTCTCTGGGTGAGAGTTGTGGATGATGAGGCAGGAGGCATGTAACTTTACAGAGACAGGTTTGTGATTAGTAAATGCTGGGTTTACTCAATGCTGGAACATGCTGCTGAGATATAAAGGGTGTGGACCAGCTGAGGATAGCAAATGAGAGGCTGGAGTGGCAAAGGGACACAGCTGGAGAGTCAGAAACAGGCAAACCTGTTGGAGTTGACTTTCCTTTGTTGAATACTTCAGTGGTGTGCAATTTTTTCTGAAAAGCTCGTGACATTCTTTCTCCAATTTAGACAGGTGCAACATGACTGAAGTTACAGACCAATGAAATCAAACTTGCACAGGCATTCAGCTCTTACTGTTCAACTTCAGAGATTCCAAAGGAAACTGACAGAACGAGATGTTAACAGACAATCTACCACACCGATGCTGACTTAACTCTGGGCTGTCGGCCTCAATTACAGTGACAATACAGTAATAAGCCAAACGAGAGGGAAAACCTCCTGTGACAGAACTCATGTCATCATCCCACCATGCAAGATGGTGGAACTTGCAAAGAAAATTAGATTCTTCCGTGTTAACAAAGTGGCCACATAGCCTTGTGTAAACAATGTCCAAGCTCTCTCACTGATTACAACTTTTGCTGCTTCTCAACTCTGCAAGTGATATGCAACCACCAGCAGTGAAAGGAATTCAAATCTGAAACTTCAGCCTCCCTCGAGAGGGTGAGTGGGAAACTACACTGGGCTATTGTGTCAAGGTACCATTGAGAAAGATGATAATTCCAACATCTGACCTATGCTGAATAAATGGATGACAGCAGATGGTTGGGAAACGTGATTTCCTTGAATGAATGAGACAGGCAAAGTAAAAGGCCAGGTTTACACCTTGCTTCTTCTGCATTAATCCAGACTGATGACATTTACACATCAATACATCACCTCACACGTGCCATGACAATCAGCAAAACCAAAGTGCACTTGAAAGCGGTCAGAACCACAGTAAATGCATTACTGTCTCGAAGAGAAAACAAACAAACAAGAAACAGAGGCTAACATTACCTTTCGATTCGGGAATCTTCTTCCTTGCCTCTCTCTTTCCCATGAGCTCCTTGTCCCAAGCAGCCAGAGCCTGATTTTCCATTTGCTGGATGGCAGCTTCCTCAGCATCGAGCCGCCGCTTCCACTCCAGCAGCTCCTCTGCATGCCGTCGCCGATGCATCAGCTTCTGCTCCCGTTTAGTGAGGAACCTGATGGACATGCAAGCAGGACGGGGGAGAGAGAGAAAGGAAGTGTCAGCTAGCTGCCGATATTCATTTCTAAAATCGGACATTAACCTGCAGCTCAAAATGTATAATTCTTACTTTTTAAATTCAACACTGTTTGGGTTATAGTTTCACAACACAAACAAAATTCAGGGCAAGATCTCCTTGTACACTTCACACATCCTAGAACATTGCAGCACTACTGCATGTAAATAGGCTCAGAGCAGTTAATCAACACATTCAAAAGGATTTCCTCCAAGTTTGCTGATGCAATATTAGTCAAAACCATCAACATCAATGTGTAATGCTGCTCTTAAAAAAAACTTCAGTCTGACACAGATTTCCCCACCCCACTGCAATTGGTAACCTGGCCTGGCCCAGGGATTGGTACTGGGACATTAGTGAACTGTGATCTCAAAGGAAGCGAGCAAACAAAATTCTGATCGCCTGGTCCTCACAAGTTTAGTCCGAGGTTTGAGACAAGTCAGATGCTATGCCTTCTTGCATTTAGCTCAATTGCATTTCCTATTTACAGTACAGTGTTTTGCAAAGTGTAAAGAATTATGTATCTTTTTGCCATAGTGTGGGATTTTTATCCTAATTTATCACAGTTGCTGCCTCTCGCTCCCCAAGTCAAATTATTAGCATCTGTAACAAAACAAAGAACTGCAGATGCTGAACATCTGAACCAAAGAAACGAAGTGCTGGAGAAACTCAGCAGGTCTGACAGCATCTGTGAAGAGAAAGAAAGGTTATGTTTTAAGTTCACTAATTCTCTGTCTGAACGAACAACAGGTCACTGGACTTGAAACATCTAACCTCTTTTTCTCTTCAGTGATGCTGCTGGACCTGAGTTTCGTCAGCACTGCATTTTCTATAAAACTTTATTTATAAAACAGAACGGAAAAATACTAATCCGCAAAAGTGAGTCAAAAGCGTAAACGTGAGCACAGTTTCCACACTTGAGTTACACAAGGACACCTCAGTTTAAAAACAAGATTTAACTCAAAGTAGCATTCCATCTCAAAATGTGCCAAGTTACACCAGTAATAAAGCTCACCCACCCAATTAGGCACTTCAGCACAACATCCTGCAGTGTTGGACACAGCCACCTTTATCAAAGAATGATCACATGTCACAAAATTGTCGGCCGAGAGCATGTCTCTTTAAAGGAGCTGAAAACAAACTCTCAATTTTTGCGAGGTTTTTTGATCAAACCTAATTGAACACTTAAATCTCAGAGAATAATCTTTGCTTTTTAAAAATATTTGTGGGACACATCCCACATCTTGCTTAACGTTTGGTTAGGTCTGATCCATAGAGACAAAGAACAAGCAAGCATCACACTTTCCATTCACTTCTACAAAGGGCTAGCATCACATTTCTTCAGGATTTAAAGAATTTTGGAAATTGTTTGTAAAATCAATGATCACATGAAAGAACTGGACAATAAATGTATGCAATAAGAGTGAAGCCTGCGACAGCAGATTTTTCTTTGGAGGGCAGTGTGCCTGCTTTCCAAATTCTGGGAGCAGATACATTTATAAGCTATATTGGCGTACAGTCAAGTTTCTTACTGAACAGTGACAGGATTGGACAGAGTCGGCATGGATTTAAAAGAGGGGAATCATATTTAGCAAATCTACTGAAATTCTGAGGATCTAATGAGTAGAATTGATAAGGGGCAACCAGTGGGTGTTACTTTGACTTCAGAATGCTTTTGATCAGGTCCCACATGAGAAATTAGCATATAATGTGAGAGACTGGGGGGAGTGTATTTGCATGGACAGAGAGCTAGTTGGCAGACAGGAAACAAAGAGCTGGAATAAACAGGCCATTTTCTGAGTGGCAGCCAGTGACCAGTGAGGTACCGCAGGGATCAGTGGTTCAAACCCAGTTATTCACAATATATACAAATGATTTAGATGAGGGAACTATTACTATTTCTCAGTTTGCGGGTGACACAAAGCTGGGTGGAAGGGGAAACTGTGAGGAGGATGCAGAGATGCTTCAAGTGTGATTTACATAAGTTGAGTGATTGGGAAAATGCATGGCAGATGAAAGATAATTTTGATAAATGTGAGATTTTTGGTTGCAAAAACAGACAGCGAGATTATCTGAATAGATTAGAAAAGGGAGAATTACAACAAAGGGTGTCTTTGTACACCAGTCACTGAGAGTAAGCATGCAGGTGCAGCAGGTGGTGAAGGCAAATGGTATGTTGGCCTTCATGGTGGGGTAGGCCAGAACCAGTGGTCATAGTCTAAAGGATATAGGTTAGGCTATTCAGAACTGAGAGGAGGAGAAATTTCTTCATACAGTGTTGAACCAACAAAATTCTCTGCCACAAAATGTATTTCAGGACAAAACATTGAATATTTTCAAGGGTTAGATATAGTTCTTAGGGCTAAAGAGATTAAATGGTATGGGGAGAAATTGGGACTAGGGTATGGAGTTGGATGATCAGTCATGATCATACTGAATGACAGAGCAGGCTCAAGGGGCTTATTATTATCTTGCTTTTCATGTTACTAACAGCAAAAATATACAAATACTTCGAAAACATGTTAATTGCTTATCTGGATCACAAAAGAAAAAGCTTATTCTTTTTTACAGCCTCTTTAAAGGTTTACACAAGCATAATTATTACAAAGTTCCAGTGGTATTTAATTCACCCTGGGAGAACGTGCTAGTTTATATTAGCTTTCCAATATTACAACATTCACACAACAAACATAATTCACACTTCAAATTCTGCAATATTTTTCAACGATTTCACTAATTCTGGGTGAATTTCTTTCAGAAATGTAGTACAGCCGACATGTAATCTAAACGTTCACATCACATTGTATAAGACAAAGAGATCTTCAATTAAACTGGATTATCACGAAATACTATTCCATTGCTGCAAAATGACAAAACCTTTTCCTCTCTCATGATTATTTAATGAATAAATATTCAGTTAGATGCAGCGTTCTAACAAAAATACTATTTAGAACAGGAAAAGTTTATAGCATAGTCTCTGCAGATTGTGTACACAGCTGCACTGTACCAAGGGGTATATTTGTGTTACTTGCTTTCATTGAAGATAGTTTCAAGGAATAAGAGTAGTGCCAATGAAACCAGCATTTGTTCTCATTCCCAATTGCCCTTCAGTGAGGTATGCTGCCCTCTTGAAGGTACACCCACAGTGTTGTCAGGATGTGTTCCAGGTTTAGTGATATAATTCCAATTCAAAATGTTATGCAGCTTGGAAGGGATTTGGGAGGTGGTAGCATTAGTAAGGGAGCAGTAGCTCCCATTGTCTTTAGATGGCGCAGAACATGGGTTTGGACGGTGCTGTGAAAACAGCCTTGGTTAGTTGCTGTCGTGCATCTCATATCTGGTACACACTGCTGAAAATGTGTGCCATTGAGGAGGAAATCAATGGGTGGAGTGTCAACCAAGTGGGCTGCTTTGCTCAGGACAATGTCAAGCATTTTCCTTGCTATTGGAGCAGTACTCATGCAAGCACATGGAGAGTATTCCATCACACTCCCAAAAAGTGCCTCTCAGGCTTTGGTCAGTTATTCTTTGCAGAACACCCAGCTGTTGAGCTGCTCTTGCAGCCAGAGTATTTATGTGGCTGATCCAGTTAAGATCCCAGGTAAGTTACCCTGCCATCAATGCCAAGTCCTTTTCTCTTGAAAACTGAACAGGAAGAAGATGGTATATTAATCCCATAACAGATCCTGTACGGTAGAAATACCAACAGTCAACTTGCAAAAACACTGATCCAAAGCAAAAAGAGGGAGATGTGATTATCTTTTCTGTGGGAGTCCACGAAGGAGCTGCAGAAAAGTATTAAAGTAACAAACTTAATTTTGAATGCAGTTTAAAACAAAATAAAAAAGGGGAAATCAAGTAGCTCTGAAGCAAGATTAAATTCAAATTAGAAATCAATACAGAATTCCTGCCACTGCTAAACTCATCCAAAATGCTCCTGAGTTTGTCCAGTTGCTACTAAATGCAGCCCTGAGCACTGAATATTATTTCTTATTGGTACTTTCAATTTTAAACAAAGATTTGAGATCTGATAGCACTATTAAACTGACAGGCATTTTAACAAAAGTAGCTGCATGTAGTTGGAGATACTCATGTCGACTGTGATGGTTACATGCCAATCAAGTTTTCACATCCATAAGACAACCTCATATGTTCACCAAAGACACATTTGCAGTCTTAAAGAGGCACTGCCATCTGAAAGTTCAAGCTTACATTTCAAATTTCAGATTTCTTAAAGCTACATTTATCAATATTAGTGGGCTGCTAACTCTGCCAGACTATTTGCGAAAGTCCAATTCAACGTTAAACAGGGTATTGTATCCTGTTAGCATGAGCAGCTGAAAATTGTTTGTGTAACTTCAACTTCTTGCTTTCACAGTAATACCCCTTTAAAAGCAGGTTCCAGATTAATTATAAAGTCTGCAGTATATTGCCAACTAGCTGCTTTCTGCATCTATGTGAAGCCACAACTAAGCCAAAGGAATGCACATTTCACTACACAATTCCTTTCCCTTGACCCTCCACCGACCCCCAACATCATCCACATGCATGTGATGAAACAGAGCATGCTCGATCAGTGAGAAGCAGAAGTTGCACAGTACCTGACCAGCTGGTTGCTGATGTACAGCTGGAATTTGGGATGTACGTTGGGAAAACAGACACTGAGAGAAGCCCAGTGATGAGACGTAAGGACAGAGAAGAAGTGGTGACAGGAGAGCAATGTTTACAACAAAAGGAGCAAAACAAGAAAAACAAAACAGCTGAGTATCATCCCAAAATTGCTTTATCTTTAGATACTCAAGAAAACCTCACATTATTAAGGAGAAATTACAAATATTCCATCAAAACATTTGTAGCCAACCTCCCTACACCTCTGCCTCAACACAACCCCTTCTGCTCGGATTCATTAACTTCAAATGGCAACAGAGCTCATCAAATCCAACCCCAGCTCCAAATCTCTTTCTGACTTAGATAGTGGGAGAATGTCAAGCACTGCCTTCCTAACAGCCCAACCACAGCTTACAAACCCTTGTTTAATGTTGTAATTATTGCTGCCTGCACCACCAACTCTGGCAGTTCATTCCATACATGTGTGAAAAAGTTGCCCCTTAGGAAACTTTAAAATTTTTCCTTTCTTACCTATGCTCTCTAGTTTTTGACTCCACTATCCTGGGAAAAAGATCACGGATATTCACCCTATCCATGCCCCTCATGATTTTATAAACTTTTAAGGTTACCCTTCAGCCTCTCCCTATAGCTGAAACCTTCAACCCTAGCAACATCCTTGTAAATCTTTTCTGAATCCTTTCAAGTTTCACAACACAACAGCACTGAATGCATTATTCCAAAAGTGGCCTCCTGTACAATCATAAAAGGACATGCCAACTCTTATACTCAATGCACTGACCAATAAAGGCAAGCACACCAAACGGTTTCTTCACAACCTTGTCTGACTGAAACTCCGTCTTCAAGGAACTAGGAACCTGCACCCCAAGGTCTCCTTGATCAGCAACACTGCCTAGGGCCTTCCCATTAAGTCCTACCCTGATTTGCCTTACCAAAATGCAGTACCTCACATTTATTTAAATTAATTAGATCAGAAAAAAACACCAGTAGTTTAGCACATCATCCCTATCTAATTATTTATTAAATATGCTAAACCTGAATCAAACCTTGCTTAAACAACACTTGGATACTGTGTGCAGGCTGATCATCATACTATAAATAGAAAAAGGAGAAACTGAAGTGGGTACACAGACAAGATTGACAAGGTTGGTCACAGAAATGTGTGGGTTCACATGTCAGGAAAGGGTTAACAAGCTACGTCTCTTTTCTCTGAAAGAAGGCCAAACAGGGACATAATAGAGGTCTTCAAAATGTTGAGAGGGTTCAGCAGACTGGATACAGACAGAATGTTTCCTTTCTCAGGGAAGAACATACCTTGAGGCCACAAAGTAGTCACCAAGAAATCCATCAGGGAGATATGGAAGTTCTGCAGAATTGGATTACAGCAATGAAGACTGCACAGGGAGTGGTTGAATCAATTATCATACGGGTGTTTAAGGGGAAGATAGACAAGATTAGAGGGAGAAAGGAATAGAGGGTCAGGGTAATAGATGAGCAAAGGTGACAGGAGTCTCAAGTGGAGCAGTAACACTGATGTGAACTGATTGGAACAAATCATAGAATCCCTCAGTGTGGAAACAGGCCATTTAGCCCATTGAGTCCATAATGACCCTTCGAACAGCATCCCACCCAGGCTCACTCCCCTTCGCTATCAGTGTAACTCTGCATTTCCCATGGCTAATTCACCTAGCCTGCATATCGCTAGGCACTATGGGCAATTTAGCATGGCCAATCCACCTAACATGTATATTTGTGGACCGCGGGAGGAAACCCATGCAGACACGGGGAGAATGTGCCAACTCCACACAGTCACCTAAAGTTAGAATCAAACCCGGGTTCCTGGCACTGTAAGGCAGCAGGCTCGCCATTGAGCCATGGTACTGCCCTAGTAAGACCTGTTTGCATCCTCTGTAGTGTACTCAATTGCCTTCATAGGATAAAAAAGCTTACACAATGATGTCAAGCAGATAATTCCACCAGGAAAAACAATTCCTGCAACATTTGCATGTACCTCCAGTTTCCCAACACACTCCACTGAAAGACAAAGCAAGCTTTGCACTAGTGAAAGTTTTCACATTGCAATCCCATTCTGAGACTGTTGCACCAGGGCAATGGGTGTAAGTAAAGAAGATGAGGGTAAGAAAAAAACTCCACTACTTGGAGAGCAGTAGCAGTGAGGCCATATTTATGTTTTGCTGCCCCAGTCACAGGGTCAAACATGACAATACCTCAGGGGGGATAATTAGAAGCACCATATGCAGCAAACACACTGTCTTTGAAAAACAGAGTTAAATGGACTTCATATATTTTTCTCTGCTCAGAGCCACTCTGTCTCTCTCTTTCTCACCCTCTCTATAACATCACCAGCTGACAAATGAGATGCTTAGGCTTGCCAGCCTTTCACAGCAATATGCCTTATAAGGAGCCATAAGAGATATTACTTTTCATCCATATGACTGCGCATCTTCTTCAGTTTTTGCATGATGCTGCTGGTCTCACTGCCTGAAGTTGAAACAGAGGAGGGACTCCACGTCTCCGTATCTGTTTGTAGGGGACTGGAAGCGGGGCTCATTTTGGGAACATTCTCCACTCCTGGTTGTTCTGCATCCCGCTGCTCCTGTCGAGTTGGAACCTGAGAGATATCAAGATGGACGCATGGAAAGTTAAAAGGAAACAGCTCCAGATTTAGTAGCAGTGAAACACAGATGAGATTCAAAGACAGGTTTCTGCAACTAAGCAACATCATTTCCTTTCAGGCAGGCAGAGCGTTTCATTAGTTTTGAATTAATTGAGCTTTGAATTAATTGAACATTTTAAAAGTGAGTCTGATTTTTTTGTTTCTTGGGAACGTTTATTCAGGGAAACAGATTAAGGGAGGGAGATGTAAATCAATTATAATAGAAGTAAGTGCAAACAGATGAGTGGTTCAACACCCTAGTCCCATTCCTATGCACATGATCAAGTGCAAAAATGTTTTGACAGCTTTGTAGGATATGCTGATAACAGGTCGGAACCAGATTGCAGGGAGCGAAAGAACAGAAGCACAGATACATTGGGCTGAAAGCTCCATTTCTTGTGTTGTCCTTCTACAGAATGCAGAACAAAACACGATATCGATGAATACAAAGGATGGTATTCTCGGCAGCAGCAGGTATTCCTGCTATATACAGCTTTAGGTTGCAGAGATTTGGCCTCGACACAAGGGAACATGTGAACATGTTATCAACTTAATAAAAGTACCGAGGCTTAAGTTGATGTTTCTCAGTGGCAGACAAACCATTCTTACATCTTTTCTGTAAAATATTAAAAGTTTTATTTATATTGTAATGATAATATAGAACAGAAACCTGGCTGATAGCAAGCTTGGATTGAAAGTGATCACCCATCATTCATGCTGCTGAGTAAGTAATTCCTTACTTTAATAGTAACCTTGCATTGAACAGTTCAGGAGTTTGCAAATGGTGGGATACTAACCAACTTGCTCTCCCCAGCGGATTTGAGTCTCTCCTGAATTTTGGTGGTGGTTTGGAGCATATGTTGAATCTCCTCCTGCTGTTTTAGAATCAGCTGCCTCGCCCTGTGAGCAGCCTTGTTGGCTTCTTGAAGATGCCTGATTCCAGCCTGTGATGAAATTGTATACAATGTATTACCATGTTAGAGACCAACCAAACCCGTCTTTACGTCGTCAATAAATTTATTTTGACGACAGAGTACAGACAAAAATGAAGTCAGGGCACACAACTCCATAACCCATTAAGTTCTAAGTTGCACAGTTTCCAAGTGGCACTGTGCAACGTTTACAACTTATAATGCTTGTTCTTGATGAAAACTTTGTGGGTTTTTTCGACAAAATGTATTGTCAACACGAACTCAGACAGTCAAGTCCTCCAGGTGGAAAATTATCATGAAAGAGTTACTCACGTTCTTTTTCAACAGCTGATGCCTTACTTTGAGTGAGCATTTCTGATTTTATTTCAGGAGGTTGCTTCCAGGTCTGTGGTGAGTTAACCTGAGTTCTCAAACCTGAAAACTGTCCTCAGCAGCCAAGTACTTTGCAGAAGAGAAAGATGATGAACAGGCAGATTTCCGCTTTCGAGAATTACATATTAGCTCTTGCTGCTGGGCAAGTTGGAAAGTGTGCCTGGGTTGAGTGAATACAGAATCTGGCAAATCTGTAGTGGGTCCAACAGCAATAACATAACATTCCAATTCTGCGTGACACTGCCTGACACTGCGTGATTGGCAAAACCTATGCCAACAAAAATCAGCAACTTGTTGAGACCATCACTATATTTTTCTCAGTTTTGGTTTGGAACTGTGAGCTGAAGTTGAGAATTGCACTTTGAAAAGCAACTTGTTTTAAAACAAAAAAAGGGGAGAACAAAGATAGATGTCTGCTGGCCTGGGAAGACGATGCAGATTAATTACTGGTCTAAGAACACTCCAGATATTTCAGCACCAGGGTGCTGCTGTGCTCAGAGACAATTTGGATGTTAAGTTGAACAATCTAGGAAGGAGTGCTAACAGCGAATGTTGAAAAGAGGCGGAAAACAAAGTGAATTGGCTCTGACTGGGTTTTGGGCAGGAGGCAGGTTTGGTTTGGACTTCTTCTGGACTGGCTGTTCTTGGTTGCTCTCTTTAGTTATTTTCCAGTGATTGATTTGTTGAAAGTTCTGAGAAACAATTCTCAGACTATAAAAAAATAAGTTAAATCTCTAGAAATCTGCGGAAGCCAAGTTGTGGGCAAAGTTTTGGAAAGGGTTACATGAGATAGGATTTATAATAATCTAGAAAGGAATAACTTGATTAGGGATAATCAACACTGTTTTCTGAAGGGTAGGTCATGCTTCACAAACCTTACTGAGTTCTTTGAGAAGGTGACCAAACAGGTGGATAAGGGTTGATGTGGTGTATATGAATTTCAGTAAAGTGTTTGCTAAGGTTCCCCAAGGTGGGCTATTGCACAAAAGACAGAGGCATGTGACTGCGGGTGATTTAGCGGTTTGGATCAGAAATTGGCTAGCTGTCAGATGACAGACTTGGTGGTTGATGGGAAATGTTCATCCTGGAATTCAGTTACCAGAGGTGTACTGCAAGGATCAGTTTTGGGACCACTGCTGCTTCTCATTTTTATAAATCTCCTAGATGAGGGCATAGAAGGATGCGTTAGTAAATTTGTGGATGACATTAAAGTCGGTGGAGTGCAGAAGGATAGCACGAGGGGACGTAGCTGTAAATTGAGGGGTGATGGAGGACAGATGTCAGATGTAGATTCTTTACTCAGTGTGGTAGGGCTGTGGAACACACTGCCTGCAATAGTAGTGGACTCACCAACTTTAAGGGCATTTAAATGGTCATTGGATAAACATATGGATGATAATGGAATAGAGTAGGTTAGATGGGCTTTAGTTTGGTTTCACAGGTTGGCGTGACATCGAGGGCTAAAGGGCCTGTACTGCACAGTAATGTTCCATGGAAGTAGGGTAAATGTTCAAAGCAGATTGAGCTTACATTGTACATATTAATTTTGTTTCCTTGTAATTCATCTGCATTCTGTTAAAGTT
This sequence comes from Chiloscyllium plagiosum, assembly GCF_037043375.1. NCBI lineage: Eukaryota > Metazoa > Chordata > Chondrichthyes > Orectolobiformes > Hemiscylliidae > Chiloscyllium > Chiloscyllium plagiosum. The sequence continues at coordinate 104,517,406 of NW_028270147.1, read as the reverse complement.
GCATGTTTTTGTTTAAGTTCTAACCTTGTTGTACAAGATCTGTTATTGCTAAAGTCAAGGTCAGAACAATTGAGCAATTTTGAGCATTAGTTAATATCTCAATTTCACTGTGTTCCAACTTATGGTAGTGACGTAATTTGGCTTGGCTTGCAATCTCTGTCTCAAACTTCAAATGTACAATTCATGAAGAAAACAGGACAAAGTGAAAACCATAAAGATGGCTTTAGGACAAAGTCAGATGCAACAAAGAGACAGGACAATGTTTTAACCAGGATCATGGCAGCAGCTCACCAGCTTTTCCAACGCAATTAGGAATCCAAACTAAGTGATCTCCTAATCAGCAATACCATGCCTTGTAAGCAGTTTTTAACAAAAGTACAAGGGCAAGGGGAAAGCAAGGGTGAAAAGTAAAACATTTAAATGGCAATAAATGATGCATCCTTTCAATTAATGTCATAAGTTAAAGACAAATCAAGGGCACTTGACAACCAGCGAGAGCTGGAATCTGTTCATTTGTATGTGTGAGAGCTCATCCATTGCAATAACAGCAGGCAGCTAATTTCTTTCACATGGAGGGATAAGGGGCGGGGGGGGGGGGGGGGGGGGGGGTGGGAATCAACAAATTCAAAATACAACAAGCAGCATTAAAAGTATTGTGGCCTCATTGTACAATCATTCTTCTCAAGGTTTGATTAATAATTCTCCTCTTAATGTGCATTATTGAGGATAATCATAGCATAGCATTGCCAGTAGGAAATCTGTCCCTAGGCCAAGCATATACATTACATTCAGCAGCATTTGTTGTTGGCATTTCAAGGAAAAACGATATCACCATTAAAAAAAGGTTTGCAACCATCGGAACCTTGGGGAAATATGCTCATTCATGAAGTATTAGTGGATAGCCCGACATTTTCCCTGGCATTCAGTGGGTCATACCTGTTCCTGCTGCAACCTGAGCAGAAGCCCACGTTGTCTCCTACGGATGGATGGCATCTTATCATCTTCTCCCTTGTCTCGAAGGCGTCTGGTTAGAGAACATGGCAAAGTCACATGAACATAGAACATAGAACATTACAGCACACTACAGGCTCTTTGGCCCTCCATGTTGCACCGACCTGCAGAACCAATCTGAAGCCTATCTGGGCGGCACGATGGCACAGTGGTTAGCACTGCTGCCTCACAGCGCCAGAGACCCGGGTTCAATTCCCGCCTCAGGCGACTGACTGTGTGGAGTTTGCACGTTCTCCCCGTGTCTGCGTGGGTTTCCTCCGGGTGCTCCGGTTTCCTCCCACAGTCCAAAGATGTGCAGGTCAGGTGAATTGGCCATGTTAAATTGCCCGTAGTGTTAGGTAAGGGGTATATGTAGGAGTATGGGTGGGTTGCGCTTCGGCGGGGCGGTGTGGACTTGTTGGGTCGAAGGGCCTGTTTCCACACTGTAAGTAATCTAATCTATCCTACACGATTACATTATCATCCATATGTTTATCCAATGACCATTTAATTGCCTTTTAAAGTTGATGAGTCCATCAATGTTGCAGGCAGTGCGTTCCACACCCCTACCACTCTGACTACAGAAATTACCTCTAACATCTGTCCTATATCTATCACCCCCACAATTTAAAGCTGTGGCCCCTTGTGCTAGCCATCACCATCTGGGGAAAAAGGCTCTCTCTGTCCACCATATCTAACCCTCTGATTATCTTATAATTCTCAATTAAATCACCTCTCAACCTTCTTCTCTCTCATGAAAACTGCCGTAAGTCCCTCAGCCTTTCCTCATAAGACCTTCCCTCCATACCAGCTAACATCCTTGTAAATCTCTTCTGCACCCTTTCCAAAGCTTCCACATCCTTTCTATAATGCAGTGACCAGAACTGTACACAATACTCCAAGTGTGGCCGTACCAGAGTTTTGTACAGCTGCAAAAGACCTTGTGGTTGTGAAACTCAATCCCCCTACCAATAAAAGCTAACACACCATATGCCTTCCTAACAACCCTATCAACCTGGGTGGCAAATTTCAGAGATCTATACATGGACACCGAGATCTCTCTGCTCATCTCCACTACCAAGGATCTTACCATTAGCCCAGTACTCCTTATTCCTGTTGCTCCTTCTTAACTGAATCGCCTCACACTTTTCTGCATTAAACTTCATTTGCCACCTCTCAGCCCAGCTCTGCAGCTTATCTATATCCCTCTGTAACCTGCAACACCCTTCAGCACTATACACAACTCCACTGACCTTCGTTTCATCTACAAATCTACTCACTCATCCTTCTATGCCCTTATCTGGGTCATTTACAAAACTGACAAACAGCAGTGCACCCAAAACAGATCCTTGCGGTACATTACTCGTTATTGAGCTCCAGGATGAACATTTTCCATCAGCTACCACACTCTGTCTTCTTTCAGCTAGCCAATTTCTGATCCAAACAGCTAAATCACCCTCAATCTCATGCCTCTGTATTTTGTGCAATAGCCTACAATGGGAAATTTATCAAATGCCTGACTGAAATCCCATATACACCACATCAATTGCTTTACCCTCATCTATCTGTTTGGTCACTTTCTCAAAGGAACTCAATAAGGTTTGTAAGACACGACCTACCCTTCACAAAACTGTGTTGACTATCCCTAATCAATTTATTCCTTTCTAGATGATTATAAATCCTATCTCTTTGAAACTTTTCCAACATTTTACCCACAACCGAATAAGGTTTACTCATCTATAATACTAGGGTTGTTTGTATTTCCCTTCTTGAAAAGGGGGACGACATTTCTTATCCTCCAGTCTTCTGGCACTATTCCTGTAGACAATGACAACATAAAGACCAAAGCTCAAGGTTCTGCAATCTCCTCCCTGGCTTCCCAGAGAATCCTCGGATTAATCCCATCCAGCCCAGGCGATTTATCTGTTTTCACACTTTCCCGAATAGCTAACACCTCCTTGTTAAAATCAATCCCGTCTAGTCTAGTAGCCTGCATCGCAGTATTCTCCTTGACAACACTGTCTTTTTCCAGTGTGAATACTAAAAAAAATATCCATTTAGTGCTTCCCCACCTCCTCGGACTCCATGCACAACTTCCCACAACTATCCTTGATTGGCCCTGATCTTTCTCGTCATTCTTCTCTTCCTGATATACTTATGGAAAGCTTTATGGTTTTCCTTGATCCTATCTGCCAGTGATTTCTCATGTCCCCTCCTGGCTATTCTTAGTTCTCTCCTTAGGTCTATCCTTGCTAACTTGTAACTCTCAAGTGCCATAACTGAACTTCACATCTCATCGTAACATAAGTCCTTTCTTCGTCTTGACAAGAGATTCAATTTCTTTAGTAAACCACGGCTCCCAACACATGGTATAATAATGCTCGAATTTACAGACAAACTTGGATAAATCTGCCCAAGTAGATCACACAGTTTCACCACTGGTGAATTAGCAACGAAACCAGAAAGAGAATGATCAGGGTTTAAGATTTTGTTAAACAGCAAATTCTTCTTAATATTTTATAACTTTAATGCCCTCCATGCTCGTCATACTCGATGTGGAGAAAATTTATCTCCACAAGATATTGTTTATGCTCACAAAATTAAAAAGGGTATTTTAAAAGTTACTCTGGAAATAAAAGGTTGGTGTCAGTAAAAGTGTCCACAAAGATGTTGAGCAGCCATAAAAACCCAACTAATTCATGCAGTGACTTTGAAGAAGGAAATCTTCTGCCCACAGCTAGTATGGCATATGTGACTACAGTGTTACGGCAGCATGGATGGCATGCACACCATACCTACCAAGCATTGACCATCTCTTGCAATCCTTTTGATATGAAGTGGTATTATCATCACTGCTTCCCTCACAATTCACATTAGAGTTACCCTCGACCTGAACTGAACCTGATCAGCTAAACAATACTGTGTCAACAAACCAGGTCAGAAGCTGAAAATTCTTCACTAAGTAACTTACTTCCTGTCTCCCCAGTACATGCCCAAGAAACAACTCCAAATAGGACGTAGCAACCTGCTTGATCAGCATCATATTCACCAATCTATACATTCACGCCCTTCACCAATAAACAGTGAGAGCTATGTGCACTATATGATGCACTGCAGGAATTAATTCACTCAATTCTTTTAACAGCATCTTCAAAGCCTGCAATGTCTACCACCTAAAATGACACAGACAGTAGATAACATGGTAACACCATTACTTGTAAATTCCTCTCCAAGCCATACAACATCCTGACTTAGCAATATACCATTCCTTCACTGCTATCGGATCAAAATCCCAGGTATTCCTTTCCTGTCAGCATTGTGGTTGTACCTGTAGCAGGTGAACTGCAGATGTTTGAGGAAATGGCTCACTATCACCTTCCCAAGTGCAATGAAGGATGGACAACAATACTAACAATACTGGCCTTACCAGCAGCGAAGAAATCCATTGAAATAATTTGTTTAAAATCCTGACCCGTGGATTAGGACAACAGTCTTGCATCAATCTATTCCAGAGCCCTGAACTCCAAACCTAACAGCACTTGCGAGTTGATATGTTTATATTGACCAAGCAGACTGCAGTGGCTCAAGGCAGCTCACCACTATGACCATTTCGAGAATGAGGGATAGTAAATAAATACCAGCATTACCGGAAACATCCCAAATTCAAAGAACAAACTTAAAAATTTGAAAAAAAAAATCAAAATTGCCTTTATTCTACTCAATCCAAATAGTGATAAGGGGAAAGATGACGTGAATACCTAGCTTCTGCACAACAGCCTCACTGCAATGAGAAAAGACACCAGCTTTCTCCCTTATCCGGAAAGGATTACTAGAAGTATCTGCACATTCTTACATTGCATTTTTGAAAGGCTATTCAGCTTAACATCACTGCATAGGTCAGCTACTCACTTTTTCTGGTGCTCCAACCAGGCCAGCTCTGCTTTGGTCTTCTCCTTCAAGGCTTGTTCTCTCAGCTTGAGGAGTGATACCTGGTGCTGTGCACGCATCTCCTCCCCCTCCATGTATTGTCGCACCATCGCCATGGTGAATTGAGAGAAACTGTCTTGTCCGCCAGAGAAGGGCAGGCTCAAATCATGCTGAATCGTGAAAGACAGGAGAACAAACAGTACAGAGTGAGGTGAGCTGCTACCCCTGACCCAAGCAAAACTTGCCCCATAATCCACGAAAACTCAGGACTGAGTGCAGACAACAACAACAATTAAAAGGAGTTGGAGTATCATCAGACATGCCAATCATGCTGCATCACAAGTGATCCCATCAAACTATCCCAATATTTATCAGGATGAGTAAATGCTGACTGTCTCATTTCATCATCTGTAAAACACATTAAGACTGGCAAAGTCCCTCAGACTGATAATTTTATGGTCAGGACTCCAGTTACTAATTTGCTGCCAGGTTCTGATAAATAACCAAAAACAGAATAGGAGTTGCACATACGGAGAATAAGGGTGTCATGGTTACATCAACATTAACCAGGAGGTGGCTATTTAGCTTCTTGAGCCTATTCCACCATTCACCCAAATCATGGTAATCTTCAACATCATGACAAATCCCTGTCTTTGTCCCATAATCCTTCAGCATTTTGGTTAAAAATCTACCAATCTCAGATTTAAAGTTTGTAACTGATTTCAAATCAATCACTGTTTGTGGAAGTGAGTTTCAAACTTCACCCATTTCCATGTGCAAAAGTGTTCCACAATATCAATGTTCTGACTCCACCATTTTGTCTATTTAATCTCTCTTCTTAAATTAAGCCTCAGAACCCAAGTATCACTGCAGTAAGTCTACATTGCACTTCCACTAAGAGTGATACTCTTCTTAAGCCATGGTGCCCAGCCCTGATGGCTTAGTCTGACCAGGTTTTGAACTGCTGAAGCATGACTTCTAATCCTTTGTTTTTGAGTCTTCTTTGGACATAAATGTCAACATTCCACTGGCCCCTTGATCACATTTCTGAGCCGTTTGTGACATTTTCATGAACTGTATACAGCTGGATCACACCCTTCAAGTTTCTTTAAACTCCACTGTCTCTCAATTTTCACAATCAAGAAATATCCTAGTTTGATCCAACCTCTCACTTGCTGACACAAACTTTTTCATTTATTTAAACTATCAAGATTGCTTTCTGATTTTATGCTTCCATCTACCTACACTCGAGATTGCCTCTAATCTGTAGAGTAGCCCCAAATTTTGAATGTGGTTTTCCTTTCATTGTGAATACTGAATAGTTAGGGCTCCAACATAGATCCATGCAAGATATCACTAACCATATCCTTCCAATTAGAATATCTCTTATTATCTGCACAAATGTCTCTTGTTCAAATCAAATTCCTCTGCAAGCACCACTTGTCTTTTGCATCTTGTTACCACCTTTAATGGACAGTAGAAAGTTGTAAATTCAGTCAAATTTAGCTTGTGTTTACCTGACTAGGTGAGCAAGGAATCCCCGTAAATATTAATCTCTGTCTTCACTGCATGGTAACTCGATCACAAAGATTAACAATGTAAAAGATTAATTCCTCTTCAAGATTTATAAACTGCGGGCACATTGTTAGCGAGTGGTACTTATCATTTAAAAAAACAGCCCTTGCCCAACACTTGCCTTACACTCATTGCCCCAGCTGCTCCTCATCCTCTACATCTGAATCTCATGGCAAGATACCTAGAACATGGAAAGTAGCAACTATTCCAAGCACTGAGATCCCACTAACTGGCACCACCACTCACCCTTGGCTAACCCATGGGAGAACTCACTTTTACAGCTACTGAAGCCGATTGATCCTGCAGTATGTCTTCATCAGAATCATCCTGCTGGCTGCGTTTCTTCCCCATTTTAAAGCAGCGATGGCTCTTTGATGGCAGAAGGGGACGGAAGGATTTCTCTTCAGTGTCATCTTCAGTCATTGAGTCATCGGACTTAAGGGAGTACTCAATGGCAACAGAAACAGAATCTGGAGAGACAATAAATGATTGACATTGTTCTTTGTTATTTTCCATTGCTCACTGAAAGATTTAGAACTTGAACATGAAGTTAAAGGCCAAGCTAGAATCCTTGGATTAGTTATCTGCCCAAGGAGCAGAGTTGGGTTACAATTATCGATTCAACACAACTGTTATGTTGAATCACACATTGTTTAAGGGGACATGTGGAAGTTTCCTTATGAACAACCACAGATCCAAGGGGAACACAAGAAAGTTGGATTGAATAGCTTAAGCACATGACTGAAGAAAGGGAACTTGAAATAAATCAGTGCAAGACATGTTACTATTTGACCCACATGTCCTTTGGGTATGGAAGGAGTGCTTATGTGGCAATTGATTTGGTTGATTTGAATCAGTTAACTGAAGAGACACCATTCCCCATTTAAGTCATGAGATCAGTGGAAGGACAAAACATCATTTCTGGTTAAAGAATTCGCCTTTCTCACCAGGTAATGAAGGCAGACTGTCACTGCGGATCGAGTTGTCAGCTGCTGTTTGAACCACCTCTTCAATAGAGCTGTTTCCCTTTGTATGGTGGGAGGTTCTGCTTTTCTCCAAGAATGGTAAGGATGGGCTGTCTTGTTTACTGCTGCCACTGCTGCCATAGAAATGTCACAGATCAACACACATGCACAGGTTTAGAACACAAAAACAGAGTCTCGGTATTTGTGATTTATACAGGCCTCCTTCTGTATCTCTTCACCTAAACCCATCAACATATTTTTCTTCGATAACTTGTATTCCAAGCTTCTTCTTGAATTCATCTGTTGTTTGCTTCAATTATTCCTGGTGATGTAAGTTTGACGTCAAACCTCTTTCTGGGTAAAGACCTTCCCCACCGCCCCCCGCTCCACCCCCCACCTCCTCCCCAGCAAATTCCCTGTTGGATGTAATAGTGACTACTATTGTATCCATAGCTCCAGTGGATAGTGTCATTCAAAAGCAGAAATATCTTTTCTATGTCAACCCTATCAAACCCCGACATAACTTTAATGGCCTCGACCATGTCACTCTTTTTCAACAAGATAAGACTGTCCAATCTTGCTTGATGGATTAAAATTCAGTTTTGATATAATTCCAGTAAATATTTTTAATATATTCCCTACTGCCTCTACATCCATATTACAATATGAAGATCAGAATTGTTTGCAGTGCTCCAAGGGTGATCTGTTCATGGTTCTACACGTATCTAACACATCTCCATTCTGTAGCCCCAGAAATAAACCCATGCTCAACTTTTCTTTATAACCCGGTGTCATTTACTGCTAGTGACTAATTTTTATCACCAAATTCCCCACCATCAACATTCTGGGGGGTTACTATTGACTAGAAATTGAACTGGACTAGCCATCTAACTACTGTGGCCACAAGAGAAGGTCAGAGGCAATGAATCCTGCAAAAATAAACCACCTCCCGAATCCCTGAAGCCTGTCCACCATCTACAAGCCACAAGTCAGAAGTGCAATAGACTATTCGTTACTTGGCTTGGTTTGGGTGCAGCTCCAAGAACACTGAAGAAGCTTGACGGCATCTGGAAAAAGCAGACTACGTGATTGGGGCCACATTCACTCCCTCCACCACTAATGCCCAGGGCAGCAGTGTGTACTATCAACAAGATACACTGCAAAAATTCATAATACTTCGATATGGATCTTCCAAACCCATGACCAATATCATCTCGAAGGACAAGGGAAGCAGATTCATGGGAACACCACCACCTACAGGTTCCCTTCCGAGCCACTACCATCTTGAGTTGAAAATCTTTCAGCTGTCCTTAAGTGTCATTGGGCCAAAACTCTGGAACTCCTTCCCAACAGCACTACCAGTCGGCCCTACAACACACGGACTGTAGTGATTCAAAAAGGGAGCTCGCAACCACCTACTCAAGGGCATTAGAATTAGCCAATAAATGTTCGCACAGCCAGTGACACCCACATTCCATAAATTAATTAATTAATGAATGCCGCCTCCTTCCTTCCTTCCACAGCACCCCCATCCATTAATACCTGCGCTTCTCAAACACAAGGCCTTGAGTAGCATGTGATAACCCACAAGGAGGCTGAAGCCACATTTAGGAATCGCTTGAGGCCCTGAGCCATGCTCAGCAAGGGGTGGTCCTGAATGAACAATAATCCCTAGCGATTCACTCACCGTAGGCAACAGTGAAACTATCAGTTGCCAACTTTTTCACAAAGAGGTTGACTCATACATGGAATGAACGGCCAGAGGAAGTGGTAGATGCAAGTACAGTTACAATATTTAAAAGGCATTTGGAGAGGTACATGAATAGGAAAGGTTGAGGAATATGGGCCAAATGCAGGCTAATTAGACTAGTTTATTTTGGGAAATTTGGTTGGCATGGACGAGTTGGACCGAAGCGTCCGTTTCCATGTCGTATGACTCTGATTCTATTCCTTTCAGCCACAGTGGCATTTTGCAATTGCCCCAATGTATGGTGTGATTGAACAAATCAATGGAGGCTTTTGGCACCAGGGTCACAGTACTCTGTAAGGTAAGGTGCTGAGTAGGAGCTGCAATTTAGGGGGAATTTAATAAACAAAATAGAGAAGAAATATATAAGGAAATCACTGCAGATGGTGGAATCTGTACTTAAAACAACAAATGCTGGAGCTCACAGCAGGTGAGGCAGCATCCATGGAGACTGAGCAAGCTAACATTGAGTCAAGATGACTCTTCAGAGCTCTGATGAGGAGTCATCTAGACTCAAAATGTTAGCTTGCTCTCTCCATGGATTAAAAAAAATATATGTTTATGGGATGACGGTGTCACTGACTAGGCAGCATTTATTGTCCATCCTTAACACGCCCAGAGGGCAGTTCAGAGTCAACCTCAGTGCTGTGTGTCTGGAGTCACATGTAGGCCAAACTAGGCAAGGATGGTAGTTTCCGACCTATATGATTTTAGTGAACCAAATGGGTTTTTCCCAACTGTCGACAAAGGATTCATGGTCATTAGATTCTTAATTCCAGATATTTATTGAATTCAATTCGAACAATTCGAACCCAGTTCTCCGGGATGTTATCTGGATCTCTGGATTAACAGTCCAGCAATAATACCACTGGGCCATCACCTCCCCACTGTGATCTCCAGTATTTGTTGTTTTCAGTACTCAAGAAATATGTTATGGATTAATATTGTACTATGTAAAAGCATCCACAGCGAACATAAAGTGCCCACCTCCGATCATGATGTTTGAGTCTGGATGACTCAGACAGACTGTCTAACAAAGTGGAGTTACGCATTTTAGTGTCCGGCAGTTTCTCTGCAGATCCAGCTGGTGTTGGACTGCACTCATTCTTTCTGAGATGAAAGAAAGAAAGAAACAACGATCAGCTACTTCCAGCTAAGTCTCTGGATTCAATTCCACCACAGCCATGGCAATTTTTTAAATTAAAACAGTTTTTTCCGTGAACGACATGTCAGCAAGCTCACCATCTCCTGTCTCAGTGCAATGGAAAATGGGATCAATACTGCAGCACGTACTGTCCCTTGAATAGGCTGTCAGCGAATCTGAGTTTACAATCTTGTTCTTTGACAGGTTGCAACAGATTTTGCACAAGGGAGCATGCAGACAGGACAAACCTCAATTATATTCAACACAAGAAAAGGCAATTCAGTTTAAATGAGATGGGTTAATTGAGATCAGGCCTCAGGTGAGGATACAAAACAGTGAAGTTTGGAACTTCCAGAGACCATCAAGATTGTACATTCAATTACTGAAGTTTGTCTCATGTTTCTTTCCTAATCAACACTTCTGGAGCAGATGGGACTTATCCAGGCCTCTGGCTCAAAGTTGGAGACATGACCACAGCATCACAAGAGCACTTTGTTTTAGGCTGAGTAACTAGTGGGATAATTTGCCCAATTATCTTACAAATCCAGAAGATACTGTTACCATCCCAAATTTGGGAAATAAGCAAAGTATATAATGGGAGGTAAGATGTTATAACAGTCTCTATCACAAGGGACAAAGTATCTTCCAGCAGTTTTTTGTTCATCCTTCGATAGATTGAAATTCTCAAATTTTCTGGCCTACCACCACCTTTGCAGTTTTGTATATCTTTTCTTTCAATTTGATGTCACCCACAATTCCTTTAGCTATGCACCGCTGTTGCCATCTTTTCATCGTGCATTTCTATTATAAATAAATGTACATTGTTGCGAATTATGAAATAACTGAATATGTTCTTCTGCTTTAACATTCTAACCTCTCATCCCATTCCCATTTAGCTCACTATTACTTTATACCCTTGTGACTGCCTTTAACTTTAGAAACTAGTAAAAGAACCAAATTCCTTCGCCTAAAGCTAAATTCTATTCTGCTGCATTAAATCTTACCAAAAGGGTCTTCAATTTTGAACTCATTAATCAATCATATTACCAAGTCCCTGATTGGTTCCAGAACAAAATGTTTGAAGAAATTGTACAGAGCAGTCTACCTCAAATTGCTGCAGAAGGTAAGAGTGCACAATACTATTTTAACTAACAGAGTGCCCTCTGAATACCAGGATCCTGTTAGATCCCCAAAATTACTCTGATCATAGAATAGAATAGAATTCCTACAGTGTGGAAACAGGCCCTTCAGCCCAACAAATCCACACCAACCCTCTGAAGAGTATCTCAACCAAACCTATCTCTTAACACTATTACTCAACATTTACCCCTGACTAATGCACCAAACCTGCACATCCCTGAACACTATGGGCAATTTAGCACGGCCAATTTACCTCACCTGCACATCTTGGGATTGTGGGAGAAAACCGGAGCACTCAGAGGAAACCCATGCAGACACGGGAGAATGTGCAAACTCCACACAGACAGTCATCTGAGGCTGGAGTCACCTGGGTCCCTGGTGCTGTGAGGCAGCAGTGTTGACCACTGAGCCACCTCCTTTTTTCCTAAAAGACTGAGTGCATTGACCCTGCCTCTCCTGATCACAGATAAGAGGAAAAACATCAAAAACTGTGCATCGCATCAAGCAACAAACCTCAGGTTATTAAGCCAAGAAGCTAAATATTATTGATCAGGTTGGGGCAGTGGAAAAACCTTACCTGTCAGGTTCAGCTCTGGTTCGAAGTTGGTTGATGAAGTCTGAATGCTGCTGCCTCTGTTGGTCCAACAGCACTGTCACTGGCACAGGAGCTGTTCCATGAGGTAGGTTTGTGGCAGTCAGAGATCCTGCTGCTACCTGTGCACATGCCAATTCTGTCATCTAAACCAGAAAGAATGAGCACAGCACAGATTAGAAGACAACTTGGATCACATCATGCTTTTGAAATCAGAGGCCCCTACTCAACCCATCACATGTGTGCCGCCTCTTTGGAATAGCTATTTGGCTAGACCCCTGCTCTCACAGTATTGCAAATAATTTCTTTTTGCAAGTATTCAAATTAATTCTGGAACTAATACTGAATCAGCTGCCACCTCCTTTCCAGATGATCTCAGCTCTTCTTTGAAACAGCAAAAACCAATGAGAACGTCATTAAAATTGAAGCATCCAGTGTTAAAAAAATTCACATGCTCGGTCACTGAGATATGATGGGCTTTTCTCATAACGCTGAGCAAAATTTTATTTGAGGCAAAAAGGAGAACTCTGAGAGAAAGGTGAACCACCCGTGGGTAACAAAGGCAGTCAAGGACAGTACCAACAGGAAAAGAACGACACAACAGCGGAGGACGAGAAAGGAAAAAAATTGATCATAAAATTAAATTGACAAGAAACAAAAACGAACGGCAAAAGTTTCTACAGGAATGTAAAAAGTGAGTAGCTAAAGTGAGCTTCGAACCCTTGGAGGTTCTGATTCGGGAATTGATAATGTGTACAGGGAAAACAGCAGATAATTTAAACCAATATTTTACATTAGTTTTCATGGAGGAGAATACCGTTATCATCCCAAAGATAACAAAAAGCAAGGTATTCATGGGAGGAAAAATGCTGCAACAGTCTTTGTCACAAGGGACAAGGTAATGACAAACTAATATGATTAAAGTTAAAAATCACACAACACCAGGTTATAGTCCAACTGGTTTAATTGGAAGCACACTAGCTTTCGGAGCGATGCTCCTTCATCAGACAATCACCTGATGAAGGAGCGTCGCTCCGAAAGCTAGTGTGCTTCCAATTAAACCTGTTGGACTATAACCTGGTGTTGTGTGATTTTTAACTTTGTACACCCCAGTCCAACACCGGCATCTCCGAATCATAATACGATTAAAGGCAGACAGGACCAAATGGCATGTATCAAACATTTTTTAAGGCAACTGGCTGCAGAGATATTCAAGGCATCTTTTGAATTATTCCCGAATCAGTGGATACAGGGAGCTTCTAGTGGATTGATGCACCTGTTCAAGAAGGGAGGGAGACAGAAATCAGGAAAGTTAGTTTAATTTCTGTTTTGGCAGAACAGCAGAGTTGATTATTAAAGGAAGAAATAGCAGGACATTTGGAAAAGCTTATCATTAAACATGGTAGACTGGATTTTGTGAAAGGGAACTATATTTGACAAATTTGCTCAAGTTCATTGAGGAGATAACAAGTAGAGCTGATAAAGGAGAATCTGATGATGTTCTGTATTGGGATTTTAAAAATGCATTTGATAAGGTGCTACATAAAAGACAATTGCACAAGATAGGAGCTCACGGTATTGGGGGTCATGTATTAGCATGGACTGAGGATTGGTTAACCACAATGGCTGTTGCTGAGACCTCACTTGGAGTACTGTATACAATTTTTGTTCTCATATTTAAGAAAGGATAAACTAGCATTGGAGGCCACTCAAAAAAAGATTAATTTAGTTGCTTCGAGGATGAAAAGGTTGGTCTGTCAAGAATAGGTTAGGTCATTATTCAATAGAGTCTGGACAAATAATGGGTTATCTTATGGAAACAATGTTCTGAGGAGCTTAATAGGGGTTGATGTTGACTAGATGTTCTCGTATTAGTAAAGTCTCAACCCAGGGGACATTACAGAAGGGAACATTCATTTAAAAAAAAGTAAAGTTTTTTTTTCTCTCTCAGTGAATGGCTGGAATTCTCTCGCCCAAAGAATTGTGACAGCTAAATGGGATAGGGGAATGGGTCTGGTTGGGTTACTCTTCGGATGGTGGGTGTGGACTTGCTAAGCTGAAGGGCCTGTTTCCACACAGTAGGGATCCTATGATTCTATCTCAAATTATTTTAAAAGAGGGTAGATAGATTTTTGAAATATTAAGCAGTTGAGGGCTATGAGGATCAAGCATAAAAGACAAGTTGAGGACTGGGTTGGCCCAGCCATGATCTGATAGAATGGGAGAGCAAGCTCAAGGGGACGAATACCCTACTCCTGCTCAATTCCTTAAGGCTCCATTTCATGCTTTCTTTTCTCCAAAGGGGAGCATGATACAATGTGCTAAAAGATCTCAGACATTGTGAAAAGGAGTGAAAATGGGGTGTTTATATACTGATTCCGATAGCATTTTTCAATAAATCACAGCTATGCAGTCATGAATATGAAGGCAATTCCCTCCATGAATAAAGGAAAGCTACTACAGAGCTCATACGAATTCTTACCTTCAGTAAACTCTTCCATCACATGACCCAAAATTGAACCCTCAGCTGTTTACTTATTTGTTCACTTCCAGACATGACTATTTCAATGTTCTCTTGACTGTACTTTCATCAACTTCAACATATTCAAAAGCTCCACTGACCATGCCCTCATACCAAGCCCCTTTTACCCATGATCCTCGTGCTTGCTGATTAATGACTTGCCAACAGCTTCAGTATAAGAAGTCCTGTCCTTCCATACATATTTTTCCTTTCTATCTCTGCAATTTCCTTCAATCCTTGAAATTTTTGAAGTGTCTACGTTCCCCATTTTAGCATTTTCATTTTCACCACCCCAGCTCAGCACTGAAGCTTTCAGCTGCATGGTCATCAGCTATGCAATTCTGTCCTAACACAGCTCAAATAGTAACATTTTCTTTCTTTCCAACATTCTATCTCACCTATTTCTTTGACCAAGCAGTTGGTCATCTTTCGAAAAAAATCATATGGTGTGCTGTTAAGCTTTGCCCTGCTCTTCCTTGACAGTTTACTACATTAGAGGAATGAAATAATTCCAAACTGCAGTGACAATTAACTCAATGCAGCAACTGTATGAGAGAAATTCCTTCAAAACTCCAGAAAGTACTGGCTCTTCAGCATGACTGGGGGAAAGGGCCATCTTGCCAAGTACACTAGAAGAAAGTACCTCTGTAACCTGACGTGCTGTATCAGCCATCAGCCTTGCAAGTTCCACCTGCTGAGCGATCATTTTAGTTGTGGACTCTTGCAGCATCTCTTGGCGAACCTGTACAAACTGCTGCAGAGTTTCTGCACATGCCTGAGAAGACAAAGAGAGGTTTTCATGTCCAGCAATTGATCATTCAGATACTTTAATCAAGAGACAGAGCACTATTAAAATGCAATGTGAAATTGACTTATGATCCAGTAAGAACACTGCATTGACCTTGCATCATGTTTCATCATGCAACGTAAGCTCACTGACATGGCTTCTGTTTTACAATCAAGCCTTTAAGCCTTTCCCTCTCCTCCAATGGCACACTAACCTAGTCATAGTGTGATTTTATTTTTTTGATTTCCAGTATTTGCAGTTCTTTGTTTTTTTTTTTATTTAACCTGGTCATGGTATTGCGAGATTGTTTCCATGATGGGGAGATGTATTCAACCTTAAAACTAAAAACCAGACCATTCAGAACTGTAAAAGCAGGAATTAATTATTTAATTCATTCTCAGGATGTAGATATCCCTGACACTGACTGTCCAACCACAACTGTCATTAAAAGGTGAAAGTTAGTGATCTTCTTAAACCACGGCAGTCCACGTGGCTGCAAGATACTCCCAATGTATGTCAGACCATTGTAGGCAGCAAAGGAAGAGCAATATATTTTAAAGTCATAACTATATGCAGCGTTCCCAGGCATTTGCTGCCCTGTTCTTCCAGACAGAATAGGTCATGAGTCTAGGTCTGTCAAAGGAGCCTTCAATGAGTTCTTGCAGAGCATCTTATAGATGGTGCACCTTGTTGCTACCATATACAGATGACAGAGGGAATAGGCACTTAAGGTGGTGGACATAATTCAAATCATGCTAATGTTTTGTAATGGATGATGTTGAGCTTCCTGAGTATCGCTGGAACTGCACTCCTCCAGGTAAGCGGGGAGTATTCCATCATAATGCTTTCCTAGACCTGTTCATCTCTCAGCTCCATTTCCTCCTTTAAACACTCCTTAAAATCCAACTTAACCAAAATTTTGAATATCTTGCACGACTTAGCATAAACTTTTCCATTTGATCCTTTTTTGAAGTATTTTGTGATACTTTATTATTTTAAATGCTTTTTATACAGCAAATTGCTGTGATGAGATGATACTTTTATTTTGCATGTGTTTTGAGGGATAAGGCTGATGAAAAGCGAAAGGGCATTTCGGCATAAACAAATTTAAACTCAATTGCATAAGAGAATTAAGAGGCTGATTGTTCTCCTCTTGTTCCTATATCCCAATGACATGTTGTGAATATGCATTCCACAATTC
This sequence comes from Chiloscyllium plagiosum, assembly GCF_037043375.1. Lineage (NCBI taxonomy): Eukaryota > Metazoa > Chordata > Chondrichthyes > Orectolobiformes > Hemiscylliidae > Chiloscyllium > Chiloscyllium plagiosum. Next base: position 104,500,817 of record NW_028270147.1, on the reverse strand, counting down.
TGGTGATCTCTCGGTAGGCCATTGCTTGCTAGCATAGTCCTCAACTGAAGAACAATTCAAAAAAAGCTGCAGTCTATTTTTATTGCCACGATCTTTATTGGTCAAGTGGATACTCCTTATCCTCATGGTTCTACTCTCTCTGTATGGGTTCTACCAAAGAAATCACAAATATGGCATCAGAGGCAGTTCTGTGCTGTGTTCATCAGATGGGGACAATCTGAAGCAATCACTGCCGTTTAAAGAAGCTAAAGTTTTCACGATGTCATTGACATCTTCAGGTCATTGCAAAGTCCTTCTCAGCCAATGGAGTTCTTTCAAAATATAGTCACGCTGTCCCAGAAGGGCCTTTTGACAAGCTCCTAAAAAGACAGCATCTACAATAGTGAGGAATTCATATTGAGCAGGATAACAGGAGAACTCCCTTAGACTTCTTCAAGTATTAACACGGATCTTCTCTATCCACTGGAATAGAAGATGGAAACTTGCTTTAACGTCTTGCCTGAAAGGTGTCATCTCTAAGAATGCAGCAGTCCTGCTCTAGATTGAGGGCATATGGTCGGCTTACATTCAAGTCGAAGCATGGGGCTTGAACCAAAAATGTTTTCATTCAGAGGCAGCTGCATTCACAATGAGTGGGCGGCACGGTGGCACAGTGGTTAGCACTGCTGCCTCACAGCGCCTGAGACCCGGGTTCAATTCCCACCTCAGGCGACTGACTGTGTGGAGTTTGCACGTTCTCCCCGTGTCTGCGTGGGTTTCCTCCGGGTGCTCCGGTTTCCTCCCACAGTCCAAAAGATGTGCAGGGTCAGGTGAATTGGCCATGCTAAATTGCCCGTAGTGTTAGGTAAGGGGTAAATGTAGGGGTATGGGTGGGTTTCGCTTTGGCGGGTCGGTGTGGACTTGTTGGGCCGAAGGGCCTGTTTTCACACTGTAATGTAATCTAATCTAATAAACTGACATTTGTAACACACCTTTATACTATAACATCTCATGGATGTTGACAGGAACATGATTACAGAATATGGCAAGTAGCCACATAAGAAGTGCTCAGATAAAACATAGTTTTTAAGGAGCTTCTTAAAGAAAGACAGAGACACATTCAGGTTCAGTAAACAAATTTCAGTGCCTGGATGGTCAATAGTTGAAGGAGCCACTGTCAATCAGACACTAAAATAGACTGCAGCCTTTTTTTGAATCGTTCTTGGGTTGAGGACTATGCCAACAAGCAGGCCTTTATGGCCCACCTAGAGATCACCAGAATTACAGAATGCAAATTCACAACTTGTCATTAAGGCATTAAAACACAGGAGCAAGCGTGCACAAGTAACTAAGAACAATAGCAAGGATTATATTGATTAAGCTTTCTAACTCTTAAGATACAGAATTCCAAGAAATAAAAACACAGGAACCTGCAACCTTCCAAACTTACTCACCCAAATCAAAGTCAGCATAGCCTCCCTTTGTCCCATTTCTGTAACATGTCCAGTCCTATATCCCCCTTCATCATCTACATTCCTGACGTCATCTTGTTCAACCCCACTCCATCAAGTTGTGTGTCTCAGTCTTTAGAATTCACTCCTTAAGGTCTTACAATCTGTCCAGGTTTTCTTTCGAATCTCCGAAATGTTAACTCTTCTTTCCTCCCACAGATGCTGCTGAGTGTCACCAGCAACCTATGGTTTTACTTCTAAAACTGTACCTTCTACTGTCCCCATAGTCTGGGTTTGCCGTTGATTTTCATGATGATATCTTCATGATGTGCTTTTGGTGAGAGGGGCAGTTTACCGGTGGAGCAGAACAGGGCAGGGGTGGGGAGAGGTTTGGCTTCAATGTTAAAGGCACTTTATAAATATAATTTGTTTGTTCTTATTGCACGGTGAGAAGCAGTCAACACTGAATTCCTTGCATTTCCAGACACCTGTTACATGTTCAAGTACCTGTACAGCTTTCTGTCTGGCCTCCTCTAGCTGCCTCTGACTTGCAGCAGCTTCCTGCTCGGCCTTCAGCTTCAGCAGGGCTATGTCGTGCTCATGTCTCTGCTGTTGGGCCTGGACACAAACAAAGATTAAATATGAACCATCACTCTACATTCAACTGCTCTGCTCTGTGAAAAACTGGTATTTAAATTTGCAGTGTCCAGAGAGAGAGAGTAACAATTGAAATGCAAAGGCACCAAAATCTTAAGAGTAACAAATGACAAGATTTTAATCAATTAATTTTCAGATTGCAACTTTATAAATAAAAAAAACATTTTCTCATAAATCTCATCATAATGGCATAAATTTTATAAAGCTGAAATTTCTTGAAAACTTGGCAAGTTTGCCCTGCTTCTATCAGTCACCTTGTAAAGTGCAGTCATGCGCAGGTTCGATGCTAATATCTGCACATTTAAGATTAGGCATTGTCCTGGTACAACACAACACAAGAGTAAGTAAATTTAATCTTTAGTTTTGGAAAAATCTTTGTTAGCCTGATTTAACTGAAGAACGTTGCTCAGAATATTGCCTGGTTTGGGAAACGAGCGCAGCCATTGTCACTTAAGACAATTTTACAAAATCATTGCTGAAACAGCACAAGGCATAGACCGTACCTTTAGGATCTGAGCCAACGACACAGTCTCTTGTTGAGCAAGGGCTACTCCCCGAGTCGTGTCTATCTCCGATAGCTGACGGATAGACTCTTCTATAGCATCCAAGTAAGTGTGTGGAGCAGTCATGTGGTGTTGGACACTTGGCGGGGAGCTGAGCATCGAGGCTGCAATAACCAAAATGAAAAGTGTAATTACAATTTTTACAATTAGTTAAATAATGCATTGGGATCATGAGGTTAACTGCACGCCTCTCCAGGATTCAAAACAAGTTCAGGAACTGCATAAAAAATGACAAGGGACAAGACATTGAAATTTTCATGAGATTCACAGGATACAACAAATAGCAAAGCATGCAGAAGATCCAAACCCAATCATTGTATTTGGGTCCTGGTGAATGATCAGGAATGCAACAAAGGTTCACCAGACTTGTTTCCAGGACATTCTCATGGGGAGAGATTGGGAAAACTGGACCTGCATTCTCCAGCATTTTGAATTGATTTCATTGAAATCTATGAAATACTTAAAGGGTGGATGTCGGTAACATTTCCCCCGTTGGGGAGTCTAGGACTGGTGGGACCACTTAAAAATGAGAGCATGTCCCTTAGGTCTGAGCTGATGACAATTCTGTTGCTACTTCAGGGTCATGAACCATTGGAATTCACTACCACAGAGAGCTGTGAAAGCATAGTCATCAAGTATGTTAATGTAAAAATTGATGGATTTGATTTCCAACAGTGTATGGGGTCATGGGAACAGGGTGGCTAAAACGATACTGAAGCACTGATCAGCCATGATCGTACTGAATGACAGGGGCTGGCTCAACAGGCTGAATAGCCTACCTCTGCTTCATGTTCCTCAGACAGGATCCGACCACTTGAATGAAAAAGCACCTGCTTCCACGTCGCGTGGCACCTCATCATTTCTTCCAATCATCACTATGCCTCTCACTTCACCTTGGTTGTCTATTTACTCAGGGTTTTATTTAAAAAAAAAACCTACTCCCATGGCGATGTTTAGGACAAACAAATGACAGTTACAGAAGACATGATTCCGAGAGTTCCAACCTGCAGCAGAGGATGTGGAGGGCCTGGCTGCAGTAACACTGACGTCGGCTAGAGAAGGTGAAGGTGTGGAGGTAGTAGCACGCAGCTGCCTTTTCCCCTTGCTGGATGTTATCACTGCGCCATTCTGAAAAGTGCTCTGAGACATAGAACTCACAGTGGAATGGAACGATGGAGAGCTTGTGCTTTTCTTTGATGACTCCCCGTGAGCACTGAAAGCACAAAATTTACATAATCACAAATGTTGACAACTGCCAAAATGAGACATCACTTAAACCATTTAACACTGCAGATTTCATGCCATCAAGTATCTGTTTGCTGAAGCTCTGCTTTAAACAATCTGTCGGACTTAGTCGGCATTAGGGATAAACAGAGTCAAAAAGTGTGGCACTGGAAAAGCACAGCACGTCAGGCAGCATCCAAAGAGGAGAGTCCATGATTCCGGCACAAGCCCTTCATGAGGATAAACAGCCATCCTTCCTTGATGGGCTCATGTTCCCTCTACTATTCCCAAAAGCCAATCTTCTACAATACCATTCCCACTCTTAAATTTAAACAACAATGTACTGACTGGACACAGCAGCCTAAAGGCTGATGAACCTGCCAAACCTGACAATCCAGACAACAGCTTTGCAACATACTCGCCAAGGCCTAAAAGGTCCTTTGGGTTTACCAGTCCATTTGAGTCATCAAGAGGATTCATCAGTGACGACCATCACACTAGCCACCGTCTGGTTGGTAGCTCTCTGGGATGCCAGAGGAAAAATAAAGGACAACTACATCACATGCACATCAACAGACAGCACACAATTATACAAGAGCTGAAGACTTTCCAAAATCACATGCACTACATAAAACAAATGCTCACTGATGACTACTTGCCCTTGATGAAGTCCAAAAAACCCCAACAACCCAATTTCTATAAGCGTCAAGGAGAATTCACCCCAGCTCAACATATGTTGGCCTATCCAGTGTTGGCTTCCTAAAATATGCTGAGTATCTGGATTATTTGCGAAGCACTAATACCACTCAGCTATCACCTCCCCTTGAAATGAAACTTGATGCCAATGACAGTCTGTAACTTTATTAATTTGGTGACTTCCATAACTTCACCTTGTATTTTCCCTCTACTTACTGTTTCTTCCACCAGGAGAAGCAGTTCTTCCAAAGTCCTGACCAGTTTTGAGGTCTCCTCTGAATCACTGTTCAATCAAACTGATCAGCAATTTATCGAATCTCTCTTGATTACTATAATCAACGAATGTGAAGTTAACACTTTCTGGTTCCTGTGCACAGCCTTGAAGTCCTTCCTGAATTAGGGTTCCCAATACTGGGGACAACATTCTAACTGTAGCTTAACCAGTGATTTGTGATGGTTTAACATCATTCATTTTTGTACTCCAGTCCCTATTTATAAAAGCTTAATGACTCTGATGAACTGATGATGATCTAAATACTGCACAAGACTGAGCTTCACTAACGTATCTCCATTAATAGTTGGTTCACAGAGCGGTGAGCATTGAATAAAAACCAAATAGAACCAACTAAGGTGGGCTACACGGCAAAGGATTCTTGTAAACACATTCTATTATTATTATTCCATATTGGAAATTGTGCCCATGTTTCTAATGGAAACTGCCTCAGGCTACTGGCAGACCCCAGTTTACGAATGGTTTCTGTTCTAGAGTGCTTCTGCAAGTCAATTTGTACACAAGTTGGAACACACTGTAAAAAGTCATAAGTACAGAAAATGTTTGCATGCAAGATCTTTAAAATTACACCCTCGGATGAGATTACGTGTGAAAGAACAAGCATTCTGAAGTCTGGGATCCTCTATGTATCTATCCTGCCACTGTTCACTCTGTCGTGCATTGAGTGTCAGGAGAGTGCAATTATAAGCTGTCAAGCAGGTATTGGTTGTTTCTAATATATGCACAACTGAAGGAATTGATAACAGAAAGTGACCGACAGAAAGTACATACATCTGGTCATACCTATCTGCAGTTAGTGGATCTCTGAATTCAACTTGACTGCTCTTCATAATGTTACTTTCCAGAGTGGTAGATCGCAAGGGGCTGCGGGAGGTGTTGACCTTCCGTGATTTTCTGTGACTACTGGATTTGACAGGTGTAGCACTGGTTATAGAATTCTCCAGATACCTTCCATCTGATAGAAATAGAAACAAAGTAAAAAAGGAGCATGCATTCCATTATCACAATCAATGGGATTGGTTAGTAAGCACAAGTTTCTCTCAAATTGTTGCTGTCAGAATATAGAAGAGATAGATGGTAATTTAATTCTTGTCCACCTCCTCAAATTCTGTGGACCAGCACAAAGTGATAAACCAGACATTTGGGGGAATCTGCAATGGGCAACAGGTGTTGACACAGATGGGAGCGGGAGATGACCACTTCAGGAGGGTTGACTTTGCCTGCTAAGCCTTACCAAAGAAGCTCCATAAATTAGAGAGAAGGAAAAGATTCCATAGCCTCAGTTTCTGTCGCAAATGCTTTCAAAACACTGCAAAATGTCAGTGCATGACCTTCGACCATTTAACTTAATTTCACCAGGGTTATTACTTTTATCTGATCAATAATGGCCAGCATGAGGTCAAGAGTAACTGTTGATCTAATTGCCATGAACAACTATTTTGTATTCCTTCCACTTACCCAGTCTGCTAATTTTTCGAGTAGCACTGCTCAAAGCTTCCTTAGTATCCATCACTGTGTCTGTCACTGCAGTAGTGGTGGGTATAGCTTCAAGCCTGTTTTCTATGTACTGCAACTTGGGATGAAAGAAAAATAATGAATCAAACACAATGCAAGTTAAAATAGTATGTTTCCTGCAGTAAAAACTCTTAGGATAGACCCAGGCAGGAATCAAAGGGGAATTAGAAAACATGCAGGGTGTCAAATATATATTTTGAGGGATTTTGGAAGTTAAGAAGCAGAAAATGTCAGGGTGAGACTGGGAAGTATGGAGCTAAAATGTTCAGCGGACAGAATGACCTGAGATATGGAGGGGGCCAGGGCAGAAAAGAGTTGGAAAAGTAAACAGGAGCCACAAACAAATCTGTACATAGGAATTTTGCAGCTGAAGGACTGGGTTAAGGCAGAGAATGAAGATAAATAACAAGAGAGTGATAAGCAAGCAGGGCTATGATGCAGAAGATAGAATGTGTAGAAATGTACAGCATGGAATGAAAGAAGTCAGCATGTGGAAACTGCACACAAAGAAGAATCAGCCATTCGGTCCTTTGAGCCTACTCCACGGTTTAACAAGACCATGGCGATCATGAATGTAACCCAAATACACATTCCCTCCTATTCCTGATAACCTTTTATTCCCTCTTTACAAGAATGCATCCTCCATGGACTTGAAAATATTCATGGGCTCTGCTTCCACTAATTTTTCAGGAATTGAGCTCCAAAGACTTATGACCCTCAAAAATATGGAGCCAATCTTTCCGTTTTAAACCAGCAACCTCTCACTTTTAAACAGTTCTAGATGCCTCGATTAAGTGGAAGGATCCTCTCTACATCCATCCTATCAAAGCCTCTCAAGTCACTTTTTATTTTCCTAACTTCCAGCAAGACAAGCCCAATCCATGCAACCTTTCTTCATAAGGCAACCCTCCACTGCAGGGCTGCTAAATCTTCTCTGAACTGCTTTCAACACATTTACATCCTTCCTTAAATAAGGTGACCAATACTATACACAGCACTTCAGATGGGATCCCACCAATGGCCTGTACAACTGAGGCATAACCTCCCTTGTGTTCGAGTCCCTTTGCAATAAATTAAAACATTCTATCAGCTTTCCCAATTTTTTGCTATAACTGCATTTGAGCCTTTTGAAAATCATGCACCAGGACATTCACATCCCTCTCTCTCACAGCTCAGCAATCTCCCACCAATTAGATAATATACTTTTGTATCCTTCTTGCCAAAGTGAAAAAAATTCACTTTTCCCACATTTCAACTAAGTCAGATCTTTGCCCACTCACTTAAACTACTGGTAACTTTTTTGCAACCCCATGTTTGCTTCACAGCCTACTTTTCTCCTTGTGTTGTCAGTAAATTTGGCAACTTATCTTCCATCCCTTCATCCAAGTCATTTTATAAATTGTGAGCAGTTGAGACTCAGCACCGAGCCCTTTGGCACACCACTTGTTACATTCTGCCAACCTCAAAAAGACCAACTTATGCCGACTCTCTTCCTGTTTCCCAGCCAATCTCCTATTTATGGTAGCATGTTAAACTCTTGTAAGATTAGGTATTACTTTCAGTCATAACCTTTAATGTGGCTTTTTATCAAATTAAAAAGGGACATTCTTAGGTCAGGCAGCATCCGTGAAGCAGGAGAATCAACCTTTTGGACATAAGCCCTTCATCATAAGCCCTCATTCCTGATGAAGGGCTTATGCCTGAAATGTTCATTCTCCTGCTTCTTGGATGCTGCCTGACCTGCTGTGCTTTTCCAGCACCACACACTCGACTCACGTCTCCAGCATCTGCAGTCCTCACTTTTTCCCTGGAGTGGTACATTGGTAAATAAACTATGTAAAGACCAGATCGTTTCAATTTTCTGTATTTTTGATTATGGATTGAAGTGAGAAAACTGTTTAAAAACTATGGAGTGCTGAAGTTTTGAAAGCAAGTTACCTGACACTTATTCTAAGCTCTGTTTACACAGTTGCTGATTCAAGCAATATTGAAAGGTTTACAGATAAGCTGCTGCCAAGGTCTGTGTACAAGGGAAGATCCGGTTAGCAACAAGATTAGTACGCAGACTAGTACCCATCGATGACAAGGGTCTTCTGCCGGCCAACAGTGAGGTGATTGGCTCTCGGTAAATAAACAGTTGGGTCTGAGAACAAGACAGTGAGAGCCACCAGATCTCCACAAGCTCAGGAGTTGTCTCAGTTGTGTGCAACTTGCCCTCTACTGTAGCTCTTTGGTCACGTAATGGCAAGTTGTACAGAAAAAGTTAGAATCATCAGTGAGCACAGCATTTTATCAACATAATCATGTTTCTTGAGTAAAACTATTCTAGTATTTTTTGGTAAGCTAATCCCAATAAGTACAAGACGGAAAACGTCAAATACTTGCCTTCTTTCAATAATGTTTACATTCTCTGTATCTTTCTAAGCAAACGAAATAGGAGAAGCAACCCATTCGGCACCTCAAATCTGCTCCACCTTTCAATATAATCACGGCTGCTCTGTTTCCAACTCGAACTCCAATTACCTTCAATTCCCATGGCAAACATAAACCACCTCTGTAAAAAAAATTCAATGAACCCACCCCCATTGGCAGAGCAGAGTTCCATCAGTTTCCCTCATGATTGTAATTTCACCAAGTCCACTGCTCCTTTCCACTACCTGATTGACAGTTAGTCCAGGAATGTCTCTTTGAATCCTCTACCATTCCCTTGTTATCTACTATTTAATCTCCATTCTCACTTTCTGCAGGACCAGCACCTCATTTTACTTCACAGTGCAGGAAGAGGTCATTCAGCCCATCATGCCTTCACCAGCTTTAGTGTCTGACAAACATCTGCTTTTTTCCTTTATTGCTGCACACTATTTCTATCCAAAAAAAACCCAATGCCTTATTGAATGACTTAACTGAACCTTTCTGCTCCACACTTCTATGCAGTGTATTCCATATCCGAACAACTCGCTGTATGAAAAAGATATTTTGTTCCTCACACCACTCTTGCTTCATTGGCACAATATGTCAATCTATGTCCTCCCATCGCTGTTTATTTCACAAGCGGAAATAGCTTCATCCCAGCTACTCTGTCCATTTTGCATGCCTGACTCTCTCCTCCCATATTAATTTTTTCGTCCTGATTAACCTTTTAGTTATTACCTGCTATCTTTATATTCTGACCAATCATCTGACCTGCCACTCATCTTTGCACAATAACCTCAAGTCTGATATTAACTTCAGATACTAATTTCCCTAATTTCTTTCATTAACAGATTCCTCACAGCAGAGGAGATGGAGTGAGAACATGATCAAGATGTACAAAATTATGAGGGGCGTAAACAGGGTAGACGGGAAAAAAACCTTCTCCCTTGGGAGAAGTGATCAATATCAGGAGGCATGGATTTAAGTTAAAAAGGAATAGGAGAAGTGTTTTTAATCAGGGAGTGGTGTAAGAGTGTTAGAAGCAGAAACCCTTGTGACATTTAATTAGATGTACAACTGAGATATCAAAGTACACAAGGCAATGGACCAGGTGCTGGAAAATTGGATCAAAATAGTCAGGTGGCTGCTTTTGACCAGCGAAGACTTGAGCCAGAGTCCTTTCGTGCGCTGTACCCCTCTATGACTCTACCATGGGTCCAGCTTTGGAATTTTCCTGTATAATAGAAATAAACTGATTTATTCACGATGAGTGTCTCTCTGGTTGAGCCAGCATCTATTGCCCATCCCTGGATGCCATGGAGAAGATATGGTGAACCACATATTTGAAGCCTGCAGTCCATTTATTGCAGGTCAACCCACAATGCCATTAGGGAGAGAGTTGCAGGATTTCCAACCAACAATACTGAAGAAGCGTTGATATATTTCTGATCAGGAACAGGATGCAGCTTGGATAGCAACTTGCTGGTGTTGGTGCTCTTATGTATCTGCTGCCTTTGTCCTTCAAGGTGCCAATGGATTTGGAAAGTGCCACCCTGTCAGCCTCAGAGAACTTCTGTAAGTCTATTATGTAAATGGTACAGATTGGTGCTGATTGTTGAAGTTGGAGGAAGTGAAGGTTTGTGCATGTGGTGTTAGCCCTGGGCTGTTTTGTCCCAAATAGTGTCAAGCATCTTCGGTACTAGTAGACCTGCACTCATCCAGGCAAGTTGAAAGTATTCCATCACACTACTGAATTGTGCAATGTAGATGGTGAACTGCAACATGCGCTAGTAATTCAACCAGATAGCCAAAAACAATCATGGGTCAGCAAACTTTATTTTAACTGGCACTTTATGAACTGTCGCTCTTGATAAACCAACAAAAATTATTCACCTGAAATACCCGAAGGTTACTGCATTTTCGTGGTGTCAGAGTAGTGAGTTGAGGCTGCAAGTGAGAAGGCACTCTGCCATTAAGTTTTATTTAAGGCAAATGTGCATGCTTGTTTCAGTGAGTTATACTATAAATAAAGTAATGTGTATACCCCTGCATTACGTTTCTAATACTTAGCATGTGTTTTTGCATTGACTGTGTCAGTTTGTTGGCTACTGGAATATTTGATCAACCAGCACTCCTGGTCCCATTGGTGCTGGTTAATAAAACATTTACTGTGTCTTCAAAGACAGACATGGCGGGAAAAGCTCAGTAGCAGCATCTGTAGAGAGAAATCAATTAACATTTCGGGTTCAGTGACTCTTCCTCACAACATGGAGAGAAATGAGAGTTGATGTTTCAGTGTTCAGAGGAAGGATCACTGAACCAGAAGTGTTAACGAATTTCTCTCCAAAGATGCTTCTAGACGTTCTGAGCTTTTCCAGCAATTTCTGTTTTTGTTTCAGATTTCCAAAGTTCTTTTGGTTTTTATGCTGTACATTCAACCAAGTTTTTGCTGGCGATCTGATTATCCAGGAGTAACATCAACTAGCTATTATGTCATAACAGTTGGAGTGATGACACCGTAATACCTTCCTTGAAACAATGACCAGAATTCAAAAAATACTTCATTGGCAAAGAGCCATTTTGAGATGTCCCATAACCACAAAAGTCACCATTTAAATGTAAATATTTCTTTCTTTATAACAGACCTTTGGCCATAGGATCAAATGATCTCTAATCTGCCACACAGTATTGATGACTAGACCCAGTAGTCACCACAACAATGATTGAAGGCACGACAACTAACTGGAGTAGTTTGCAAATCAGCACCACTATACCTTGCCTCGTACTTCGACTCTTTATCAGACTCTGATTTAGTAGGGCTGACTTATTAGATGTTTCACTCCACAACTTGTCAGCTCACCTAAAACAAAAGCAAAGCAAAGACAATCAACAACACTGATTTTCAGATTCAGATTAGATTACATTACAAGTTTGCAATCGGAAACTCAAATACTTATTTTGGATTTGGATTTTCAATTTGGTCAAAAACAGAAATATTAAGTCGACATTATTTAATGATAATGAAATACAACATTTTGTATAAACAATTGAAATCTGGTTTGTATACCAACGTTGAGCCTTACAGCACAAACAAATCCTTCACCAGTGTGGGACGTTCTCCAGTCCTGAGAGATAATGTAGCTTCAGTGAGGAATGTGAAAGAATTAAGTAGTAAGATCAAACTAGGAGCATCTGTGTGTGTACACCAGAACCAAAATCAAATAATATCAGTAAGCATCAACAGAAGCCCAAGCCCATGTTCTCCCGGCTTTTATTCCATAACAATTGGAGCCATAACACACGACATCATAATACTCCCTTGGAACAATGACCAGAATTCAAAAAATACCTCATTTGCAGAGAGCCATTTTGAGATGTCCCATAACAACAAAGATCACTGGACCAGAAATGCTAACGGATTTTTCTCCACAGAGGCTGCCAGACCTGCTGAGCCTTTCCAGCAATTTCTTTTTTTTTTGTTTCAGATTTCCAGCAGTTCTTTTGTTTTTTGTGTGGTATATTCAATCAAGGTTTTGCTGGGGATCTGATTATCCAGTACTAACACCAACTGGCTATTAGGTCATAACAATCAGAGCCACGACATCATAATACATCCCTTGTAACAATGACCTGAATTCAAAAAATACTTCATTGGCAGAGAGCCATTTTGAGATGTCCCACAATCACAAAACTCACTATTTAAATGTAAATATTTCTTTCTTTATAACAGTTCTTTGGCCACAGGATCAAATGATCTCTAATCTGCCACACAGTATTGATGGCTAGACCCAGTAGTCACCACAACAATGATTGAAGGCACGACAACTAACTGGAGTAGTTTGCAAATCAGCACCACTATACCTTGCCTCGTACTTCGACTCTTTATCAGTCTCTGATTTAGTTGGGCTGACTTGTTAGATGTTCTACTCCACAATTTGTCAGCTCACCTAAAACAAAAACAAAGCAAAGATAATCAACAACACAGATTTTCAGATTCAGATTAGATTACATTACAAGCTTGCAATCAGAAACTCAAATGTGGGACGTTCTCCAGTCCTGAGAGGTAATGTAGCTTCAGTGAGGAATGTACTAGTAGTAAGTAGTAGGTTCAAACTAGGAGCATCTGTGTGTGTATACACCAGAACCAAAATCAAATAATGTCAGTAACCATCAACAGAAGTCCAAGTCCTTGTTCCCCTGGCTATTATGCCATAACAATTGGAGCCATGACATCGTAATACCTACCTTGGAACAATGACCAGAATTCAAAAAATACCTCATTCGCAGAGAGCCATTTTGAGATGTCCCATAACAACAAAGATCACTGGACCAGAAATGTTAACTGATTTCTGTCCAAAGATGCTGCCAGACCTGCTCAGCTTTTCTAGCAATTTCTATTTTTGTTTCAGATTTCCATCAGCTCTTTTGGTTTTTGTGCTGTATATTCAACCAAGTTTTTGTGAGGAATCTGATTATCCAGATTATCGCGATCATCAAGTCGCTATTATGCCAAAACAATTGGAGCTACGACGTCATAATACCTCCCTTGAACCAATGACCAGAATTCAAAAAGTACTTCATTGGCAGAGAACCATTTTGAGATGTCCCATAACCACAACACTCATTATTTTGATGTAAATATTTCTTTCTTTATAACAGTCCTTTGGCCAAATATTTGCCCCTGCAAATATTTGGTTGTTTTTCTGAGACTCTACCATTCAGTAAACAACTGCTAATCTGGCCAAGTCCCATTTCCTGGTCCCTACATTATCTAGTCTCTTTTCCTTCTCACAATGTAAATGTTCCATTTATGTAAATTAATGGTTAATAGTCATTTACTGACGTTAGTAAAATTAAACCATGATTGACATTTTTTTCTTACATTACAGACCTCTTTTCACAACTCTACCAGTTCACTTCACGCTAAATGCATGTTCCCTTTCCACAAGACAAATTATTTATCAGAAATGTGCAATAAATACATTGTGGCATTTCTCATTATGATTGAGACAGAGTCACAGAGAGTCACAGAGAGAAATAGATTGTCACAGAGTGTCACAAAGAGTCCAATAGTCACAGAGATCCACAGCACAAAAATCTTTTCCGAACGTGAAATATTCATAACTGAACAGGGAGTTTGATAAAGCAACTACAGCAGGTGGTAAAAGGTCACAATAGGGATATGTTACTGCAGCTGCAATCTGCAGAGAAAGTCCAACTTATGCTCAGACACAAATGCCCAGTTTGTGTCTGGCAGGTCAATGTCCCTTATATGCCTCCATTACCCACCCTTGGAAAATGGTGGATAAATGAGCTCTTCCAATATTATTGCCTGTTATAGTGTGAGAGGTAATTTCGGTTTAAACTTTAAGATGTGCCTGGACCACAGACTGATCTATAATAAAAGACAAAACTTTTGTTTCTTTTCTAACAACCATTTTATATACTCAAAAGTAGAATAGTTTAAATTGTGCAGAATGCTGACAATTTGTGAGCGATAGTAAAAACAAGCAGGCTCTTGATTGATGAAGCCATTAACACAGCAGGGAAGGATGAGTCCTTGACTGATAAGACTGCTAGCACAGACAGAGAAGAATAAGTCTTTGACTGATAAGACTACAGGGTGAGAAAAACAACAACTTTAGAGACTCTGAAGACATTTGTTGCAGACTTTGTGATAAGGGTACAAATCGAAGAATAATGATGTTTTTAAGAATGTGAACCTCATGGCTTGTTGGAGCCAAGGAGAGGAGGGACTTGTGCTGTATATAATGGGAGACTTTGTAAGCCTCAGCGCGCCTTTTCTTTAAGGGTGCCCGACTCTGCAGACTTGACTTGTTAATAAAACTTTGTTTTCCTGAATTTGTCTAGAGCGATTATTGAGAAGCGATTTTCGTTTCTAACAACTTGGGGGCTCGTCATCCGGGATCAACACTCCGGCCGCAAGGGGAGTTGAGGAAGGATATCGGAGAAGGTGCACCCTGCTGAGTTCAGCAGTCCCTGATTCCTTGCTTGTCGCCCCGTGCGGCTTGAGCGAGTGATATCCGGGAGGCTCAGGAAAACAAAGGAGGGGTATACCCGAGGCAGTGGGGACGGTTAATGATCGAGTAATTTCGGTGCACCGAACCCAGGTAAGAAAAAACTTGCGGGGACCGTGTTTCCGGAGGACTTGGTACCTACGGGGTGCCTGTGGATTTTTTCTACAGAGACGTGGGACTCAGGAATCTAGAGACCGGGGCTCGCCTGTGAGGGATTTTGCAGAGACCGTGTTTGAGGAGGAACATGTACCTACGGGGTGCCTGTGATTTGTGTCACAGAGACGTAGGACACAGGAATCCAAAGACCGGGGATGCCTGCAAAGGAACCTGGGCGATCACGGGACTGAAGGTCCGGGAATTGGCTACATTGTGATAGATTATCACGGGAAAAATACGAAGTCCTCGGAAATGGGAAATAAGGGATCTAAGGCGATTAAGGGAAAGGTAGGCTTAAACAGGGACAATGACACATACCCCGGGGTACCTGACGATAGTCCGTTAGGGAGAATGCTAAATAATTGGGATCAGGGTGGAAGAAAGGGAAAATCTAAAAGGAAGATGGTAAAATACTGTCAAAAGTGGTCCCAGAAACCTATTCAGGGCGACTCAGTGTGGTGGCCTAGATTCGGTACTGACGAAGACTGGGTCCGGCAAGCCCTCATTTTATATGTCAGTTCAAAACCTGATGTTAATCTGGAAGAAAGTGATTATGCCCTTTGTTGGCTGCCGGTTACGATATCTTGCCAAATGCAGGTAACTAATAAAGACTCGAAAGGGCAGAAAGAATGGGACCCTTTAGATCACTTACCGCCGCCCTATGTGACCCCGTCTGCCCCACAGATTGTTCCTTCGGGTGACGACGATTCAGGGGAAGGGGAAGAAAAGGGGAGAGTCGTGGCAAGAGCAGAGGAAAAGAGAACCATGGCCGGAACAAAGGAAGAGTGGAGGAACGCGAGACCGCGACAGGGAAATGAAGAGGACACTCAGATGTTACTATTGTAATGAAGAGGGACATTTTAAACGGGAGTGCTCCCGCTACAAGCGGGAGGTGAGGTCGTACGCCCTGATGGAGGAAGATTAGGGAGGTCGGGGGTTCCTACCCTTGGGGCAAAAGGACTATCGACAGGAACCCCTGGTAAACTTGAAAGTAGGGCCCCAAGGATCGGAGATCACATTTATGGTGGACTCGGGAGCCGAAAGATCAAGTATAATCCAAATACCCCCCGGCACCCGAGCAGGAGGAAAAGTTATGGGGGTATCTGGAATTGGAGGACAGAAATTACAAGTCCCAGTGGTGGAGGACGTGGAAATTGGATATGAAAACAGAACTACTAAACGAGACCTCCTTCTACTGCCATCGGCGGGGTTTAATTTGTTAGGAAGAGACTTGCAGGTCAAACTAGGGATCGGAACGGTACCAAATAACGGGGAAATGGTGGTAAGGTTGTTCGCCCTCACCAAAGAAGATGATCAACAAATAGACCCGGAAGTATGGTACCGAGAGGGGAACAGAGGGGGTCTAAACATCAAACCTCTCCAAATCACCATGTTACCAGGAAGACGCCCGGTAAGAAGGAAACAATACCCGATTGCTATGGAAGGACGGGAGGGGTTACAACCTGTGATAGAAAGATTAATCACAGATGGACTACTGGAGGAATGCATGTCCCCTTTCAATACTCCAATACTCCCTGTGAGGAAGCCGGACGGGACATATAGGCTGGTGCAAGACCTGCGGGGGTTGAATGAAGTAGTCCAGGCTAGATACCCGGTGGTACCTAATCCCTACACGTTAATGAGTAAAATTCCCCCCGAACATGAATGGTTCAGCGTAATAGATCTGAAGGATGCTTTCTGGAGTTGCCCCCTTGACGAAGAAAGTCGGAACCTTTTTGCCTTTGAATGGGAGAATCCCTTCACAGGACGAAAGCGACAGTTAAGATGGACGGTCTTGCCGCAGGGATTCACGGAGTCACCCAATTTGTTTGGACAAATACTGGAGCAGATCTTAGGAGGATTTCGGTGTAACGCGGAGAATCAATTGCTCCAGTATGTCGATGATCTCTTACTCTCAGGACCAAGAGAAGAGGAGGTACGAGCAGACACCGTTGCCCTGCTGAACTTCCTGGGAAAACAGGGTCTACGCGTCTCCAGGACAAAACTCCAGTTTGTGGAGCGAGAAGTAAGATATCTGGGCCATCAAGTCAGTAAGGGGCACCGCCGTATCACGCCAGAACGAATATCAGGGATTACGGGTATGCCAATACCCAGGACGAAGAAGGAAGTCAGACAATTCCTGGGACTAGTAGGGTATTGCCGGATATGGATTGAAAGTTACACTACTTTAGTAAAATTTTTGTACGACAAACTGGGACAAGAAGGACAAAAGGTGGACTGGTCAGATGAGGAGGAGCAGTGATTTAATATTATTAAAAATAAACTGATTCAAGCTCCGGTATTGGCTTTACCCACCCTGAAGGAACCGTTCCAGTTATATGTCAATAGCGCCGGCGGAATTGCCCAGGGTGTGCTTACTCATCTGCGGGCAGGGAAACGTCAGCTGGTTGCATTTTTGTCAAAAATGTTAGACCCTGTGTCATGTGGATGGCCGACCTGTATCCAGGCAGTGGCAGCTACGGCAATGATAGTAGAAGAGGCCCGGAAACTTACCTTTGGAGGAAGGATCACAGTATACTCCCCACATTCGGTTAGTACCATACTGGCTCAAAAGGCTCACCGCTGGTTAACAGACTCTCGCATCCTGAAGTATGAGATGATTTTGATGACCGGAGACAATCTCAATTTTGCAAAAGATCTCAGTTGCAACCCTGCCCAGTTTCTATACGGACGTCCTGCAGACGGGGAACAGGAGCATGATTGTGTGGAATTTGTGGACTTGCAGACCAAAAGCCGAGAGGACCTGCAGGAAGCCCCGCTGGGTGAGGGACAGGAACTGTATATCGACGGGTCCTCCCGGTGCATCAGTGGAGTACGATACAGTGGCTATGCTGTTATAGATGGTGCAACGAAATGGACGATTGAGTCCGGACAACTGCCCGGGAAGTGGTCAGCCCAATCCTGTGAGTTGTACGCCCTCCAGAGGGCCCTGAAGTTGTTGGAAGGGAAAGTGGGGACCATATATACTGACTCAAAGTATGCATACGGAGTCGTTCATACTTTCGGGAAAATCTGGAAAGAGCGAGGATTGATAACTTCCCGGGGAAAAGATTTAGCTCACGAACAAATGATCAGCCTAACATTGGAAGCCCTGGCGTTACCTACGGAACTTGCAGTAGTCCATGTACCCGGTCACCAGAAGGGGTCGACACCGGAAGCGGTGGGAAACCGGTGGCAGACGAGGAAGCCAAGCGGGTAGCGGTCGAAAAATCCGTCCAATTGTTAACGTTAATACCGTTGAGGGAAGGGCTCGCTAAACAACCCGTCTTCACCCAGGGGGAGATTGATAAAATGGATCAATTGGGTGCCCGGCTAGATACTAACGGGAAGTGGACGGTTCCTGATGGGAGACAAGTACTGAACAAACAGATCACCCGGGGTATTCTGCACCGATTACACCATCAGACCCACTGGGGGGTGCAAGCCATGTGTGACACAATCCTGAGAGACTATGTATGCAGGGGGATATACACATTAGCCCAACAAGAGGTAGTCGGATGCCCCACTTGCCGGCGTATTAATCGGAAGGCCATGTGTTCTATGCCAGCTGGTGGTCAGCCCCTCGCGATTAGGCCATTTCAGAGGATCCAAGTCGACTTTACAGAATTACCCCCAGTACAGAGATGGAAATATCTGCTAGTAATAGTAGACCATTTCACTCACTGGGTAGAGGCTTTCCCAACTGCCAAAGACGATGCACCAACCGTGGCCCGACTGTTGTTAGAGAACATAATCCCGAGATATGGCATAATGGAATCTATCGACTCCGACTGCGGGACGCATTTTATTTCTAAGCTACACCATTTGATCTGTAATGCCCTGGGTATCCAATGGAAATTCCACACACCCTGGCATCCTCAGAGTTCGGGTCGAGTTGAGAGAATGAATGGCACGCTCAAGACCCAATTGACTAAGCTGATGTTAGAAACTAAGTTACCCTGGCCAAAGTGCCTGCCCATTGCCCTAATGAGGATACGTACGGCACCTCGCCGAGATGTCGGGGTTTCCCCCTATGAAATGCTGTTCAGATTACCGTATTGGAGTAAGGTTGATGGATGCCCCACTCTACAAGGGGGGGATGTATTTATCCAAACCTATTTACTGGCCTTATCCCGTTCTTTTGCAGAACTCCGGAGGAAAGGTCTCCTGGCTCAGACTCCGCCGCTCGACTTCCTCCTGCATAAGGTGGAGCCCGGAGATTGGATACTTGTTAAGACCTGGAAGGCCGAAAAGCTCCAGCCGCGGTGGGAAGGACCGTTCGTGGTTCTGTTAACAACTGAAGCAGCTGTTCGGACGAAAGAAAAAGGGTGGGTCCACGCATCAAGGATAAAGGGGCCTGTTCCGCCTGAAGAAGAAAGCACCTGGACATGCGAGCAAGGGGACAAGCTGTTGTTGGTAAAACTGAAAAGACAGCAATAATGAACTCTACTTGGACTGTATTGGTGGGGATATTGATCAGTTTACTCCTGTATGTGGGGGAGGGTGAGGGGAGATGTGACAAATGTCGAACTACAGTAAGACTTGGGATTCAAATCTATTCGGGATCATTTGTGTCCCATTCCTATGTGGACGATAGGTGTTACGATGTGAGTGCACGCCATGAATGTTGGGAGGATGGGAGACCCTATTATCAGGTATATAATAAAGGATACGGTGGCAAAATCCATGGATGCCCTATAAATGACCGCTGGGTGTGTATTAGCAAAACTGGGAGGTGGGACCTATCCTCCGTGTTGCTCAGGGAGCAGGTTGACAGAGTCAAGGAGACCAAGATACAGATCCCTGATCGGGGGTTGGGGAAAGAGCAAGACCGTCAGGGAACGGTCGTGCTCCCTAAAGTGCCATCTGTATACGAAGAGGTAGAAGGACAGATTGAACTCCCGGATGTTACACAAAACCTGTTTATTGATCTCACCTCTAGAATAGCCACTGTTTTAAATGTTAGCAATTGCTGGGTCTGTGGGGGGCCGCATATGTCGGAACAATGGCCGTGGACTGGTCAAAGCTTAGACATAGGGGAATTGCTGCAAACCACTTGGACTCATGACAACGACAGAAAAAGCCAGGGGTGGAGACTGACAAACAGCCCTGAGGGCCAGTTCTGTATTGAAGGCAAGGGGACCGTGAAGGTAGGGATTAGCCCCTGTCAGAATATATTGGATGCAACCACGCGAGTATGGTGGCCTGAGAATATTGCTTGGTACATTGCACACCGAGGTCATCAAAATTGCATTCGGTTACGTTCTGATTCCTCCTCTTACGAGCTAAGTGCTGACCCTTCCGATGGCATGAAAAGAGTGTGGAGCGGTGGTTGTCAGGGGAATCAATGCTGGAATAATCCTGTCCAGACTCTGCCACGGGGCCAACAATCCGAATACTGGAATTGCAGTGGTCCTGGTCCTTATGAGGGCGTCCCCGGGGTAAAGGAACTGTGGGATGACGTTGTGAGGCAGGGAGGGCCTGCTCCAGATGGCCTATTTTGGATATGCGGTAATCAGGCATACTCCAAACTGCCCATGGGATGGGCTGGGGTATGCTTCCTGGGTCTAATACGACCTGCGTTCTTCCTATTACCCCGGGAGGAAGGCGATGATTTGGGAGTTAAACTCTTTGACTCCCTGCGTAGGTCGCCAAGGGATATCCAAGTCGGTGATTGGGGGGATGAGTGGCCACCGGCCCGGATTATTGAATACTATGGGCCGGCTACGTGGGCACAGGATGGATCATGGGGATATCGTACTCCTATCTATATGTTAAATCGAATTATCAGGCTCCAAGCAGTCGTAGAGGTCATTACTAACCGGACTGCCCTGGCCCTAGAGTTGTTGGCTAAGCAGCAGGATCAGATGAGGGCTGCTATTTATCAAAACCGACTTGCTTTGGATTATTTGTTGGCCTCGGAGGGGGGTGTGCGCGGGAAATTTAACCTGACAAACTGCTGTCTAGAAATTGACGATAATGGTAAAATTACCCTGACTGAGCTGGTTTGACCAATCAACATGTAGATTAAACTCCCCCATGATAATTGGTATACCATTTTTATAGGCATTAGTAGTATTACCATCCCAATGTGGTGTTATTATTCGGTGACCTATAGAGTACACCTATCAGTGACATTTCCTTCTTAGAATTTCTAATTTCCACCTAAATGGATTTAACCTTATTCTCCATAGAACCTATATCATTTCTCACCACCATCCTGATGTCATCCTTGAATATCAGAGCTAAACCACTTCCCTTACCTTCCTGTCTGTCCTTCCAAAAAGGACAGACCCCTGGATGCTTAACTCCCAGTCGTGACCCAGTCGTAACCATGTCTCCGTAATGGCTGCTAAATCATATTCTTTCATGATGATTTGTGCCGTTAACTTATCTACCTTGTTACAAATGAATTCCAGCATCTCCAATAATAATACTCTTCCTTTTTTGCTTCTTTCATAGTCTGCCATGTAGTTGAACCTTCCTGCACACATGCTAAATGTCGAACTACAGTAAGACTTGGGATTCAAATCTATTCGGGATCATTTGTGTCCCATTCCTATGTGGACGATAGGTGTTACGATGTGAGTGCACGCCATGAATGTTGGGAGGATGGGAGACCCTATTATCAGGTATATAATAAAGGATACGGTGGCAAAATCCATGGATGCCCTATAAATGACCGCTGGGTGTGTATTAGCAAAACTGGGAGGTGGGACCTATCCTCCGTGTTGCTCAGGGAGCAGGTTGACAGAGTCAAGGAGACCAAGATACAGATCCCTGATCGGGGGTTGGGGAAAGAGCAAGACCGTCAGGGAACGGTCGTGCTCCCTAAAGTGCCATCTGTATACGAAGAGGTAGAAGGACAGATTGAACTCCCGGATGTTACACAAAACCTGTTTATTGATCTCACCTCTAGAATAGCCACTGTTTTAAATGTTAGCAATTGCTGGGTCTGTGGGGGGCCGCATATGTCGGAACAATGGCCGTGGACTGGTCAAAGCTTAGACATAGGGGAATTGCTGCAAACCACTTGGACTCATGACAACGACAGAAAAAGCCAGGGGTGGAGACTGACAAACAGCCCTGAGGGCCAGTTCTGTATTGAAGGCAAGGGGACCGTGAAGGTAGGGATTAGCCCCTGTCAGAATATATTGGATGCAACCACGCGAGTATGGTGGCCTGAGAATATTGCTTGGTACATTGCACACCGAGGTCATCAAAATTGCATTCGGTTACGTTCTGATTCCTCCTCTTACGAGCTAAGTGCTGACCCTTCCGATGGCATGAAAAGAGTGTGGAGCGGTGGTTGTCAGGGGAATCAATGCTGGAATAATCCTGTCCAGACTCTGCCACGGGGCCAACAATCCGAATACTGGAATTGCAGTGGTCCTGGTCCTTATGAGGGCGTCCCCGGGGTAAAGGAACTGTGGGATGACGTTGTGAGGCAGGGAGGGCCTGCTCCAGATGGCCTATTTTGGATATGCGGTAATCAGGCATACTCCAAACTGCCCATGGGATGGGCTGGGGTATGCTTCCTGGGTCTAATACGACCTGCGTTCTTCCTATTACCCCGGGAGGAAGGCGATGATTTGGGAGTTAAACTCTTTGACTCCCTGCGTAGGTCGCCAAGGGATATCCAAGTCGGTGATTGGGGGGATGAGTGGCCACCGGCCCGGATTATTGAATACTACGGGCCGGCTACGTGGGCACAGGATGGATCATGGGGATATCGTACTCCTATCTATATGTTAAATCGAATTATCAGGCTCCAAGCAGTCGTAGAGGTCATTACTAACCGGACTGCCCTGGCCCTAGAGTTGTTGGCTAAGCAGCAGGATCAGATGAGGGCTGCTATTTATCAAAACCGACTTGCCTTGGATTATCTGTTGGCCTCGGAGGGGGGTGTGCGCGGGAAATTTAACCTGACAAACTGCTGTCTAGAAATTGACGATAATGGTAAAGCGATTTTGAAAATTTCCGATGAAATTCGGAAATTGGCCCATGTGCCAGTACAATCTTGGCATCCTCTCAGTGGCATCAGATGGTGGGATGGTCTCCTAGGTGGTAGCTGGTGGCGCACGGCGTTGCTGGTGGTTGGGGGAGGCATGATTCTTCTTCTCATAACACCCTGCCTAACCCCCTGTATTCAGTTTTTAATTCAGAAAAATATTTCCCGACTCCAGGCAGTTGTGGTTCCACAGCATGGGACGCGGGAACTTAAAGTGATGTTGCTGCGAAAGACCAAGGATTTCCCGGGCCCTTGAGGGAAGGGGGGCTTATCTTGGTCAGGCACATCTTAAAGAAAGGAAAGGGTGGAATTGTGAGAGGTAATTTCGGTTTAAACTTTAAGATGTGCCTGGACCACAGACTGATCTATAATAAAAGACAAAACTTTTGTTTCTTTTCTAACAACCATTTTATATACTCAAAAGTAGAATAGTTTAAATTGTGCAGAATGCTGACAATTTGTGAGCGATAGTAAAAACAAGCAGGCTCTTGATTGATGAAGCCATTAACACAGCAGGGAAGGATGAGTCCTTGACTGATAAGACTGCTAGCACAGACAGAGAAGAATAAGTCTTTGACTGATAAGACTACAGGGTGAGAAAAACAACAACTTTAGAGACTCTGAAGACATTTGTTGCAGACTTTGTGATAAGGGTACAAATCAAAGAATAATGATGTTTTTAAGAATGTGAACCTCATGGCTTGTTGGAGCCAAGGAGAGGAGGGACTTGTGCTGTATATAATGGGAGACTTTGTAAGCCTCAGCGCGCCTTTTCTTTAAGGGTGCCCGACTCTGCAGACTTGACTTGTTAATAAAACTTTGTTTTCCTGAATTTGTCTAGAGCGATTATTGAGAAGCGATTTTCGTTTCTAACATATAGCAAATGCCTTTGATACAGAAACAAAGAATGGTTCGAACAAACATTTATTTGAAAGTGACTGTAAGCTCAGAGGTTGGCTTGTGTCATGGCAGAAATGTTTCTCATCAGGAACTAGAAAGCAGCTGACACAAGGTTATATGCTGTGACTACTCTGAAGGTTTAATGAGAGTTCCAGTTTTTAAAAAATAACTGTGGGAGAAAGGTAAATCACTTTGATGACTATTAGTTTGGGACACTTAATGTTGTCGTGAACGTACTGTTCACTGCAAACAATTAAACAC
This sequence comes from Chiloscyllium plagiosum, assembly GCF_037043375.1. Classification (NCBI taxonomy): domain Eukaryota; kingdom Metazoa; phylum Chordata; class Chondrichthyes; order Orectolobiformes; family Hemiscylliidae; genus Chiloscyllium; species Chiloscyllium plagiosum. The sequence goes on along the minus strand of NW_028270147.1, from coordinate 104,476,662 downwards.
GAGCCAGAACAGCCATGTGCTTTTCAGATAATAATGTAGATTCACAAGGAAGCACAACATTGAAACAATGGAACAATTTACAGAGGAACCTTGATTACCCGAGCGACATGGGCAGAGTGTTTTGTTTGGATAATTGAATGCCTGGTAATACAGTTTTGCCAAGCATCGGGATCTTACGATCTACTTCGGATGATCCGTAATTCTGATAATCGAATGCCAGATAATCGAGGCTCCTCTGCATGTAGATTAATCAAATATCCTATAAATCAAAGAAGTTTAATTTTTAAACAATAAAGTCTGATAATCTGCTTGGTCTTTTGCTGTTCTCTATCAATTGAGGTCTTCAGGGCAATGAATAAAATTTATTGACATGGGAATGTGTGGAAGGGTTGATAATTCAGGAAGTTAGCTGGTTCTGAATTGATTTAGACAAATAAAGAGGATCAGAATGGGAGAAATATTATATAATGTGCAGACTACACCGAAAGGGTATTTCATCACAACTGTGCCACTTATTTAAAGAGCAAGAAAGGGCCGTCACTGACCAGATAGCAGTTGTGTAGCCTGAGACAGTAGATTGTGGGTTCAAATCCCACCAGAGATTTGAGCAGATCTCTCAGGCAGACATTTCACTCCAAGTAGTTCTTCCATAACACAATGGTTGCTTTGCTGTCCAACCCCCATGATATCGGAAAATCACATTTTAGAAACAGCATTTAAAGTCTTCGCGATGTAATCGGGTTGCAGCCAACACACGTTTTCAGAGTTCGTGCTTTAGAAACAGTGTCCCCAATTTGTCAAATTTGTGTTAATGAAATGCATGTCATAGCAGAATGACCTGTCCAGTACTGAGGGAGTACTGCACTATGTTGCAGATGGTGTCCTTCAGAGGAGACGGATGCAGAAGACCTCAGCATTCTGGCCAATATTTATTTCAACAGATTATCCTATTCAACAATTTGCTGTTTTGATGAACCGAACATGCTCAAATTGTATTTTGCATTTGCTATTTCATAAACTACAAAGTGTTCACTGGCTGTAAGCCACATAAAGAATGTTCCATGATTGTAAACAGTGCCATTTAAAACAAGTTTTCTTTTCTTTTCTGAAGTTGCACAGATCAATACTAGACAACAGACACAGGCCCTGTTATACGGTTACACACAACACTGTGACATTGTTGCACACCACGAGCTGAAGTGTTCTGGAAGTGATCAATCTCCAAGCTGGAGGGAATGGCTTCAACTTAGGCAGAAAAGGGAAGAAAATCCATCCAGTGATTCCCCTTTGCCAAGTGCACTCATGTGGGATGGATCAGCCCTGTGATTCCTTCTCTAATTTGCCCGGCAACACATGATAAAGGCTCAGAAATAAAAAGTGATTACTTGGCCAAATTCTCAGTCAGAATAGGGAGAACAGGGAAGAAAATTGAGAAAACAAATTTCCATTCCAAGAAAAAGAAATTGAGATCAGGGTCAACACCTTACAAGAATAATCATCTTTCTACATTAAAAAAGTTATGATGGCACATTTCATTTTCTAGACACTTCTGGGTTCAGATACAGTCTGACATTTTCAAACACTAACCCTGCCAACTTGAAAACTTCAAAGAAACTTCTGACACTACAAATGAGTCAGCACCTTAGGCACATCACCTCCATCTCTCTGACTTGCTCCTTCATCACTGGTAGCTCTATTTAATCCCAAATCACCTACCACCATTACAAGGGTCACTGCTGTTCAAAAAGGTGGCCCATCTTATCGGGATGACTGTCTGTTCAGTGAAACCTCGCCAAAACTGCACATGTCTGAGAACTCTAAATACTGCAACAGAATGAGGAAACCAGTAGACTGCTGAGACTGAAATTTACATCAGTTGACAGGAAGAAACTGAAGAAAACCAGAGGTGAAACACCATCAGTACACTACAACCAAAAGATACTCCTCTCCAAACATTGCTGAAAATCTACAGAGTTAAAAAACATACAACACCAGGTTATAGTCCAACAGGTTTATTTGGAAGTACTCGCTTTCAGAGTGCTGCTCCTTCATCAGGTAACTGTGGACCAGGATCATAAGATCCTGTGTCTTATGATTGTGCTTGACAACCACTTGATGAAGGAGAAGCACTCAAGTAAGCCACCTAGTTCTTCCATAAACTGCTGGGGAAGGTAAATAATAAAACCAAACACACAATGTGATAACAATCAAGGAACCAGAAATAACAGCAATATATCCAGTCCAGACGACTCTGCAAAGTTCTCCTTCCTCATATTCAGGGATTGTGTCTAATTGCCCCACAGAACACTCAAGTTTCAGCCTGACATAGTCACACCCAATTTATAGCCAATGTTGCACACTCCTCCTTAGCAGGACAGACTCGGCAGAGGTAGAGGTAGTATCATACAATTGGGAGTGAGTTGCTCTGGGATACTTCAATATTGACTTCAGATTCCATAATGTCTGAGGGCATCAGGTCAACCATGGACAACTTCCTGCTGATTACCACCACCCCCTAACTGGTGAATCAGTATTCCATGTTAAACGCCACTTTGAGGAAGTAGTGAGGGTGGCAAGGGCTCAGAATGTACTCTAAGTACATGACTTCAATTTTCATCACCAAACATACATTCATAGCAGCACTAATGGCCAGGTTGGTGAAACCCTAAAGGGTAAATTTGGTAGACTTGGTCTGCAGCAGGTAGTAACAAAACCAATGGGGAAAATAACCAACTTAACTCCATCCTTCTCTGATACTTATGAAGGGATAAGAGGACACAGCAATAGCAATAAGGCTTGAAAACATATTAACTATACGATTGATGGTTTGTGCTCCAGAACTAGTCATATCCCTTGGCAGTCTGTTTAAATGCAGCAACAACACTGACAACTACTAACAATGTGTAAATTTACCCAGGTAAATCCTGCCCTCAAAATGGAGGAATATCCAAACTATTCAAACGTTGCTTCATCTGTCTATGTTTAATCTTCAGCAAAATGGTTGATCATCATTAACAATGCAATGAAGAAATACATTCCCCAATAAAACGCTGACTGATGCCCAGTTTGGGTTCTGTCAGGGCCATTCAGCTCCAATCCTCATTACATCCAATAATTGGGCCGACATTCAGGGAGCTTTTGGCGAAGTATGGTATCAAGAAGTGTGAGAAAAATTGAAGCCAATGGAATCAGGAAATAGTTGTGCCTATTGCAGGTTCAAACACCTCATTGTCCAAGGGCATTGTCCAAGATCCAATCATCTTCAGAGTCCTTTTCTCCATAAGGTCAGAAATGGGGATGATTCATGACTGCACACTGTTGAATCCCATTCATAATTCCTCAGCTGTATCCCGAGTCACTATCAGTAAAACCTGAACAGCATTCAAGAGGTCTTGGGCTGATAGGTTGGAAATAACATTGGTGACAAACAGTGCCCGACAATGACCAAAACATAGGATCCAGTCATCTCTCCTCATCATTCACGACATTACCATCATTGAATCCCACTAACAGTATCCTGGAGGATGTCACCATTTACCAGAAATGGAACTGGATTAGCCAAATAAGCAAGGTTTACAGGATAACATCAGAGGCTGGAAACTCTGTGCGAAGTAATTTACCTCCTGACTCGGCAAAGTCTGATGCAAAAAGTACAAGTCAGGATGCTTGAGAAGGGATTAACTCTGCTTTCTCTTCATAGATGCTGCCAGACCTGCTAGAGTTTAAGAAATTTCTGTTTTGTTTACACATCAGGATGTCTGGATGAATGCAGCTTGGGGAAGAAGGCACTGAGTGCAGTAAATCCCTCTGCCACACTGACAACTCAATGCTCTTCCAATCACATAGCCCTTCTTTGAGGTTTTCCCCTGTTTGGTTGAAAACTGAAAAAAATAGTTTTTCTATTAATACTTTCCTCTCACTGAGAAAGCTTCAGTCCAACCCACATCCTACAATCTGCTCTGAAAACTCTGCTCACATTTTGATAATGTGCAACGCAGTTGCTGAAAACTTCCACAACAAAAGTAAAACACACAATATTCTTAAAAAACGAATTCACTATTTTCCATGTTGACAGATCCATTAAAATTCCAGATACAAATTCAGATTATTGCCAAGAAGTCCAGTCCTTCCTTGGACCAAAATATATTGTCTACTACGTTTTGTTGAAACAAATGTGATTGTTTTTGAGATGTATTGCCTGCAGAAAAACAGGAATTATTACAAAAAACATTTCAAGAAGTTGAAATCAAGGACAATACAGCCAGGGTGAATGGCACCCAATATACAGCCTTTAATATTCCTCAGTCACTGTTGCACAATGCCAGCAGTTTAGCAACCTATCAAGGCTTGTGTCTCAACACTATCCAAACTCCTGACCTCCACCTATGAAAGCAAAGATAACAAGTACATTGGAGCTCCAAATCATGTACCACCGAAACTTGGAATTATAAAGACATTCCTTCACTGTCACTGGGTCAAACATCTGCAAAGTTCACTCTGACTGCAATTCAAAACTCACCACATTACGAAACACGATCAATGAAGAGTAATAAATGCTGCTATGCTTGCGATACTTGTGTCATAAATGACCAAAAGATAATAAGACATAGAATAAACAGACCAGGGGTGGGGAACCTGTGGCCTTCTAGGCCATTGTGTGTGGCCTTTTGAATGAATCCAAATTTTGCAGAACAAATCTTGTATTTTTTTATTAATTTTTTTCAGCCTTTATTATTTTATTTTAATCTTAACATGAATGTATTTAAAATACCAGAGAGTAAAAGAAAATTCAGCAAAATAATCCTCACAGACTGACCGCCACAATTAAAAAATTGGTAAGTCATAAGGGCTATTTCGACACCTGCTATGCTCATGATTTACTTATAATGCGACTCTAGAATGTACATTATCTTCCCTGCCTGACTGGAGCCACTTCCGCCCGAGGCTGGTTGGCGAGAGCCTGTGTGTATCCAGTACACCAGTGTTTATCAACTGATGACAACAGTGCATGTGGCTTTCCATTTGAAGTGAAATTTAAGAATAGTTACACAGTCTAACCGTCTCAACATTTATACAATTGAAGTTTCTTGGATGAGGCCTTATTAGATTACAACTAACATAATGCGGCCTTCCAACATGAAAAGGTTCCCCACCTCTGAAACAGACCATTCAGCCCAAGTTCACTCCACCTTTCAATCAGCTATGGGTTATCTCATAATCTGCAACTCCCCTTTCCTGCCTGTTCACATAACCTTCTATTTTCTTACTGAACAAAAATTCATTTTAGCTTTGAATATGTTTAGCTTCCCAGCCCTGACAATCTTGTGGTAAAGAATTCCACAGATTCACTACCCTGAGAAGAAACTCCTCCTAACTGGTTTCAAATGAGCGACCCCTGACTCCGAGTTTATGGCCTCTGGCCCTAGACTTTATCACAAAGGTGAAACACTCTCTCAGCATCTACCCTGTCAAGTCTTCTAAGAATTCCTTATGTTTCAATCAGGTTCCCTCTCATTCTTTTAAACTCCAATCAATACGAGTCTAACTTATTCAACCTGTCATCAGAAAATCCCTCCATACACAGAATTAACAGTGAACTTTCTCTGGATTATCTCAAATACCAGTATATGTTTCCTCAGATAAGGGGATCAAACTCTTCATGGTACTTTAGGTTTGATTTTAGGTATAATTTTAGCAAGACCTCTCTATTTTTACACACTGCTCCCTTTGAAGTAAAGGCCAACAGCACTTTGACTTCGCTATTACCTGCTGAGCTCAGCCTCTCCATTTATATGAATTCATTTTAAATGAATCAGCCACCAGAAGAATAATTCCATAAGAATAACAGTAGAAATAGGTTAGCAAATGCAAAAACCATGAACTCATCACAAAGCAGGCTCCAGAACAGCATCAAACATGAAGCACCTTTCCATTGTAGATCTGTATGTTTCCTTCTTGTCGGTAAACAAAGTATTTGGCTTTTTTTTGGAGGGGGGTGGAAATCTAGCAAATCAGATATTGCTGACAGAATCAAGGATGACCTATGTAGAAAGGAATCTGAACCACTGTAAGTCAGAGTAGGTAAGAACATCAGGTTTCCATCCATTAAAGACATGAATAAGCTATTTGTTGCAACAATGCATATGCCTGCACAATCGTTTGTTTGGAGGAGCTCATAGATACTATAAATGCAGTGGTGCAAACTTCGGGCTGCTAGTCTAGGAAATAAAGTAACTAGTATGGAATATATAGAAGTTAATTTGGCAGTTATGTCATTAACTTAGTGGAGTAATGCATGCGTAGGATCATGTTACAGGGCTTAGGTAACAGATAATGGTAGCACACTCTGATAGGCTAGTTAAATCACACGATAGATGAGCTAATGCTAAAGACGATAGTGGTGTTAATGTGATAGGTTAAGTGTAAGTGGTAGACCAGTGTAAAGAGGTAAAAACAAGGTAAAAACGAGGTAAAAACAATGACTGCAGATGCTGGAAACCAGATTCTGGATCAGTGGTGCTGGAAGAGCACAGCAATTCAGGCAGCATCCGAGGACAGGCAAAATCGACGTTTCAGGCAAAAGCCCTTTATCAGGAATAAAGGCAGAGAGCCTGAAGCGTGGAGAGATAAGCTAGAGGAGGGTGGAGGTGGGGATAGAGTAGCATAGAGTACATAGGGTCAGTGGGGGAGGAGTACAATAGGTCAGTGGGGGAGGTGCTCTTCCAGCACCACTGATCCAGAATCTGGTTTCCAGCATCTGCAGTCATTGTTTTTACCTCGTTGATTTTAACCCTACTGCGAATCCTCTTGCAAGGATGCCTGCCTTGAAGAAGTTTTCCTCCTCTCTCTACAAGAATCTCAGGGAGTCTCTCTCCCACTGCAACTCACAGGTCATTTCCTCTGCCCTGAAGCTCTTCCACCATGTCCTGAAACAAACCCGCTACTACCTGCCCAGCTCCTTTCCCACCTATCCACTCCACCCTCTCCTCCCTGACCTATCACCTTCATCTCCTCCCCCACTGACCTATTGTACTCTATGCTACTCTATCCCCACCCCCACCCTCCTCTAGCTTATCTCTCCACGCTTCAGGCTCTCTGCCTTTATTCCTGATGAAGGGCTTTTGCCTGAAACGTCGATTTTGCCTGTCCTCGGATGCTGCCTGAATCGCTGTGCTCTTCCAGCACCACTGATCCAGAATCTGGTAGACCAGTGTGTCAGACGATGATTAGTTTAGAGAGACAAAGCAAGCTAGTATGATTGGTTATGCTAATGCTATCAGATTAGTGTAGAAACTAGGAAAGTATAAGCTGGAGAGACTCCAGGAGGAGGGTGGGCAGACAGGAAAGACAGTTTTTGATTGCCACAGCTTGTATTTACAAATAAAAGTTTAACTTCATGAAGGATTTTCTGCATCTCCTGGTAATTTTCTTAGAGTTGTGGGTGTTCTTTCCACCACACCCCTCACAATCTCAGTCTCTTGTTTAAAATCTAGAATGAATCATTAATCTCTGGGAGAATGTCCTCTTTGGCAACATTGAGTGTGAAGGTCAATGACACTCTCATTGTGACTTGATCTGAGTTGCCTCCAGTTAGTTTGCGCTTTTGTTCTGGGCCCAGACAGATCATCGTGAATGATTATAATGTGGTAGGCATCATAGAGACATGGTAACAAGGGGGTCAGGACTGGCAGTTAAAAAATCCAAGGGTTTTCAACTTATCGAAAAGACAGGGAGGTGGGCAGAGGGGGTGGGGTTACCTTGTTAGTTAAGAACAAAATTAAATCTATGGTGCTGAATGACATAGCGTCGGATGGTGTGGAGTCTGTGTGGATGGAATTGAGGAACCACAAAGGCAAAAAAAACCTTAGTGGGAGTTATGTACAGATCCCCTAACAGTGGTCAGGACCAGGGGCGCAACATGTACCGGGAAATAGAGAAGGCATGTCAGAAAGGCAAGGTCACAGTGATCATGGGAGACTTCAATATGCAGGTGGACTGGGTAAATAATGTTGCCAGTGGATCCAAAGAAAGGGAATTCATGGAATGCTTACAGGATGGCGTTTTGGAACAGCTTATCATGGAGCCCACAAGGGAGCAGGCTATTCTGGACCTAATGCTATGTAATGAACCAGACTTTATAAAAAATCTTAAAGTAAGGGAACACTTAGGAAACAGCGATCATAATATGGTAGAGTTCAGTCTGCAGTTTGAAAGAGAGAAGGTAAAATCGGATGTAATGGTGTTACAGTTAAATAAAGGTAACTATGAGGGCATGAGAGAGGAACTGATGAAAATAGACTGGAAACAGAGCCTAGCAGGGAAGACAGTAGAGCAAAAATGGCGGGAGTTTGTGGGTAAAATTGAGGACACTACAGAGGTTCATCCCCAAGAAGAGAAAGATTATCTGGGGAGGGCTTAGACAGCCATGGCTGACAAAGCAAGTCAGGAAATCTATCAAAGAAAAAGAGAGAGCCTATAAAGTGGCCAAGAGCACTGGGAAATCAGAAGATTGGGAAGACTACAAAAACCTACAGAGGATAACAAAGAGAGAAAAAATGAAGGAGAGGATCAAATATGAAGGTAGGCTAGCCAGTAATATTAGAAATGATAGTAAAAGTTTCTTTCAATACATAAGAAACAAACGACAGGCAAGAGTAGACATTGGGCCACTTCAAACTGATGCAGGAAGCCTAGTGATGGGAGATAAGGAAATAGCAGGAGAACTTAATAAGTACTTTGCATCAGTCTTCACAGTGGAAGACATGAGTAATATCCCAACAATTAAAGGGAGTCAGGGGGCTGAATTGAGAATGGTTGCCATTACAAAAGAGAAAGTGCTAGAAAAGCTAAACGGTCTTAAAATTGATAAATCTCCTGGCCCTGAAGGTTACATCCTAGAGTTCTGAGGGAGGTGGCTGAGGAAATAGTGGAGGCGTTGGTTGAGATCTTTCAAAAGTCACTGGAGTCCGGGAAAGTCCCAGATGATTGGAAGATTGCTGTTGTAACCCTCTTGTTCAAGAAAGGATCAAGGCAAAAGATGGAAAATTATAGGCCAATTAGCCTAACCTCGGTTGTTGGTAAAATTCTAGAATCCATCATTAAGGATGAGGTTTCCAAATTCTTGGAAGAGCAGGGTCGGATTAAAACAAGTCAACATGGATTTAGTAAGGGGAGGTCGTGCCTGACAAACCTGTTGGAGTTCTTTGAAGAGGTGACAAGTAGGTTAGACCGGGGAAACCCAGTGGATGTGATCTACCTAGACTTCCAAAAGGCCTTTGACAAGGTGCCACATGGGAGGCTGCTGAGCAAGGTGAGGGCCCATGGTGTTCGAGGTGAGCTACTGGTATGGATAGAGGATTGGCTGTCTGACAGGAGGCAGAGAGTTGGGATAAAAGGTTCTTTTTCGGAATGGCAGCCAGTGACAAGTGGTGTCCCGCAGGGTTCAGTATTGGGGCCGCAGCTGTTCACATTATATATTAATGATCTGGATGAAGGGACTGGGGACATTCTAGCGAAGTTTGTCGACGATACAAAGTTAGGTGGACAGGCAGGTCGTACTGAGGAAGTGGGGAGGCTGCAGAAGGATCTAGATAGTTTGGAGGAGTGGTCCAGGAAATGGTTGATGGAATTCAATGTGAGCAAATGCGAGGTCTTGCACTTTGGGAAAAAGAATAGAAGCATGGATTACTTTCTAAACGGTGAGAAAATTTGTAAAGCCAAAGTACAGAGGGATCTGGGAGTGCTAGTTGAGGATTCTCTAAAGGTAAAAATGCAGGTTGAGTCCGTGATTAAGAAAGCTAATGCAATGTTGTCAATTATCTCAAGGGGGTTGGAATATAAAAGCACTGTTGTGCTACTGAGAATTTATAAAGCTCTGGTTAGGCCCCATTTGGAGTACTGTGTCCAGTTTTGGTCCCCACACCTCAGCAAGGACATACTGGCACTGGAGCGTGTCCAGCGGAGATTCACACGGATGATCCCTGGAATGGTAGGTCTAACATACGAGGAACGGCTGAGGATCCTGGGATTGTATTCATTGGAGTTTAGAAGATTAAGGGGAGATCTAATAGAAACTTACAAGATAATACATGGCTTGGAAAGGGTAGATGCTAGGAAATTGCTTCCGTTAGGCGAGGAGACTAGGACCCGCGGACACAGCCTTAGAATTAGAGGGGGTAAATTCAGAACAGAAATGCGGAGACATGTCTTCAGCCAGAGAGTGGTGGGCCTGTGGAATTCATTGCCACAGAGTGCAGTGGAGGCCGGGGCGCTAAATGTCTTCAAGGCAGAAATTGATAAATTCTTGATGTCACAAGGAATTAGGGCTACGGGGAGAATGCGGGTAAGTGGAATTGAAATGCCCATGAGCCATGATTGAATGGCGGAGTGGACTCGACGGGCCGAATGGCCTTACTTCCGCTCCTAGGTCTTATGGTCTTATGGTCTTATGGTCTTATGACCAAACTGAGAGGGGAGGGAGAAGCAATAACATCCTCAGACAGAAAGAATACTCCCAGCAAGGGAGAGAGAGCATTAAAAGGGAGACCCCTCAAAGAGTGGGAACAGCGACAGCAACGCTCCCTGAAGCGGGAGAGGAGACTGTAACAGCGACACCGCCTGGCGAAGGAAAGGGGACTGGAACTGCGATGCTCCCCAAACAGTGACACTCCTCAGGGTGGGGAAGTCAGGAATCGCTTATTCCCCACTTTCTCACTGTGCTGTGATGTATGTTTCTGGGAAATTAGATTGTTTTATATTTTCACAGTTGACGAGATGATTCACTAACAAGTATTCCAATTCCATATTTCCTATCACAGCAGATCCACTGAAGGTCATCCTTCATTTGGAGCTTGCCCAAGTTTCTGTCCAGGCTGATGCAGCATAATCTACCAGTGCTGCTCCTATTGAGCTAAACCATCACACACGAGGAAATCTGACGGGCACTTTCTCTTTGTGCTGGCAAAGGGAGAGATTTGCTTTTACTGCAATGGTGGCCAAAGAAATGAGTCAGTGGAGGTAGTTCCAGCTGAATATAATGTTCTGATGTTCATGATGGGATTAACCTCGACAGTTCCCATTTGCTTTAAACACCGACAGTGGAACAGAAAGTCACCACGCAGTGGTCTCCAGGCTGACAATGAGAAACCAAGCTGATGGTATAACTACAGAGAGCAAGACAATGGCTTGGACTCACTGAACAACCAGAGGCTTCAGCCAACAACTGGGTCAAAGGGAAATGGCGTGTTGTGTAAACTCTCAGTATCTCAGGGAACAAACACAACTACTGACCTATAAAACTGAACAGGATATTTTTATTGCCGATTAGCATTCCAAAAATCAATTCTAAACATAATATTTATAAAACCTCGGTGCAATTTCATTTCAAATATAGCAACAAATACTACAGCCTTTTCTTTGAAAGCTAGACGATAGTGAGATGAGAATTCAAACACCCAGCCAGCCCTTCACTCGGTGTTGAAGACGCACTGTCCTCATTTGCAAATGTCTCAATTACACATAAGGGGAGAGGAGAGAAATATTGAAAACTGTATTATCATGAGAGTGTGTCCATTAAAAACGAGAACCATGATGTTAAATTACTCCAGCCACAGACAACAATGATGCATGTATGTCATTAGCTTGTTAAACAATATCAAAAAGTCTGTGATCAGAAAGAGAAAAAGGACAATGTGCAGATTGTTGAACAGGCTCCTACACCTGGGCCTGAGGCAGGAGCCCAAGCTCCAACACACTGGCCTCACTTCACACCAACCTTCACACAGTGTGGGGTCATGAACTCCGGCCATCAATCCCTCAGTGATTATGAAATAAAATATTAACTCCTGTTCTTTTTACAGGTCATGACTGCCCTACTGTACTAAAGACTGAGATATGGTGTGTATGTCTGTGTGAGAGACAGAGGGAGAGAGAGAGAGGCAGAGAAAGCCCTAAAACTTGTACAAAGATTAACCCTTTGTGATTCGGTTTGAATACACATTTGTTTGTTGATGATTGAATGTTTGTCCTTTGTTCCCTGGAGTTCAAGATCCAGGACTGTTTTGAATCTGATTTGCATTTTGGAAATTTAACATGATTTCTTTTAAGGTTAAGGACCCTTCAGTTGTTATGAAATAAAATGTTAACTGCTGTTCTTTTTACAGGTCATGACTGCCCTACTGTCAGTTTCTAACCAATCTCTTTTAACCTTACATGAAAGCCAACTTTATTCAATTTCAAATCAGTTTAATATGGAGGAAAACAATATTATAAGCTTTTTTTTGTTTCGGACTCGTTTGTTTCCACTTAATTTTAAGACTGCTGTGTTTTATTCCTACTGGCCGACTGTCACCTACAGGACGAGCAGCGGGCTGGTAAGGGAACGTGGAAGCTGAACACAAAGCTGTTGACCCCGGGAAACATTGAGGAGCTCAAGAGGGACTATGCAGGTTGGAGAACCGTGAAGCCCCTCTTTGAGTCCCCAGCGGACTGGTGGGAAACAGTAAAAGGAAACATCAAGAGGTTCTTCATCCTCAAAGGTGTTCAGGAGGTGAGAGAGAGGTGGGGAAAACTGTCCCAGCTCCAGGAAAGTATGCAGAACCTGCTCCTGCTGCAGACGATGGGGGTGGATGTCACAGAGGACCTCAAGGAGGTGAAGGGCCAGCAAGCCTCGCTCTTTGCTTCGGAGGCCTCCAGGATAATCTTCCGGTATAGGGTCCGCTCGGTGGAGCAGGACGAGATGTGCTCATGTTTCTTCTTCCAGAAGGTACACAAAGAGAGCTCTGTGCTCAGCAGCCTGAAGGAAGAAGATGGCTCGATAACGTCATCTCAGGCTGACGTCATGAGGATCAGTAAATCCTTCTATGCCAGTCTGTACGACGCGAAGCCGACCAACAGCACGGCCTCCCAGTCGTTCCTGTTCTCTATCACGGAGGTCTTAGCTGACAGAACACGGGAGAGGCTGGACCAGCCGCTATCTCTGGATGAGCTGACCAAAGCCCTCGAGTCCTTCGAAAAGCATAAAACTCCTGGAAGCGACGGCTTACCGGTCGAGCTCTATTCCGCTCTGTGGGACATGATTGGCCAGGACCTGCTGGAGGTGTATGTCAGTATGCTTCGGGCAGGTACCATGAGTGAATCCATGAGGAAAGGCATCATCACCCTCATCTACAAGCGGAAGGGGGAGAGGGAAGAACTCAAAAATTGGAGACCAATCTCACTGTTGAATGCGGATGACAAAATTCTGTCAAAGGTAATCGCCAACAAGCTGTGCGTGGATCCCCGGTACGCAAACACCAAGTGTCACTACGTACTGAGGTTCTACCTGTCCACGGTGTTGCGAAGGATGGGCCTGGCCTCGCTGCCGCGGAACACTCCGAGTAGTTGGACCGTTCCGTATCACCTGTCCTTCGTGGAGAAATTTATGAAGAAAAACACCTTTGACCACAAGTCCATTAGGAAGTGGTCAGCACGTAGTGTCCTTGAGACCCTTCGGGAAAAGGAGAGGGCCGATCCTATCAAGTGGTTCCCTGAGCAGACTGTCAAAGCCATTTGGCAGAATGCCTCATCGCCAGAACTTTCCAACAAGCACCAAGACATGGCTTGGCTGGTGGTGAGAAGGGCTCTGCCTGTGAGATCCTTTATGCACGCCCGGACTCTCAGCCGCACCGCACGCTGCCCTCGAAGCGGCTGCGGGGGGGACGAGACTGTCACACACCTCCTTCTGGAATGTGCCTACGCAGAGGAAGTCTGGAGAGGAATGCAGTGGTGTTTGTCGAGGTTCGTCCCGAGCAGCGCCGTGACGCGGGACTCTGTGGTATACGATCTGTTCCCCGGGACGCACACCGAGACGAACATCAACCGTGTCTGGAGGATCATCAACTCGGTGAAGGACGCTCTCTGGGTGGTCCGAAACCTGCTGATCTTCCAGCTGAAGGAGTTGACCCCGACTGAGTGTTGCAGACTGGCACATTCCATGGTCCAGGACTACGTGTTGAGGGACGCGCTGAAGCTTGGGGCAGCTGCCGCCAAGGCGCGGTGGGGAAAGACCACTGTGTAACATCTGCCTGCCTAACGAAGAACAGGGGGCCCATGCAGTCATTTGGGCTCTGCTGACGCCTCAGCTAATCATATGGGCATATGATTGAAAAATGTACAGACCTGTATAAAAAAATCGCCAACTGGGTCAGGTCTGCTCTAGGGTCGGTGATTCACCCTGACCAAACCTGTGCTGTGCCGGGCAGGAAGATCGCTGAGAGTCTCGCACTCCTCAGGGATACGATCGCCCACGTGCAGGACAGAAGGGTTGGACACGTGCCTGATCAGCCTGGACCAGGAGAAAGCCTTTGACAGGATATCACACACGTATATGAGAGTTGTTCTCTCCAAAATGGGCTTTGGGGAGGGAATCTGCAATTGGATCAGACTGCTCTACACCAACATTGTCAGTGCAGTCTCAATCAATGGGTGGGAATCAGATAGCTTCCCAGTCAGATCTGGAGTCAGGCAGGGCTGCCCTCTCTCTCCTGCCTTGTTTGTGTGCTGCATAGAGCCATTTGCCGAGTCCATCAGGAAGGATGCGAGCCTGAGAGGGGTGACTATTACTGGCAGCGGGGGCCTGCAGGTTAAGGCCTCCCTGTACATGGATGACGTCGCCATTTTCTGCTCGGATCCGCTGTCCGTGCGCAGACTCATGTGCATATGTGACCAGTTCGAACGGGCCTCGGGGGCCAAAGTAAACCAAGGCAAGAGCGAGGCCATGCTCTTCGGGAACTGGGCCGACCAATCCTCGATCCCCTTCACCGTCAGGACCGACCACCTGAAGGTGCTGGGTGTTTGGTTCGGGGGGGGGGGGGGCTGGGGCATGCGCCAAGTCTTGGGAGGAGCATATCAGCAAAGTGAGGCAGAAACTGGGCAGATGGAAGCTACGGTCGCTCTCCATCGCGGGAAAAAACCTGGTCATCAGGTGTGAGGCACTGTCATTGCTATTATATGTGGCACAGGTCTGGCCTATTCCCAGAACCTGTGCCGCTGCAGTCACCTGGGCCATCTTACTGTTTGTATGGAGGTCAAAGATGGACCGGGTCCGAAGGGACTCGCTGTACAAAGATCTGGGCAACGAGGGAAAAAATACACCCAATGCCACCCTCACCCTGATGGCCACCTTTGTGTGTGGCTGCATCAAGCTGTGCGTGGATTCCTGGTACGCAAACACCAAGTGTCACTACGTACTGAGGTTCTACCTGTCCCCGGTGTTGCGAAGGATGGGCCTGGCCTCGCTGCCGCGGAACGCTCCGAGTAGTTGAGCACCAAGACATGGCTTGGCTGGTGGTGAGAAGGGCTCTGCCTGTGAGATCCTTTATGCACGCCCGGACTCTCAGCCGCACCGCACGCTGCCCTCGAAGTGGCTGCGGGGGGGACGAGACTGTCACACACCTCCTTCTGGAATGTGCCTACGCAGAAGAAGTCTGGAGAGGAATGCAGTGGTGTTTGTCGAGGTTTGTCCCGAGCAGCGCCGTGACGCGGGACTCCGTGCTCTACGGCCTGTGCCCCGGGACGCACACCGAGACGAACATCAACTGTGCCTGGAGGATCAATAACTTGGTGAAGGACGCTCTCTGGGTGGTCCGAAACCTGCTGATCTTCCAGCTGAAGGAGTTGACCCTGACTGACATTCCAAGGTCCAGGACTACGTGTTGAGGGATGCGCTGAAGCTTGGGGCAGCTGCCGCCAAGGCGCGGTGGGGAAAGACCACCGTGTAACATCTGCCTGCCTAACGAAGAACAGGGGGCCCGTGCAGTCATTTGGGCTCTGCTGACACCTCAGCAATAAAATGTAATCGTACAGACCTGTAAATAGGAATGATTACTCTGTTTTCGGTATGCAAACAAATGGAATGTTTACATATGTATGGCATGTCCAGTTGTACAGATCATCAAAGTATTTTATGAATAAAGTATATTTTTGAAATAAAATAAAACTGCTGTGTTTTATTGGTGATTATTGGTAAGGACAGTTGTAGTCTTATTGAGGGAGTCCCCTCCCTCAATGACAATTGAAGTTTCAGTTCAACTTTAGGTTGTGATAAATCATCAAACAAAATTAATATCCTATGGTTAATATCTGTGTCTTTGGATTTGGACATTATTCGTGCATTAGGAGTTTTTTTTTCATTTGAATATACAAGACCTTTTAAGGCAGCTCCAGTTATTTCACGACCTTTGCATTGTAAATGGGCAATGACTGGTCAGGACCACTTAAGAATCCTCATCTTGGATTTAAATTAAGGGACTAAAGCCAGATAAGTGTAGAGGATTTCAAAGTTGGGAACTGTATACATTTTACATTTTCAATATTAAATACTGAATAAATGAATTTTCAAAATAAAATGTTGCATGTTATTCAGATATATATTGTAAAAATAATGACCATCACCACAGAGGAGATCTGCTTTCAAAACAAGACAAAGAAAACTTAGCTCTGTTGATCCTCCAATGTCCACAAAATAAATGAAAACTTCTTTTCCGGACTCTTCTTCAGCTGGATCCCCACTCAGTAATGCATAAAGTATGCTTGGTACCACTCCACTCAGTGCTCTTGCCAAAAACAAAATCCAAACTGAATTCTATCCATATCATTAGGTGTCCCTAACAAATGAAAAAGGACGCCTGCTGACTTAAGCAGGCACTGCTGACACCCAGCATTGCACCCTTTGGACAATAGGGATAGCCAAACATATCGAGGAACAGGGTGGTAAATCAATCACTGTTTCTTTTGTAGCATCACTGCCCCATTGCCATGGAGTTAGCGGGCTCCATAATGTCACAGCCATATGATACAGTGACCAGGACAAGTGAATGAGACAAATCACCTATTTAGTTATTCTCCTCTTGCAATTTTTGATTCGCTGAAAATTCAAATCCTAAAACTAGTTTTCAGATTATGACAATCAAGATTCCAAAATGTATTGTTAGGAACAGGCTTTAAAGTTAGACAAACATAAATTGGTTAAATAAGGTAAAAATGAAAATAGAGGCAAGGAGATCAAGTACAGAAGGGAAGAGAATGATGCAATAAGAAGAATAAAGCAGCAGAGTACAGTTTTTAAAATGTCTTAGTCACTTGTTGGGTTCCCACCCTGAATTACAGATAATGATTATTTTATTTATTATTTTATAATAATATTTTATAATATTTATAATAATCAATTATATTAGCCCAAATCAAAATTATTTGGCGGGGTCGCTTGTTTTTATCCCTTTACACATTGTCAGTGACCTGTCCCATTGCCTCATGGTTAATTTAAAACATGGCTGCATTAATTCATTGTTAATTAAAGAATGGAAAGCTACCTTACTGGCGAGTTGAAGAAATTCTGCATGTGATTGGGGGATAGAGATATAGCAGATGGAACTCCCAAAAGCTGGGGAGATGACTGTGAATGGGTATATAAAAAGGGACATGAGAAAACAGTGTAAGGCCACTAAGGCTGAGGAATATATAAACAAGTTTAAAGCAACAATACCACAAAATAAAGAACTTAGATCCTACACGGAACCCCGAGCCTATGTCTGGCATACTGACCCTTTTTGAGGATTGGGATTATGTTCTTGTATACCCACAGAGCACCTAACATCTCCTGATTGTCCCCAGCTTTAATTTTAAACCACCCACTTGTTGCAAACCTTTCCTTCTTTTGGAAATGAAGCATTCAGTCTTCATAGCCAATATCATGGTGATAAGTGGCCTGCGCAGTCCTAAACCAGGTCCCATCACAGGAACTAGAGTTATGTTAATGAACCATGCCCCTGACTGCAAGACCAAACTGGCCAAATTTGCTCAATATGTCCAAGGGTGATACAAATGTAAATGCAGTAAAATTCTGGGAGTAACCTGAATATGAATGGCTTGTGTTCCAAGACTGTAAGATTTGCCGATCTGTCTGATGTTTTTGCAATGTTTTCCACCTGGACTCACTGACAGGACCCAGACCAACATTACGAAACAGTCTAGAAATTTCTAGTCGCAAATGAGGTGAGTGGTGGTTTTCTATTGGGATGGCCAGAACCGGACTGAACCATAATGCAAGTTACCAGGTAAAACCAATTGTATCCAGCGCCCATGTGATCCTAAATGTCGTATGCCAGCCCTGATAGGGTTGATTGGAACCAGGATACCCACTGGGGGTGGAACTACCTCATGTGCCCACCCGACGAACACTGCTGGACAACCTTTCCCGAGGGGATCCTGAAAATGGGGACAGGCAGGCCCCAGTATTTTACCTTTGAAACTGGCAACAAGACAGCAAAATCCCCCAGGGACAAATGCCTGGCCCTTGCTTTAACTGTTGAAAAGTGGCCAATGGGGAGTAATGTACCTCGGTGCTGACGTTGGGAATAGACATGTTTTCATCTTATCAAAAGGAAAATCTACTAATATGCACTGATTCTTCATTGTGCTTTCAATATGATCCACGATTTTGGGGCCTTGTGGGAACATTGAAGACTTCTAACCTCAAGGGGGCAGTGTTATAGTAATGTTACTTTGTCCAATCAATCTGACAATTATCAATATTTTCAGCTCATGCTGAAGAAACTGATACTGTTTCTAAAGTAGTAGGCAAGTAGATGCAGCTGCCAAGCAGGCAGCCTTACACCCCAAACGTCTGATCCCATTGGGTCCCGAGCAAAACCCGGTTAGACACAGTATAAGGACGTGTATGCCAGACCTGGGTAAGGTGCAGAAATCATGGAGGAATGAGACTGTCTGTTCAGAGCCAATTCAGAATGTAGAGGTTGATTTCTGTAATACTTACTGATTGTAATCATACAGGTTTAGTGTTTGGATTGCTTTCCATATTGTTTAGAAATTTCAAAGTAATTTGCAAATTTCCATTTCTGCAATAATTACAGGTACTTTATATTACAAAGTACTACTGACTGAATTATCAAGTGATTTGGTTTCATATGTAGACGCTAAGCCTAATGTCTTTGCTTTGTGTATGGAGCTTATAAGAATGCACATTGGTGGATTGGATTTATCTTTGGATTGGGCTGTTAGACCTAAGAAGGAGTGTCTGGCTGTGCTATTATCTTCACTTAAATATTTGATACTGAACAGTGATGGTTTATAATTTTAAGACGATACCAATGTCTAAATTCTAGAGTTAGCTCAATATTAGAAAATTTCAGTGTGGATTGAAAGCTTTGTGTCATGTTACCATAATTTGGGGGCAGCATTCCCCTCCATGCAATATTCATCACCAATTTCTCTGCTCAAAATCACCATCTGGTTTCTACACTTAATTCTAAATACTGTCAACTACAGCTGTAGCTCAGGCCATTTGATTGGGCTAAAGATTAATGTATGTTTTTTTTAGAGAATACAATATATTGCAGGACTAATCTAAATTTTAGGTAATATTGATGTTTTTAGTAGCAAAACTTCGAGGAGTATTACATCTTAGCAAAGCTGGCTTTATAAAAAATAGGTTTGCTTAATTTACCCATTCCTGGGCTCCTCTGTATAACGTGAGAAAATAATGGGTAGGAAAGGAATCTTGAGTGCAGAGTTTAAAATGAACGAGCCTTTTGCCAGTGTGGGCAATATACTTACTCAAGTGGGCTATTTGATTAATTTGAGAATTATTTATTTCAAAATTGCTGTTAGCCTGCTAAAGAGCACAAATTAGGGCCTCAAATCGGGTACTCCCTCAACACTCAAACCAGAATATGGGTGACTCTTACGAGATGAGTTTGTGTTCCTTCTTTGCTGCTGCCTATTTTAATTGATTATGTGGATATTGTTTATACAAGGAGGAAACGGTTTATATTTTATTACAATGGACACTCCGCAGCCTCCTACCTTGCAAGGGGGAGATGATAAAGATCGAACTTGACCTGCTGTGTGGACTTGCCATTGCTGACATTGGTGCATAAGAAGGAACAGTGTACCTGTGCGATCCTGAGCAAACAGAGACTGTGTACCAACTATGCCAGGAAGATGTCCTTGTGTGCTGAGAAACTGAATGTTACCAAGAATAACCATTGCAGTGATCAACTGCATCAAAAAGATTGAACAGTTAATTTACAGAACAAGTCTAAATGGTCTTTACCCTGTAAAGGTGTTGTGTGCCAGTTGATTACATTTGGACAATGGGCATCCCTGGTAATCCTTGTCCCCTTCAGATAGATCATGTTAAAAAAGACAAAGGGGGGATGTTATCCTTCACTAGCAATATGTTTCTAAAAACCCATAATAAAATATTTGGAGAGGATGAGGTAGTTTGTTTTGCCCTTACTTCAGCAAGAGACTCCCTGACCCCTTTTATCCTTCCAACTCCTAACATGGGGGTATAGAATAGTTCTAAAGCATTTACAGGATTATGGACTTCATCCAATAAGTCGCAATATTCTATCCAAATTGCTACAATGGTAAGGAATGAGGAGGATGCACTTATGTAAAAGTGCCTAAAATTATCCCCTGTACTATGATTAAATGTATCAGTCATCACTGCTTCCTTGAAGGACCTTGCATCTCATGTGTATGCCTTAAGGAGAAATGTGTCTCTATTACCACTGGTATTCAAATCCTTTGTAAGGTGGGTAACAACACCCACCTTTGTTATGATACCCCGAATGGCACTAATATTTTCCCAATTATTGGATGGGTAGAACTATTCTGGGATGTCGACCACGTCCCTTATCAAGAAACCCACCTCATTCAACTAAATAATTTTCAGCCTTTACGTTCGAGGCCAAATTATGTAATCATGAATTACACAGGTACTCCAGGAAGTTACAAAGATAGGCCCGCTTCTTATTGGAAAGGTCCTTCCATTATCTACACTCAACCTGGATATTACTTTTTCAGTTACAATAAGGCGTATACCTACCTTGTCCTGAATAGAGCATGTACACATCATAATGTAGCTGTAGGAACACTATTTCCAACTACTGTTCCCTGTCCAATTACCTGACAACAAGACCCTGATTAAACATTCAGTTTCTCCTGACTTTTGTGCAGAATGGAAGAATGCAAGGGTTCTATCAAAAAATAAAACTCACTCATTGGCATATGCAGCTCTTAGTGTTCTTTCTGCAGGAGGGTCTTCAGGAGTTATTCGTCATCAAAACCATAATTATCTCATTTGTGGACTCACGATTTCATGAAATGAGACAACTGCTGCCCTAATAGGAATTAGGGACATGCTTTCAGAATTGTGCCTATTTACCCAACAAAACCGCTATGCTCTTGATTACATACTTGTGGAGGAAGGTGGAGTTTGCACCATAGTCAAAGGAAAGTGTATCATGGGGGTCACTTATTTAATCAAAAACATTACTAGGCATAGAGACAGCATCCACACTTTTGTCAACCAAATGAATGAAGGTGCAGGATTGGGAGATTGGGGTTTTGGCTCATGGTACAACTGGCTAATCAATATGGCTATGTATGCTGCTATTGTTTTAGTTGGTCTTTTTGTTGGTATTGCTATTGTTAAGAGTATTATTGCTAAAATATTAATTTGTATTGACAACATTGGCTCCACCCAGAGAATGTTTCTTCTCCACTTCGATGATGATGAGAAGCATCATCGCCTGCCCCTGAATCATCTTCGGTGGAAGAGAAAATATTGCAGTCTTTCGCTGCTATTGAATTGGATTAATTTGATCCATGCCCTTATGGTGTGGTCATAGAATGACAAAGGGGGGAATGAGGATCTAAAATTTGAATTTAGGCTGTTGTCAGAAGCAACAAGTATATGTAGATTTTTATTAACCACAAAATGGATTTTCAATTTAAAATAACACAACAAAATGGCTGAACGTAATGATTTGACTCTTGTGAACGTATGCTGCTGCTTTGCTGGGTTAAGCTAAATACAAGATAAGAGAATACAATGGATTTTTCAGAATAGGAATTATAAGACAGTGATTTGGTATTTGAACTAATCCTGAACGAGCAAACCTGGGGTGTTTCTGTGAATATAACAATCTGTTTCCCAGGGAATATCATTGGACTGGCCTGTTGGCAATCATATCACTTTATTATGGTTGATCGAACTTTCCTTGTAATTAAGAACCCTTTCCCAGGAAATATCATTGGATTAACCCGCTGTAAATTATGTCAACTTATTATATGTGATTGGTCTTTTCTTGTAATTAAGGCTGTCCTATCTCTTAAGAAATATATAAATAATGTGTAATTTTTGAATATAATTGTGCCATTTCTCCACGGAACACAGAAGCTTTCAACCTCCGTGTTGCTGGCCAAATCTGCGCCAGGCTGCCTTAATTTATTAAACTGGTAACCTTGCTTTAACCAGACCGTACTCCTAGTGATTCTTTTGACCGATCATGAGACCGAGGGGTCCTGCAAGGGGGTCTACATCATCATTGGGATCTGAACAAAAAAGCCCATGAAACTCCATGTCATGTTCATGAATGTTCTTTGGGCAAGGGAACCCAGTCATCACCCGGTCTTGTGACTCCAGTCTCACACTGACTCAATTAATTCTTTATGGCCCCATGATCTGGTTCAGCAAAGAACTCAGTCCGAGCAACTGGAGATGGGCAATACACTTGAGGCTTATCACTGGCATTCATGCCCTGAGAAGGAATAATGTCTGCCTTTTAGCCTCTTAAGCACCACACTCTCATTGTTCTGGGTCTCTAGGCCTCTCACATTAATTCATTAACTGATGGCAATATGCAAAGAGCTTTTATTTTGAACTCTAAGTTCTCTTTTCCCCGCGATTCTCGCCTCTTCACCTCCACCCAAAAAGCTTTGCTGTGCAGAGTGCGAGCTCTCTTTGTTCTCTGAGGCCTCGCTCTGTCTCTGTTTGCCTCCCTTCCAACTGAAGACAAAACGTATGTTTCCAAAACCCTGTGGAGATAAGAAGACAGATGAGAAAAATAATGTAACGAGAGTTGAGTTGGGTTTGTTAAAGAAAATAATGTTTGTTTTGAAATGATATTTTTGTCAGTGAGTGACAAAGGAAAGATGGGGGTCCAGGATTGCTGCAGCCACTGCCAGAACATAGGACCCAGGAGCAGGAGCAGGCCTTTTGGGAGCTGCTGTGCCAATGAAGAAGATCACTGCTCATCTGGGTGTGGTCTCAGCTGCACTTTCTGCTTCCCCCAATTCCCCCATTATACTTAACTGCCATCTTCATCAAAAACTGTCTACCTCAACCTTGAGTAAACTCAATGACCCAGCCTCCATTCCCATGTAGAGAAGAGAATCCCACAGACTGTCGACCCTCAGCCATCAAAACAAAACCTCCTGGTTTTAAACGGGAGACTGCTTTGTGTTAAATTGACCCTCTAGTTCTTGTCTGCCCTATAACAGGAACCATCCTCTCAGTATCCAGCCTGTCATGTCACCTTAAGAGCTGAAACTGTTAATGAGAGCAAACAGGTTGCTTAATGAGGCTTTTCCTCTGGAAATGATTAACAATGTTGATGTAAACTGTTTTCTCCAGTGCCAGAGTTCAGAACAAGAGGGTTGTTAAAATTAAAATTAGGATGATTTCAGGAAGAACTCCTTCTGAAAAAGTGTGAAAATCCGGAACTCGCAATTGGAAAAGCTGTCAAGGCCAGGGTTCGATGTTCGTTCGCTCAGGACAGTAAGGTTTACAGAACTAAGGGGGAATGTGTTCCAGGTTAGCCATGGCCTAACTGACTGGGGAATTTGGTCAAAACAGATGATAATTTATTTAACATAAATTTTAACAATAAATCTATATTAACCTGAGTGTACAAGGCATAATTTCAAAGTTTTCTGATGATATAAAACGTTGAAGTATTGTGGCTTATGAAGATGATAGTGTTGAACTTCAAAAAGGATGTAGGTAAGTTAATGGAATGAGCAGATGATTGCAGATACAATTTAATGGAAAGAGATGTCACTGATTCATTTTGGAAGGAAAATGTGGTGAGACAAATCAAATTAAAGGATACAAATATGGATAGCTGTAGGGGCAGTAGGACCTGGATGTTTATGTGCATTAGTCACTGAAGGTCAGCACAGGCAGCTGTTTTCATGAGAGAGCAGCTGATAAAGCAGATGCCATATCAACATTAGCATAGAATACAGTGTGGATGTGAAAAAAATGTTACGTTTTCAGGGGTAATACAAAACTAAGTTCCCTCATTTAAGAATGAGAAAAGCAGAATTCTTTGTCTTGCATACAGTCATAGGTCTTTGAAACTCTTGTTCAAAAGGTCAACTGAAATCTCTGAATACTTGTAATGAAGAATTAGACAGCCTTTCATCCCTTGCTTATCAGTAATCTATCAGAGTTAGGCAAGAATGTGGAGTAATCAGATCCGCCACGTGGAACAGGATCAAGAGGATGAATCTGCTTCATCTGTCCCTAATTCGCATAATTGTGTGTCTCTAAAAGCCAGGAAGATGTGCTCAGCTATATGACAAGTTGGTTTGGCCTCAACTGATGTATGAAGTCCAGTTACACAATTGAAAGAGCAGCCCCTTGAAAGCTTGTGATTTTCAATAAACCAGCTGAAGTGGCTGCTGGTTTGTGTGGGCGCAAATGGAATGGGACTTTACCCATAATCCTCAACAGCAAGGCAAGCACTCTCTCGCCACTAGAGGGCAGCTGCTTCACTGTCCCTGATCAGTAAAAAATAAACTGCAAAGATGCAGAGAGTGTACAGCTTCAGAAGCAGGGCACTTATCGTACCACAATGGAAATGACTCCTGTGATAAGAAAAGTACTTTGGTGTAACATGTGATTGTCTTCACAGTGTGCTGTTTGGTTCATTCTGTGCTACAAATGGACAATATCAGTATCGAGGGGCACAAAGTATATTTCCTCCTCTAACCCCTTTCCAAAACACCCTCTCCATCTTGCTTTACTCCTTTTTGACTCTTCTACAATTGCCCCTGTTACCTCATTCCATCCCGGTCCCAGAGGAATTGATGGCCGGAGTTCATGACCCCGCACTGTGTGAAGGTTGGTGTGAAGTGAGGCCAGTGTGTTGGAGCTTGGGCTCCTGCCTCAGGCCCAGGTGTAGGGGCCTGTTCAACAATCTGCACAATGTGCTTTTTCTCTTTCTGACCGTACTGGAGTTTTCAAGCTGCAGTAACTTGCTGGCAACAAACTGTCTTGTCTAAAGTGCTCCCGGCACTGGACAGATCTCTGCTGTTGGGTTTTTTTCTCTCTCTCAGGGGCCTGCTCTGTATTCAGTGCTTGTTATCATTAGTGTGTTAGAGTTTATATGTCAGCTGTTGCTTCCTTGCTATGGTACTGAAAAAAAGTCATCCATGCCTCTTGAGATTTAAATACTCCTTCTTCATGAAAGTGTTTGGCAGACTTTTTAACATCATTTAACAAACTAATGATGGGAATGCATCAGTGTTGTTTATGGCTGGGAGCATTTAACATCATGGTCCTAGTTTTTAATGGATCCTCACTTGTGGTAATACAGTTTGCAATGTTTCTCTCCCCTTTCATGTTATTAAAAGGCTTTGAATAGTGTTATGCTGAGGACAGTGCAACTTCAACACCGTGTGACGGAGTGGGTGGCAGAATTCCCATCTCACTATTGTCCAGCTTTCAAAGAAAATGCTGTGGTCTCTGAAATTAGATTGTACCCAGGTTTTATGCATATTGTGTTTGAATTTCATTTTTGGAATGCCAATTTTCATAAAAATATCCTGTTCGGTTTTGTAGCTCAGTAGTTGTGTTTGTTCCCTGAGATACTGAGAGTTTACACAACCCTCCATTTGCCTGTGATCCAGTTGTTGGCTGAAGCCTCTGGTTGTTCAGTGAGTCCAAGCCATTGTCTTGCTCTCTGCTGTTATACCATCAACTTGGTTTCTCAGTGTGAGCCAGGAGACCACTGCGTGGTGACTTCCTGTCCCACTGTCGGGGTAAAGGCAAGTGAGAACTGTCAAGGTTAATCCCATCATGAACATCAGAACACTATATTCAGCTGGAACAACATCCACTGACTAATTTCTTTGGCCGCCATTGCAGTAAAAGCAAATCTCTCCATTTGCCAGCACAAAGAGAAAGTGGTCGTCAGATTCCCTGGTGTGTGATGGTTTAGCCCAATAGGAGCAGCACTGGTAGATCATGCTGTATCAGCCTGGACAGAAACCTGGGCAATCTCCAAATGAAAGGATGACCTTCAGTGGATCTGCTACGACAGGAAATATAGGATTGGAATCCTTGTTACTGAATCAACTCATCAAACCTAAATACAACTGAGAAAATATAAACCAAACCAATTTCCCAGGGCATATGTCACAAGTAGGGAACACACAGTTTCTGTCCCCTGTCTTTCGGGAGCGTCGCTTTTCCTGTCCCACCTCTGTCTGTGGGGTACCATTTCTATCATCCTTTCTGTCTGAGAATATCGCTGTTCCTGTCCCCACTATCTTAGGGAGAGTTTGGGGGTGTCACATCCATCCATTTTGTTAGTTCCATTTACTCTCATGAAATGGGTAATCCCTGCTTCACTATGTGTGTGTAAGCCACGTGTGAAAGCCCAGCACAGCTCACCCTTCATCTCAATCAGAACACAGGGTTGGTCAGTACTGTCTGGACCCAGAACAATAACACTGACTAACTGGAGACAATTCAGATCAAGTCCCAATGAGACTGCGATTGACCTTCACCCTCAAAGCCCACTGAGGAGGTGGTCATTAATCCCAGTGTTGTCACAGAGTAAGTTCTCCCAGAGATTCATGATTCATTCTAGATTTTACACAAGTCTGTGATGTTGTTAGGAGACAGGTGGGAAAGCATAGAGATAAAATATAAAAGGAGAGAGAATTATATTTTTGTTATACCATCCTTGAACTTAAGATGTTCGAAAATATTTTATAGCCAATGGAATCCTTCCAAAAACCAGACATTGTTGTAATGTGGGAACTGTGACAGTCTGGGCAATGCAGATCTTTTGGTAGCACCACCCAGAGTCTGGAGGCTGCTACTGCAGGCAGGCGACAAACCGGCTCTGCTGTGAGGGAGGGACACTGAGGCAGGTAAGGACATGGGAAATAGGAGTTGGAAGAAGACTCCAACGGCTGTCCATCCTTTCCTAAATACAGAGACCAAAATTGTACACAATACCCCAGATGCAGCCTCACTAACACCCTGTACAGTTTTAACAAGACTTCTCTACTTCAAAATTCCAACCCCCAGCAATAAAAGTGAAAATTCCATTCGCCTTCTCGATTACTTGCTGTACCTGCACTAACTTTCTGTGTTTCGTGCACAATACTACCCAGATCACTCTGTACTGCACTTTGTTGGAATCTCTCACTATTTAACTAATAGTCGGCCTTTAGATTATTCCGACCCAAGTGCATAGTCTCACACTTTCTGACATTAAATTCCATCCACTGTGTATTAGTGTTTCTTTTCCAGTTTGGTCTTCTCTCTTTGATTGACTGTCTCAATGCATCTTTCTGTAGCATGCCCCATTCCCATATTTTTGTGAGCCTGACCCTTGATTGTCTAACCCTTTACTGCTGGTTCCATTCAATGACAGGCAGGAGGCTGGAAGAACACAGCAAGTCAGGCAGCATCAGGCGGTGGAGAAGCTGATGTTTCGGGTGTAACCCTTCTTCAGGAATGGGGGTGGGTGTTAGGGGAAGCTGCAGATAAAGAGGTGGCGGGGGATAGGATGATGAAGTGGGGATAGGTGATGACAGGTGGAGAGTATGACCTGGTTGGTCAAAGGGAGGAAGGAATCTGGTAGGTGTAAGGGAGTAGTGGAAGGGAGGGAGAGGTGCTGGGAAGGGAGTCAAGGGATGGGAAGGGAGTTTATTTGAAATTGGAGAACTCAATGTTGAGTCATCTGGGCTGTATGCTGCCAGAAGGAAGATGAGATGTTGTTCCTCCATTTTGTGGTTTGGTTTATTGTGGCAATGGAGGAGACCGATGATGGTCATGTCAAAAATGGAGTGGGAAGGGGAATTAAAATGGGTGAAGACTGGTAGGACTGCTCGGCCCCTGCGGGTCCGGCTGAGATGTTCGGTGAAATGTTCCTCAGTTTACGTTTGCTCTTCCCAATGTAGAGAAGACCACATGGGGAACACCTGATGCAGTAATCTAGGTTGGAGGAGAAGCAGGTGAACCTCTGTCTCACCTGGAAGGACTGTTTGGGGGCCCTGGATGGAGGTGTGGGATTGATGTAACAGCAGGTTTTGCATGTTTTCAGGTTCCAGGGGAAGGTACCGAGGAGTTCGGGATGTTGCAGTTCGAGTGGCACAGATCAAGAATTATCGAAGGGAATGGTCCTTGTGGAAGGCAGCCAGGGGTGGGGAGAGGAAGATGTATTTGGTAATGTGGTCTAGTTCGAGTTGATGGAAGTGTTTAAGAATGATGAGTTGGATTCAGAGATTGGTGGGGTGATAGGTGACGACAATAGGGACTCTGCCTTTATTGTATTTCAAGGGGGGTGGGTTTAGAGCAGTGAAACAGGAAATAGATCTGGTGCAGTGGATGGCAGAAGGAGGAAAAGCACATTGTTCGCAACAGTTGGACATCTGTGATCAGTGGAATATCTCCTCATCCAAGCAGATGAAGCAGATGGGGCAGAGGAATTGGAAGAATGAGATGGAGGTCTTACAGGATACTGGCTGGGAGGAGGTGTAGTCCAGTTAGATATGGGAGTCTGTGGGTTTGTAGTCAATGTCTGTGTGTAGATTATCACCAGAATTGGAAATGGAGAGGTCAAAAAAGGGGAGGGAGGTGTCCGAGGTGGATCAAGGGAATTTGAGGACGGGGTGGAATTTGTGGGCAAAGCCGGTGAACTGCTCCAGTTCAGCCTGGGTGCAGGTCACTGCACTGATGCAGTCATTGATGTAATGGCGGAGAGTTGGGGCACAGTGCCTGTGTAGATACTGAAGAGGGACTGTACAACATAGTCGATAAAGAAGCAGGCGTAGCTGGGGCCCAGCTGGGTGCCCATGGCCACCCCCTGGATTTGGAGGAAATGGGAGGAGTTAAAGTAAACGTTGTTGAGGGTGAGGACTAGCTCAGCAAGGTGGAGGAGGGTATTGGTGGAGGGGGACTGGATAGGTCTGTTTCAGAGGAAAAGGTGGAGGGCCTGGAGGCCATCCTTAATGGGTATGGATGTATATATATAAGGATTGCACATCCATAGTGGAGATAAAGCACTCAGGACTGGGGATCTGGACGTTACTGAAGAGATGCAGGGTGTGGTTGGTGTAGTGGATGTAGGTGGGAAGTACCTGCACCAAGGAGGAGAGGAAGGAGTTGAGGTAGGATGAGAGAAGTTTGGTGGAACAGGAGCATGCTGAGACAATGGGTCAGCTGGGGTAGTTGGACTTGTGGATCTTGAGGAGCAGATAGAACTGGGCATTGTGGGGCTGGGGGACTATGAGATTGGAGGCAATGGAGGGGAGATCACTGGAGGCAATGAGGGCACTGATAGTCGAGTGATTTTAGCCAGATGGGTCACCGCAGGGTCATGGGCAAGGGCATGGAGTCGGAGAATTGGCGTTCAGCCTCTGTGACATTTAGGTCTGTTCTCCAGACTACCACCACCCCATCTTTGTCAGTGGGTTTGATAGTGAACCAGGAGTTGGTGCAGAGAGAGTGAAGCCGTTAATCAGAGGGGGGGTGGTTGGAGAGGGTGACGGGGATGGGGGGGGGGGAGGTGGAGAAATTGTGGCAGCTGATGTCACATCAACAGTCAGCAATGAAGAGGTCTAGGATGTGTACACAGCTGGTGGTGGGTGATGGGGGATGTGACCAAATGGAGGAGGAAGGTTGGAGGTGGGAGGAGGGTTTGGGAGTTTTTGTTAAAGAAGAAGACACGGAGGTAGAGGCGGTGGAAGAAGAGCTCCGCGTCGTGGTGGGTGCGGGTTTCGTTTGAGGTGGGGTCGGGCGGGAATGAATGTGAGCCCTTTCCTGAGGATGGACCTTTTGGCCTCAGAGAGTTCGAGGTCGGGGGGGGGAATAGTAAATATGGGCAAGGCTCGGGCGTGAGGTTTTTGGGAATGGCCCAAGGTGGCTGAAGGAGGGGAGGGGGAAGGGTGAAGACATGTGGTGGGTGAGGGTTGATTGTGATTTAGCATGGGGGAATGAGTGTGGGTGAGAAAGGAGATTGGGGCGGAGGTGGGTTGTGGAGTGAGGTGGGGGAGTGGGAACATGGGGATGAGGTGAAGAGGGAGAAGTGGAGGGATAGGGTGCACTGTGGGGGTGGATGGGTGAGGAGGGAGAGTGAGTGTGCTGGATGACTGCAGATAGGCAGTTGGACTCAGGGTGACTCTGGGAAATGTAGTCGGAGTCTGGGTTGCAGAGTGGGTGGGGCCAGAGGTGGATGCAAAAGTTGGAGCGAAGTCAAGGCCGGTGCAAATGTTTTGACCTGGGTTCGATTCCAGCCTCAGGCAACTGTCTGTGTGGAACTTGCACATTCTCCAAGTGTTTGCGTAAATTTCCTCTGGTGCTCTGGTTTTCTCCCACAATCTAAAGACGTGCAGGTTAGGTGAATTGGCTGTGCTAAATTGCCCAGAGTGATCAGGGATGTGTAGGTTAGGTTCATTATTCAGGGGAAAAGTAGAGTAATGGGATAGGGGATTGGGTCTTGGGTGGGTTACTCTTCCAAGGATCAGTGTGGACTTGTTGGGCCAAATGGCCTGTTTCTCACAGTAGGGATTCTATGACAGTCCATTCCAGATTCCCACCACCCGCTGAGTGAAAAAGTTCTTCACCAAATCTCATTTGCGGTGTTCATAATGAAACCTTTCAAACCATTCATTTTGTCTAGTGCCATTTAGCTCTTGAGATCCTTATTCAATAAATGTTTTATTCTTTTATATATAATATGAGTTCCCTGACAGGGACAGTTAACCTTGTCCAATCAGGGAGTCCTGGCTGACAGATGAAAAGGGGACTGTCAAACGGTGGTGCTCGGACCCGACGTTGTGCACCAGTTGGAGGACGCTCCAGTGTGCGGTGGGATCCCATCCGCGCTCACCCCAGCCCGGACGGAATTTCACATTGGCCCCAAGGTCCCGTAGCTCCCGCGGGAGTCTGTTCCCACAACCTGAGCCGCCTCCGGAATTTTAATGTTGTCCCTTTTAAGGATGTAAAAAGGCTAGCCCTGTATTAACTGCTGCTGCACACCGTCCACCTCTTCTCCCTCATCCACCGTCCGGACACGCCTTGGCGTGCCCATTTGCCACCGGCGGTGGGGATCCCCAGTGGAGGGCTCTCTATGCAGGAGTCCTCCCCCTTTCTCTCGGGGATCTGGGGTAGAGGGTGCTGTGCATAGCGGTCCCCTGCAACTGCAGATTGCGGTGGTTCACGGACTCCCAGCCCAACTGCTTGTTCTGTGGCGCTGTGGAGGCCGTGGACCATGTATATGTTGCGTGTGAGCATTTGCACTCCCTTTTTGATTTTCTGAAAAACCTTCTCCTCTGCTTTTGGTTCCATTTCAGTCCCACGCTCCTGATCTTCGGGCACCCGGTACGGAGGAGGGAGGGCAGGTCTGAAGACCTCCTCGTGGGTCTGCTCCTGGGCCTGGCCAAACTGGCCATAAACAGGTCGAGGCAGCGAGCTGTGGAGGGGGTCGTTAGGGCCGACTGCCTGCTCCTCTTCCGCGGTTACGTTAGAGCCCGGGTGTCCTTGGAGAAGGAGCACGCGGTGTCCACCAACACCCTGGAGTTGTTCAGGGAGAGGGGGGTGCCGCAGGGAGTGGAGTGCATCATTTCTCCCTCCAATTCTATTTTGATTTAATCCCTGCCCTCCCCTTCACTGTTTGATCACACAGCATTGCCCTTTGATGCGAAGGGCACTGCTTGTCACAGGCCACTCGCGTGTTTCCTTTCTTCCTGGTGGTGGAAACTGAATAAAGATTCATACACCTTGTGTCTCTCACTGTGTCTCACACCTGCACACACACACACAATGGGTGCTGGGGATTAAAAAAACGACTGCAGTTAGGAGGTAGTGTGGGGGTAATAGAAAGAAAGATAAACAGGAGTGTCAGAGGTTCTAAAAAAAAAGAAAAGGGGAGTGTCAGAAGGACTGATACCCTGGGACCTGACTCTGAATAACAACCTGCCAACCAACCCCCTCCTTCTGTCACCCTCAATCTCCCCATACTTACTCTTGTTTCCCCTTCGATCCAGCTTGTGCTGCCTTTGGGAGAGGCTGACCTTCCCTCCCTACCTCACCCAGGAACATAGTCACCATCCTAAAGGAGCACAGTCACGTTTTTAACCTGAGGGGCATCATAGCTGGGACAGGAGGAGAGAACTTGGCACCTTCATGGTGGTCATACCTGTCATTAATCCACTGCAACCTCTCTTGGGGCTGCAAGAATTTAACCTCCCTCCCTCAGACAGCTCCCCTCCCTGTAAGGTAATATTGCTGCTCCTAATTTCAGGCTAATTGACATCTGAAATGCAACTATGGTTAGCCAGCATTGAACGTGTATCCAGAAAATCCCCTTGTAATTGTGCAACACATTAGGGAGCACAGTGCCCACTGCCTCTGAAATCCCTTACACTCTCAGCTGCCATCTGAATTTACTATAAATTCTGTGTCCTGTCATACTGCCCCTGCAGCTACCTGATGAAGGAACAGCTCACCGAGTACTTCTACTTCTAAATAAACCTGTTTGACTCAAACCTGGTATTGTGTGATTTTTAACTTTGGCCATCTGAATGAACTGCCTCTCAGACTGAATCAGCTGAACTGTTTTTCATTCATTATATGAGAAGATTAAAGCCTTCATTCATTATATGAGAAGATTAAAGCCTCATCTTCAATCCCCAGCACAAAACCCATTCTCAATCCATCGCTTGGAGACATAGACCTCAGAGTCACCTACAGGCAGCACAGAGTAACACACTCACACTGAGAGAGACACCAACAGGTTGCACTAAGTAACACACGCACTCTGAGAGACAGGCAGCACTGAGTAACATGGTCACACTCCATGCTGCCTGCAGGTGTCTCTCTGAGTAACACTGAGAGAGACACCTACAGGCAGCATAAAGTAAAACACTCACACTCACACTGTGAGAGACACAGCCAGCAATGTCTGTGAATGGCTGAAGATTGTTTCAAGGGCTACCCAACATGCCGCAGAGATTGCACAGTGCAATCCCCTCAGCTGGGCCTGGAGGGAGTGCGTCAGATTGTACTTTTGAGTCCTAACAACTTTCAGTTTCTGTTCTTTTTTGGAATCTTGTAACCTGCATAAATTCCTGACCAAAGGGATCATTTGAAAATGATTAATGATTGATGATTGTAATTGATTGACAGGCCAAGCAACCAATTGTGACAATGACCTGCTGAAATGCAGCCAACCAACTGGAGGGGAGGGGGAGTGGAGGTCATCTATTTCCAAAGTACACAGAGACAGAGACTGAATCTTCATCTTTTTTCCCTTTTTCCAGATTGACATTGACAGAAAAAAAACTGCAATTAACAGCCCAGACAGAGAAAGCTGCTCAAAATCACAGCCACAATGGAGCTTAAGGAAAACACTTGTGGAGATTTGCTCAATAACATGAGAATTATGTCCCTTTAAACAGTGACAAAACCTTAAATTGGAACTGACAGCTCAGCAGGAAGAAGATTAGATTAGATTACTTACAGTGTGGAAACAGGCCCTTCGGCCCAACAAGTCCACACTGACCCACCGAAGCGCACCCACCCAGACACATTCCCCTACATTTACCCCTGCACCTAGCACTACAGGCAATTTAGCGTGGCCAATTCACCTAACCTGCACATTTTTGGACTATGGGAGGAAACCGGAGCACCCGGAGGAAACCCACGCAGACATGTGGAGAATGTGTAAACTCCACACAGTCAGTTGCCTGAAGCAGGAATTGAACCCGGGTCTCTGGCGCTGTGAGGCAGCAGTGCTAACCACTGTTTCACCGTGCCGCCCAAAAGGTCTGGTTTACTGAAGCAGAAACTTCTGAGGTTCACATTGTTTTGTACAGCTGACAGTCTTCAGCAACTTCAAGAGATTTTACTCGGCATACAGTCAACACTTCCCCATCAAATACTCCCCGGACAAGGACAGCATGAGGTTTGACATAGCGTAAAGTCTCTCGACATTGTCGCAGTGACCTACTTCAACATCCAAACCTCAGACGTATCTCTGAGCAGTGCTGAGAAGGAAGAGAGTTTAAATTCAGTGCTAACAATGACCTTTGTCCTGCCAGCTCAGCCCTGTTCTAAGTAAAGTTGTGTCTCCTCTGTGGACTGTCTCCAACACTCTGCACACATTCTGATCTCCTGATGCTCTTTCTGAGGGAGAGGGGAGGGTCACGTGGGTGAGGGCACAGGTGAAGTGAGAGTTGGACTCCCAGTCAGACCCAGAGAGGGTCAGCAGTCTGCTGACACTGTAGGTGCTGTCCGAAGCTCGCAGGTAGTTGCTAGTCTGAACCCCGTCCGAAATGACTGTACCATCCTTCTTCCACTGCACCCCCAGCTCATCGGGATAGAAGTGATTGGCAAGGCACACCAGGGTGGCAGTGCCCTTGGCATTGACCTGCTCCGGGGAG
The DNA here is from genome assembly GCF_037043375.1 of Chiloscyllium plagiosum. NCBI lineage: Eukaryota > Metazoa > Chordata > Chondrichthyes > Orectolobiformes > Hemiscylliidae > Chiloscyllium > Chiloscyllium plagiosum. The sequence goes on along the minus strand of NW_028270147.1, from coordinate 104,442,126 downwards.
GGGTGCAGCAGGGTCAGCTTGGGCTGAGAGTTCTCACGGCCTGAAAGACAAGAGAAACAATTTTAATCCCTGCCAAACAAATGGATTTTGACTCTCAGTATATTCACTGGCAATACAATCTTATTGAACATTTGTAGTCAATACAGAATAAACCCCGACAAAAGAACAGATATTGTTTAAATTGTTTCTTGGGATATGAGAGTCACTGCCAGGTCCAGCATTCATTGCCCATCCCTAATTGCCCCTGAGAGGGTGATGGTGAAAGAGAAAGGATAGTTTTGGACCATTGTTTATGGAATGAATATGGGCAGCTGGAAGGGCTATCAATGGGGGAGCATTTCAGTGACAGTGACCAGAACTCAGTGAGATTGAGAGGAGGGATGGAAATGGAGAACAATGGAGCAAGTGTAAAAATTTTCATTTGGGAATGAAATATTTTACTAAACTGTGCGGTGATTTAGCAAAAGTGGACTGAAACCAAGTACATGATGGAAAATCAGGGTCAGGGCAGTGGGAGGCCTCGAAGGATGAGACAGAGATTGTTCAGAATCTTTTCCCACAATGAGTATGTGTGGGACTCCCAGATATAGACTCTCAGCCTGGGATGTCAAAAGGCAGCAGAGTAGGGAAGACCAAACAGGGAAGGTGATGTTGGTTATCTGGAGATCAAACCTGCAGAAAGCTGAGAGGAGGATAGAAAATGCAGGGGTGACATTGAACAGATCTGACAGGATGAAATATGTTCAACTGAATCAGGGAAATCCCAATGAACAAGAGGATTGGGGGTCATGTACTAACATGGATTGGGAACTGGTTGGCAGACAGGACAGAAACAACAAGTCTTTTTCTGAATGGCAGGTAGATACCAATTGTCATACTACAGGGGTCAGTCCATGATACCCAGTTATTCATAATATACAATCATAGAATCATAGAGACCCAAAAGGCCCATCAGCCCATTGTGTCCATACTGGTCAAAAAACAACAACACAATAATTCTCATCCATTCTTCCAGCATGAGGGAATTAGATGTGGTATGTGTTCAAGAAGGAATTAGATACTGTTCTTAGGATTAAAGGGATCAAAGAATGTGGGGAGAAAGCAGGAACAGGGGATTGTGTTGGATGATCAGCCACGATCATATTGAATGGTGGAGCATTCGAGGTGTGTAAAATGATGAAGGCCCTGGACAGAGTGGGTAGGAAGGACTGATTTCCATCAGCAGAGAAGCAATAGCCATGGGGAGAGATTGAAATGAATTGGGACAGGGTTTGAGGGGAGTTGAGGAGTAACTGTTTCCACCCAGAGGCTGGTGAGATTGGGACTCACTGACTGAAAGGGTGGGAGAGGCCAAAACCATCATTACATTGAAAAAACACTTGGATATTCACTTGAAACAGCGAAACCTCCAGAGCTATGGAGCAAAAGTTGGAAAGTGGGATGGAGTATAGTTCCTTCAAAGTGTAGTTGCAGGTCGATAGTGTGGTGAAGATGCTTTCCTTTATTGGGCAGTGCATTGAGTATTGGAGTTGGGAGCTGTTGCGGCTGTGCAGCCCATTGGTTAGGGCACTTTTGGAATACTTTGTGCAATTGTGGTCTCCCTGCTATAGGAAAAATGTTGTGAATCTTAAAATGCTTCAGAAAAGATTTACAACGATGTTGCCAGGGCTGGAGGGTTTGAGCTATCTGGAGAGGCTGAATAGGCTGAGGCTATTTTCTCTGCAACTTTGGAGGCTGAGGGGTGACAATATAGTGGTTCATAAAATCATGAGAGGCATAGATAGGGTGAACAGAGAAGATCTTTTCTCCAGAGTGGGGCAGTTGAAAACTAGAAGGCATAGGTTGAAGGTGACAGGGGAAAGATGTAAAAGGGACCGAAGGACCAACGTTTTCATGCGGAGGGTGGTACATGTATGGAATGAGCTGCCAGAGGAAGTGGTGGAGGCTGGTAGAATTACAGTAATTAAAAGGCACCTGAATGGGTATATGAAAAGGAAGAGTTCAGAGGGATGTGGGCTAAATGCTGGCAAAGGGGACTAGAATCATTTCGGATATCTGGTCAGCATGGATGAGTTGGATTGAAGGGTTGGTTTCCGTGCTGTACAAATCTCTGACTCTAACTGAAGTTCAATTGAACCCTTAACACCTCAGGCTCTCCCAAAGACATTTATAGACAGTTTTGTTTGAAAACCAGTCACTGTTACAATGTCGGGGAAGTGGCAGCCAGTTTCCACACAGCAAGATCCCATGAAAAGCAATGAGGTCAAAGACCACTGTTAATGATGCTGGTTTAAAGATAAATATTGTCCTGAACTCAACCCAAAGACCCAATAATTGGGTTCAGTTGGATGGAAAATGAGGAAATGGAGTGGAAAAGAGCAGGTAGGTTGCTGGCTAGTGATGGGATTGATTGTTACCAGAAAATAAAAGGAAGGAGCAGAATTTTTGAATATCAAAGGAACCATAAAAGTGCAGGGAAAATCAACAATAGAACAAACTTAAAGAGTTTTTATCTAAATGCGTGAACCATTCCGAGTAAGGGAGACAAAATGATGCCACAAATTGAGGTAAATTGAGTTTCCAAGGGACTTAAACTCGTTAAAGTGGAGGAGAAGTTATTCAGGTTTCTAGAAGATGTAATAGGACAGAGAGTATGGAAAGGATCAAGACTTGAACATCAAACACAAGAGATAAGAGGACAATGATGAGAAGGAGGGCAGTCAATGCAGGACTGAGGGTGTTGTACTTAAATGCACACAGTATACACAATGGGTTTGTAGCATAGATTGAAACTGGCAGGTATGATGTTGTGGGTATCACAGAGACATGGCTGTAAGGGGATCCCGGCTGGGAACTAAATATCCAAGGATCCATGTCCTATCAAAAGGACAGGCAGATGGGCAGAGGGGCAAGAGTTGCCTTGTTAGTAAGAAATGAAATTAAACCTCTAGCAAGAAGCGATATAGAGTCAGAAGGTGTAGAATCTGGGTGGGTAGAGTTCAGGAACTGCAAGAAATAAAGAATCTGATGCAAGTTCTGTCCAGGTCTCCAAGCAGTAATCAGGGTGTGGGGAAGGAAATCAACTAGGAGACAGAAAATCCATATACAAAATGTCAGGGCAGACTTCAATGGATAGGTGGACAAATGGATAGGAAACAAAGGAATAGCCGAGGAATTGAATCGATACTTTGCATCAGTCTGCATTATGGAAAATACCAGCAACATACCAGGACTTCAAGACTGTCAGGGCAGAGGGGTGTGTAGTGGCCATCACTAAGGAGGAGGTACTGGGGAAGCTGGAAGGTCTGAATGTGGATAACTCACCCAGACTGGATGAACGACACCAGTGTGTTCTGAAGGAGATCACTGAGGAGATTGTGGAGGCATGGGTGATGATCTTTCAGGAATCAATGGAGTCGGGGGGGGTAAAGGTGGTGTGGGGAGGGATTTGATGGGGGCAAGAAACTGGAAAATGGCTCACATAACACCCCTATTTAAGAAGGGAGAAGATGGGAAATTATAGGCCAGTTAGCCTGGACTCAGTTTTTGGTCAGGTTTTAGATTTCAATTTAAGGGTGAAATTACAGAGGACTTCGAAATGCAATGGGAAAATAGGGCTGAGTCAACACGGCTTTATCAAGGGAAGATCATGCCTGGCAAATCTGTTAGAAATATTTGGTCCTGGCACGGAATATTGGGCGGCACGGTGGCACAGTGGTTAGCACTGCTGCCTCACAGCGCCAGAGACACGGGTTCAATTCCCGCCTCAGGCGACTGACTGTGTGGAGTTTGCACATTCTCCCCGTGTCAGTGTGGGTTTCCTCCGGGTGCTCCGGTTTCCTCCCACAGTCCAAAGATGTGCAGGTCAGGTGAATTGGCCATGTTAAATTGTCCGTAGTGTTAGGTAAGGGGTAAATGTAGGGGTATGGGCGGTTTGCGCTTTGGCGGGTCGGTGTAGACTTGTTGGGCCGAAGGGCCTGTTTCCACTCTGTAAAGTAATCTAATCTAATCTAAAATTTGAGGAGACAATGAGCCAGTCAGACAAAGTGGATTTCCAGGAGGTATTTGACATAATATACGAGTCTATTGTGTAGGGGTGAGATACTGGCATGGACTGAAGACTGGCAGGTTGAATATATTCAAGAAGAAGAGACAGATAATTGTTTTGCATTTTAACGGCATCAGTGATTGGGGAGAAAGCAGGAATATGGCTTTGAGAGAGAGGATCAGCCATGATCATACTGAATGACAGAACAGACTCAAAGGGCCGAATGGCCAACTCCTGCTCGGTTTCTATGTTTCTATGACTGTGTTACCTTCAATCTCTGTCTCTGGTTGTTGAGTTCTTCACTCATGTAAAAAGTGCCTACCTATCCACCCTAAGATTGCCCCAAATAATCTTATACCCCTCCATCAGGTCCCTTCTCAACCTTCATTGCTCCAAGGAGAACAATCCCCACCTTCCCAATCTTTCCCCACAGCTGATCCTGGTAAATCTCCTCTGTACCCTCTCTCAAGTACACAACCTTCCCAGAAATTGGTGAGCAGGACCTCCCTCCCTCTCTCTCTCTCTCTCTCCCCACCCCTTCTTTCTGTCTCACACCTGCCATGTCTTTCTCTCTATCTCTCTCTCCCACTGCTAATCTCGCTTATATTTTCTCTCTCTCTCTCACTCTGTCTCATAGCATCTCTCTCCAATTCATTCACCCTTCCTCACTCCATCTCATAATCTCTATTTCTCCATCTCTCACTGTCCCAATCACTCACTTCAAGTAAAAGTCCCCAACTATTATCTACCCCTCTCTATGCCTCCCTCTTTGTCTCTCCCTCCCTCTCTGTATCCCAATCTACAGTCTCTCTCCCTCCCTCTCTGTCATTCTGTCTCTACCCATACTCATGTCTTCCTCTCTCTATCTCTCTCACACACACACAATCTCTCTCTCTCTCTCTCTCTCTTTCTCTCCCTCTATGTCTCTCTCTCTGTCTCGCTTCTCTCTCTCTTTCTGACAGTGTCCCAGGTGGTGACTGTTGAATGCAGGATAAATCTCCCTCTGCTCTGCCCCACTTATGGATCTTAACCCTTGATCCAGAAGCATGTCTTCTCCTGGAGTGAGGCCCCATTTCCACATTGACCTGGGTTTAGTATCTCTCAGGAAGACTGACAGATTCTTGTCAAATAAAGGACAGTTCTGTGCTGTTGGCCTATTCTCACTGGGGACTGGTTTGGACACAAACCTCATTCCATGAAGGCCCAGCAGAGAGAGGAGATCCTCAAGCCATCAGTGAGAGCTGGAGGGACAGGACAAGCTCTGACCCAGTGACCCAGCCTGTCCATTCACAACATGTTCCAATCCCTTCCCCTCTCCTACACCTCTCCTTCCCCTTCCATGAAGAGTCTCTGAGTCAGACTGTTTCACTGGGGTGAAGGTTGAACCATCACACAGTTACAACAGAAAGGAACTAAACCCCACACCCACCATGGTGTCCACAATGCACTGGACTCTCCAACAGAGTCCAATAAACATGGAATTCAGTTCACGGGGATGCCCTATGGAGAGACATGGGCCTCCTTCCCACTGAACCTCCCAATAGAGACCAGTAAACATGGGCCTCCTTCCTGCTGACCTCTCCAAATGAGACCAGTAAACATGGACTTTCTTCTGACTAGATCCTCCAAGAGAGACCAGTAAACATGGGCCTCCTGTTCACTGGACCTCCAATAGAGACCAGTAGATGACTGAGTGTTTGAAGAAGAAATCAAGAAGATAGATACAGTTACAGCAGTACACTCCGTCTACATGGATTTTAGCAAGGCCTTAGGCAAGGATCCCCATGGAGACTGCTTGGTAAGATCATATCACATACAATCCAGGGAGAGCTAGCCAATTGGGTATACAATTGGCCTGATGGTAGGAGGCAGAGGCTGGTGAAAGAGGGTTGTTCTTCAGACTGGAAGCCAGTGACCAGACGTCTCCGACAAGAATCAATTCCGGATCCACTGTTGTTCATCACTTATATGAACAATTTGGATGAGAAAATAGCAGGAATGGTCAGTAAGTTTGTGGCTGACATTAAAATTGTTGGCATCGTGGACAGGGAAGAAGGTTATCCAAGAGTGCAATGTCATCTTGATCAACTGGGCCGGTGGGTCAACAAATCCAGATGGAGTTTAATTTCGATTAATGCAAGGAGTTACATTTTGGTAAGACAAACCAGGGCAGGAATTGCACAATTAATGGTAGAGCCATGGGGAGTGTTGTTGAACAGAGAGACTGAGGGGTACAGGTACATAGTTCCTTGAAAGTGGTGTCACAGGTAGACAGGGTGGTGAAGAGGGTATTTGGCACGCTCACCTTCACTGGTCAAAGCAGGGAGTACAGGAGCTGGGACATCATGTTACAGCTGTACAAGGCATTGGGAAGGCCACATTTGGACACTGTATATATTTCTGCTTACCCTTCTATAGAAAGGAAATTATTACACTGGTTTGGATAAAACAAACATTAACAGGGATGTTACCAAGATTGGAGAGTTTGAATTATCAAGCGAGGATGGATAGGCTGAGATGTTTTTCCAGGGAATGCAGGAGATTGAGGGGTGATATTATAGAGGTTATAGAATCATGAGAGTTGTAGACAAGTTGGATAGCCAAAGTCTTTTCCCCAGGGTAGAAGAGTCCAGTACTAGAAGGAATGGGTTTAAGTTGAGGGGGAAAGAATTAGAAGGGACCTGAGAGACAACATTTTCACACAGAGGATGATGTGTATGTGTAATGAGCTGCCAAAGGAAGTGGGAGAGGGAGTACAATTACTACATTTCAAGGACATTTTTACAGGAACATGGATAGGAAGGATTTAGAGAGGATTGGGCCAAACACAGGCAAATGGGACTAGTTCAGTTTTGGAAACTTGGTCGGCATGGATGAGTTGAGCCTAAGGGTCTATTTCCAAGCTGTAAACCTCTACGACTCTATGATGATGTATACATGGGCCTCCTTCCCACTGGACTACCCAGTACCTGAGCTGCAACTCCCACATCCTCGCCATCATGTTGGTCTCTTGTTTCAATCTCAACAACATTGTCTGTCTCTGCACTACCTCAGCCCCTTGACACAGAAACGCTAATTCCTGCTCGTCCTGCCTCCTACCTCTATGATTCCAATGTCCTCTCCAGATGCCTGAATCCACATTCCATAAACCCCAACATTGTCTGATATGGAGTGGGCCCTTCCCTGTCTTACCCATCTGTCATTCCAGAATGACCCCTGACCTTACTGCCAGCCAATTACCTCCTTGGCCTCCCTCCTCCCTCACTCTGTGTCCTCCTGCAGACTCACATTCCCTCCCTCCCCCTTCCATCTTCTGTCTCTGGTCTCCTGCCCATTGTTGCTTCCTCCATCCCACCATTGACAGCAGAGCCTTCAGACCCCGAGAGCATGCTCTCTCACCTCTTGCCCTTCATCCATCCTGCTCTCAGTGGTTGTGCTATTAAATATTCAACCCCGTCACTTTCAGTTCGATATTCCCTTGCCACTGATTTGATGATGCCATTTATTTCAGTAAATCTAGTTGGTTCAAGTGTGTTTTGCTTGAGAAAACACTCTTCTGTAAACTTGGTTGTCTGTTTCTCCCAGTCTTTGTGTAAAGGTGAGACTGTGTGTGTGTAAGCTCTTATACAGCACAGACAGAGGTCACTGAGCCTATTATGACTGTTAGTCAAATTAGTCCAATGAGTCCCATTTACCCAGCCCTTCCTGTATAACCCTGCAATTGTTTCCTTTTCAGCTATTTCTCCAAATGCCCTTTTGAAAGTTGCTGTTGAATCCACTTCCACTCACCTTGCAGACAGTCATCATGAACTTGCTGGATAAAAATGTTCCTACCTTCTTTCTTGTTCTTCAGACCCTTTCTGAAATGTGTGCCCTCTGGTTACTGACCCTCCTACCTGGAAAAACAATTTGTCCTGTATTTACTGCATCCAAACTCTCTAATTGTGAACCCGTCATTGAGTGAGACCTATTTCCAGCACAGGGGGAGAACATTCAGCCTGTCAGGTAAATGCTGTCATTTCATGGAGCAATCCAGTCAGTCCCACCCCCTCCCCTACTCGACCCCCAGAGCCTTGCAGGTTTATTTCCATCAAGAGCCCATCCAATCTGCCATTGCAATCACTGAGTGTCTTCACCTGCTTCACATGAATGGGCACTAATTTCCAAGTCATTACCAATTGCTGCGAAAAAAAAGCTCTTCCTGATATCCCATATCTCCTGCCCAACAAAATGTAAGGTAATTTAAATGTGACGACAGGATTTTGTCTCCACACGGACTGTGCGGTGGTCACTCTTACTGATACTGTCATGGACAGCTACACCAGCAGCAGGCAGATTGGTGAGGGTGATAGTGAGTATGTTTTTCCCTCTTGTTGGTTCCCTCACTACCCGCCCCAGGTCCAGTCGAGCAGCTGAATCAGGTGGAACGTGACCACCTTGCTCAGTAGTGATGCTCTGAGAGGCTCTTGATGGTGGACTTTGAAGTCCCTTACTCAGGGTATATCCTGCATCCTTCCCACCCTCAGTGTTCCCTCCAAGTGTTGTTCAACATGAATGAGGACTGACTGCTCAGTTGAGGTTGGAGGGGAGGTTGGTGCTCTGTCGTAATCAGCAGGAGGTTTTTTTTCTCCATGTTTGACCTGCTGTCATGAGGCTTCATGGGTTCCATAGTTAATGGTGAGGACTCCCAGGGCAACTCCCTTCCGACTGTACACACCACTGTGTTGCCTCCCCTGCTTGGTCGATCCTACCAGTTAAAAACTGAATGAGGGAACAATTCTGTGCAGGTTTCACAGCTTGGAGACAGAGCTGCTACTGGATTCTGTTTCTGATCTCTGAGTGGAGGCGTGTGTGTTTGTGAGAGAGTGACTGACACTTTTTCCATCATTGTGCTGTTTCAGCCTCCTGTCCTGTCAGATTCCAGGGAGTGCAGACAGTTTACAGTTTTCTCCCGTCTCAGGAACAAACGTCCAGCTCCTTCTTTCACTTCCTCTCTTGGTGAAGTTTCAACCTTGCGCTCTGACAGTCTTTGCAGTTATTTTTTACACTGGGGCTTTCTGCTGTGGTCAGAATCTCTAATAATAAGTGTCCAATCAGTGACAATCACAGCAGCTAAGAGCAGTCAGGACTGAGGAGCCAGGCTCACTGGGAAACACATTGGGAAAATCAAAGCCACACTCTTCAGCTCGCAGTATAAACTCCATCCCTCTCCCTGAACACTGTCTGCTGCTCAACCAGACTCTTTACAAACTGGGTCTCATCTTTGAGAATGATCTGAGCCCCATATCCTCCATCTCACAAAGATTAGACACTGAAAATCTCAGCCATGTCATGGGACTCCAAACATGACCATTCCAATGCTGTATTTGCACACTTCACACCAACTGCCCTCTGTATCCTTCAGCTCATCCCAAATTCTGCTGCCCGTATCCAAACTTACACCAAGTCCCGTTCCCCCAACTCCTGCATCCTGAAGCCTACATTGGCTCCTGGACTAACAACACCTCGATTTTCAAATTCTCATCCTTGTTCGGAAATCTCTCCCTGTCCTCCACCCTCCCTATCTCTGTAACCTCCTCCAAGCTGCCTCAGTCAGTGTGATTAGCATCTTGGATAATTGGCTCTCTATTCCTTCATCCAAGTCATTGAGAAATATCATGAAATGCTGAGGTCCCAACACAGATCCCTGGGGACAACACTATTCACATCTTGTTCATTGGAGAGCACACGCATCATCCTCTTCTCTGTCTCCTCCCTCCAAACTAATTCTTAACCGAAGACAAATACCTTTCTCTAATTGGCTTGATGGTAGGAAGCAGAGGGTAATAGTGGAAGGATGCTTGTCAGACTGGAGCCTGAGACTTGTGGAGTGCCCTGGGGCTTGGTGCTGGACCTATTACTGTTTGTTATCTATATCAATGCCTGCCATATTAGTTTAAACACTCCCCAACAGCGTTAACAAAAGACCCCCAAGGACATTGATTCTAGACTTGCCCAGGTGTAGACTGTCTGATTTGTAATAGTCCCACCTCCCCCCAGAACCGGTGCCAATGTCCCAAAATTCTGAAACCCTCCCTACCGCACCATCTGTCAAGCCACTCAGCAATCCAGCCTATTTTTTCATTTCTACTCCAACTAGCACGTGGCACTGTAGCAATCCTGAGATTACTACCTCTGAGGCTATACTTTTTAACTTGTCTCCTAACTCCTTAAATTCTGCTTGTAGGACCTCATCCCATTTATTGCCAATATCATTGCAACCGATGTGCACCATGACACCCACCCAGTTCACCCTCCCCCTTCAGAATGTCCTGCAGCCAATCTGAGACATCTCTGACCCATGCCCTTGGGAAGCAACATACCATTTGGGAGTCTTGTTCGCTACCACAGAGCCATCTATCTACTCCCCTTACAATTGAATCCCCAATGACTATTCGCCTTCCACTCTTTTTCCCACCCTTCTGTACAGCAGAGCCAGCCATGGTGACATGAATGTTACTTCCCCTGGTGATCCAACTCCCCCAACAGTGTCCAAAATGGTATACCTATTTTAGAGGGAGATGACCACAGAGGACACCTGCACTTTCTTCCTGCTCTTTCGGTCACCCATTCCCTTCCTTCCTCAGCAAACCTAATCTGCGGTGTGACCAATTCACTTAACGTGCTAACCACGATCTCCTCAGCCTCATGGATGCTCCAAAGTGAGTCCATCCACAGATCCAGAGCTGTAATGCGGGGCAAGCATGAGAAAGCCTTGGCGGGTAAGATTAAGGAAAACCCTCAGGCATTCTATACTTATGTGAGGAAAAACTTGATGGTCAGAGTGAGGGTAGGGCCGATCAGGGATAGTGGAGGGAGCTTGTGCCATGTTGGATGATGTACAGTAAGTCCTTAATAAATGCTTTGTTTCAGTAGTCACTAGTCAATTGTGAGGACAGCGTGATACACTCAAACAGATGTTAAGAAGGAGGATGTGCTGATAATTTTGAAAAACATAAGAATATATAAGTCCTCTGGGCCAGACTGGATATACCCAATGATTCTATGGGAAGTGAGGGAAGAGATTGCTGTGCCTTTGGTGATGATCTTTGCAACCTGTCCACTGGAGTAGTACCAGATGATTGGAGTGTGGCAAATGTTAATCCCTTGTTCAAGAAAGAGATTTGGGATAACCCTGGGAATTATAGACCGGTCAGTCTTACATCAGTGGTGGGCAAATCATTGGAGAAGATTCTGAGAAACAGGACTTATGATGATTTGGAAAAGCAAAGCTTGATTAGAAATACTCAACATGGCCTTGTGAGGGGCAGGTCATGTCTCACAAGCCTTACTGAATTCTTTGAGGGTGTGACAAAGCACATTTATGAAGATGGGACACTGATAGGATGTGGGGTTGGGCTGAGAAGTGACAGATGGAGTTCATCCTGGAAAGTGTGAAGTGATTCATTTTGGAAGATTGAATTTGAATGCAGATGACAGAGTTAAAGACAGAATTCTTGATAATGTGGAGGAACAGTGGGATCTTGGGGTCCACATCCAGAGATCCCTCAAAATTGCCACCCAAGTTGATAGGGTTGTTAAGAAGGTACATGGTGTGTTTCAGTAGCTGGGGGGAATTGCATTTAAGAGCTGCGAGGTTATGCTGCAGTCCAATAAAGCCTTGGTTAAACCACACTTGGAATATTGTGTTCAGTTCTGGTTGCCTCACTATCAGAAGAATGTGGAAGCTTTAGAGAGGGTGCAGTGGAGATTTACCAGGATGCTGCCTGGACTGGAGGGCATCTCTTATGAAGAAAGGTTGAAGGAGCTAGGGCTTTTCTCACTGAAGTGAAGAAGGATGAGAGGTAACTTGATCGAGGTGAACAAGGTGATGAGAGGCATAGGTAGAGTTGATAACAGAGACTTTTTTCTCAAGGCAGATATGACTATCACAAGGGAGCATAATTTTAAGGTGATTGGAGGAAGGTTTAGGGGAGATGTTAGAGGTCGGTTCTTAACACAGAGTGTGGTGGGTGCATGGAATGTGGAGTAATAGTAGAGTCAGAGACATTATGGACATTTAAGCGACTCTTGGATAGGCACATGGATGATAGTAAAATGTAGGGTTTGTAGGTTAGTTTGAAATTAGAGTGGGATAAAATGTTGGCACAACATCAAGGGCTGAAGGGCCTGTACTGTGCTGTACTGTTCTATATTCTATTTTCTCTGTTCTACACCCCAAGCCTAGGCAGCTTGTCTCCCAATGATTGAATAAGATGCCAAATTGAAGACCAAGTTAGGGGCAGGCTCATGCTGTGAACACAGGTCTTCAATAGGGAACTGGAGATTGAGCTGGAAAGGAAAGGTTAGCTGGGTTATAGTGAGAAAGAGGGAGGTGAGACCAATCGGGGATGTATGATTCCTCCAATGAGCAAGATATATAGTGGTATTCCCAGGGATCTGTGCTGGGACCTCAGCTTTTTATGATACTTCTCAATGACTTGGATAAACTAATCGAGAGCCATATATCTAAGATTGCTGACCACACTGACTGAGAGTGCTTGAAGGAGGTTGCAGAGATAGGGAGAATGGAGGACAAGGAGGGGCTGGAGAACAAGAGTGAGAATTTTCAAATCAGATGTTGCTGGATTGGGAGCCAATGTCGGTCAGTGAGCACGGTGTGGGATGGGAGAATGGGACTTGGTGTGAGATCAGATACAGGCAGCACAGTTTGGGACGAGCTGAAGTGTATGAAGAGCACTGGCTATGATATGGGTTAAGACAACATTGGAATGGTCACATTTGGAGTCCAAAAGACATGGCTGAGATTTTCAGTGGCTGATCTTTGTGATATGGAAGATATAAGGCTCAGATCATTCTCAGAGATGAGACCCAGTTTGTAAAGAGTCTGGTTGAGCAGCAGAGAGTGTTCAGGGAGAGGGATGGAGTTTATACTGCGAGCTGAAGAGTGTGGCTTTGATTTTCCCAATGTGTTTCCCAGTGAGCCTGGCTCCTCAGTCCTGACTGCTCTTAGCTGCTGTGATTGTCACTGATTGGACACTTTTTATGAGAGATTGTGACCACAGCAGAAAGCCCCAGTGTAAAAAATAACTGCAAAGACTGTCAGATCGCAAGGTTGAAACTTCATCAAGAGAGGAAGTGAAAGAAGGAGCTCGGAGCAGCTGGACGTTTGTTTCTGAGACGGGAGAAAACTGTGAACTGTCTGCACTCCCTGGAATCTGACAGCACAGGGGGAGGCCATTCAGCCCATTGTGCCTGTGAGTGACCCAATTAATCTCATTGACCCTCTCTCTCCCCATAACCCAGCAATATGTTTCTTTTGAGCTTGATCTCTAATTCTCTCTTAGAGACCTGGTTCCACAGCATGAGACTGTCCCTAATCTGTCATCTCATTCATTCATTGGGAGACAAGCTGCCTGGGCTGGGGAATGGAGCTCAAGACCCAAACATTCCCTCTCCCCTCCTGAGGGACACTTCATTTGTTTTTATATATTCACTCATTGGATGTGAGCGTCACTGGCTGGGTCAGCATTTGCTACCCGTCCCTAGTTGCCCTTGAGAAGGTGCTGCCTTCTTGAACCGCTATAGATCACGTGCTGTATGTTGACCCACAATGTCCTTAAGGAGGCAATTCCAGGATTTTGACCCACTTACAGTGATGGAACAGTGATATATTTCCAAGTCAGGATGTTATGTGCCTTGGAGATGAATTTGCAGACATGCTGTTCCCATATATCTGCTGCTCTTGTCCTTCTAACTGGAGCTGTTCATGTGTTTGGAAGGTACCAAAAGAACTGCAGCTGCTGTAAATCAGAGACAAAAATAGAAATTGCTGGAAAGCTCAGCAGATCTGGCAGCATCTGTGAAGAGAAATCAGAGTTAACGCTTTGGGGCACGTGACCCTTCGTACTTGAGCTTTTCTCACAATTTCTATTTTTGGTTTTGGAAGGTGTTGTTTGAGGATCTTTGGTGAATCTCTGCAGTGTATCTTATAGATAATACACACTGCTGCGACTAAGTGTCAATGGTGGTAAGATGGATGCTTTGTGGATGTGATGGCAACCAAGCAGGCTGCTTTGCTCTGAACATTATCAAGCTTTTTGAGTGGATAAGGGAGACATAGGATATGATTGACATGGATAGGAAAGGTTAGAGAGATATGGGCCAAACACAGGCAAATGGGACTCATTCAGGTTTGGAAACCTGGTCAGCATGGACAAGTTTGGCTGTAGGGTCTGTGATTCTGTGACACCATCACTCTATGAATGTTGTTGGAGCTGCACCCATCCAGACAATGGGGGGTATTCAATCACAATTCTGACTTGTGCCTTGTTGATGATTGACAGGCTTTAGGGGAATCAGGAGGTGAGTTACTAGATGCAGTATTGCTAGCCTCGAGCCTGTTCTTGTAACCACTGTGTTTCTGTGGTAAGCCAATTGAGTTTCTGGATGTTGACAGTGGGGATTCAATGATAATAATCCAATCCACTGTCAAGGGGTGATGGTTGAATTGTCTCTTATTGGCCTGGCATTTGCATGGAACCAAAGTGAAATGTCGCTTTTCAGACTAAACCTGGATATTGTCCACATGTTGGTGCATCTGATCATGGACTGCTTCAGTTTTTGAGGAGTTGTGAATGATGCTGAACATTATGGAATCATTGGCAATCATCACCACTTCTGAGCTTGCCTTGAGTTGCTCTATCTGTTCAAAGTCTGTCCTATTTAGCACAGTGTTAGTACCACACAGCACAATGGAGGGTATTCTCAATGTGACGGTCAGACTTTGTTTCCACAAGGACTCTGTGATGGTCACTCTTACACATACAGGACAGATGCAACTAAAGCCGCAAGATTGGTGAGGATGAGGGCAAGTAGATTTTTCCCTCTTGTTGTTTCCTTCACTACCAGCTGCAGGCCCAGTCCTGCAGCTTTGTCCTTTAGGACCCGACCAGCTCGATCAGTAGTGCTACTGCTGAGCCACTCTCAGTGGTGGGCATTGAAATCCCCCACCCAGAGTACATTCTGTGCTGTCACCACCCTCAATGCTTCCTCCACGTGCTGTTCAACATGGAAGAGAGATTGATTCACCAGCCGAGGGAGGGTGGTATGTGATGATCAACAGGAGGTTTCCTCACCCATGTTTAACCTGGTGTCATAAGACTCCATGGGGTCTGGAGTCAGCAGAGAGGACTCCCAAGGTAACTCCCTCCTGGCTGGACACCACTGTGCTGCCAGCTCTGCTGGGTCTGCCCTTCTGGTGGGACAGGACACATTCAGGGACAGTGATGGCGGTGTCTGGGACATTGTCTGTAAGGTATGATTCTGTGAGTGTGACTGTGTCAGGCTGTTGCTTGACTAGTCTGTGAGACAGCTCTCCTGAATTTGGCACTAGCCCCCAGATGTCAGTAAGGAGGATGGAGCAGGGTAGACAGGGCGATTTCTGTCATTGTCTTTTTGGTGTTTAGATCGATGCTGGGTGGTCTGTCCCATTTTATTTCTTTGTTGAGATGTCATCACGATTGATACAACTGAGTGCCTTGCTCAGTTATTTCAGAGGGCAGTTCAGAGCCAACCACATTGTGGGGGAGAGTGCCATGGACCCTGACAGTATATTCTGACCTCCCCCACTTCCCCATTCTGTATATGGAAGGCTGGAGCCTCTCAGCAGGATATTCACTTGCTGGAGCTATCACTCCCCCTGTACAATTCTGTCCCCACATTAAATCCACACAGATCTTGAATTCACATCGCACCTTCAATGTCCAAACATTTCAAGAAGGTTCACAAAGTTGCAGTAAGAGGAATGGGGGAGGGGATGGATGAACATAAGAACGAGGAGCAGGAGCAGGCAATTCAGCCCCTCGAGCCCACTCCACCATTTAATACAATCATGCATGATCCCATCACAGCCTCAACTCCACTTTCCTGCTCACTCTCCATCATTCTTTAACCCATTACTCATTAAAAATCTGTCCATCTCCTCCTTGATGTGAGACAGGGAAGGGACCACTCCATTTCAGACAATTGAGGTTTATGGAGCATGGATGGGGGAAGCTGGGAGAGGACATCGGAATCATGGAGTGGGACAAACAGGAATGAAGGTTTCTGTGGTCAAGGGGCTGATGTATTGCAGAGGCAGACAATGTTGTGGGAATGGAAATCAGAGGCCTATTTGGGGTTTAATGCTGAGATACTGGAAGGTCTAATGGGAAGAAGGCCCATGTTTATTGATCTCAGTTAGAGATTCCAGCGGGAATGAGACACATATCTAGTGGTCTCTATTGGAAGGTAAAGGGGGAAGGAGGCCCATGGTTCCTGCTATCTGTTCGAACATCCAGTAGGAAGGAGGCTCGTGTTTACTGGTCTCTACTGGACAGTCCAGTGGAAAGGAGGCCCATGTTTACTGGTATTAGATTAGATTAGATTAGATTACTTTACAGTGTGGAAACAGGCCCTTCGGCCCAACAAGTCCACACCGCCCCGCCGAAGCGCAAACCACCCATACCCCTACATTTACCCCTTACCTAACACTACGGACGATTTAGCATGACCAATTCACCTGACCTGCACATCTTTGGACTGTGGGAGGAAACCGGAGCACCCGGAGGAAACCCACGCAGACATGGGGAGAATGTGCAAACTCCACACAGTCAGTCGCCTGAGGCGGGAATTGAACCCAGGTCTCTGGCGCTGTGAGGCAGCAGTGCTAACCACTAAGCCACCGTGCCGCCCATCTATTGGATGTTCCAATGGGATGAATGTCCATGTTTACTGGTCTCCATTGGACTGCCCATTGGGAAGGAAGTCCCAGTTTGCTGGTTTTTATTGGAGGGTCCAGTGGGAAGGATGCCCATATTTAATAGTGTCTATTGCAGGGTGGTCTGTCCAGTGGAAAGAGTTCCATGTTTACTGGCCCCTTTTGGAGAGTCCAGTGGGTCATGGGCACCATGGTGGGTATGGGGCTGAGTTCCATTCTGTTGTAACTATGTAATTGTCCAGCTCTCATCCCAGTGAAAGACCTGGAGACTGATCATGGAAAGGGAAGTAGAGGGGTAGGAGAGGGGAAGAGATTGGAACATGTTGTGATTGTCAGGCTGGGTCAGTTGGTCAGAGCCTGTCATGTCCCTCCAGCTCACACTGATGGCCTGAGGGTCTCCTCTCTCTGCTGGGCCTTCATGGAATGAGGTTTGTGTCCAAACTAGTCCCCAGTGAGAATAGGCCAACAGCACAGAACTGCCCTTCATTTGACAAGAATCTGTCCATCTTCCTGAGAGAGGCCAAAGCCTGCTCAGTGTGGGAAATGGAGCCTTACTCCAGGAGAAGACATGCCTCTGGGGTCAATGGTTAACATCCACTCATGAGGCAAAGCAGACGGGGATTCACCCTGCATTTAAATATTGCCACCTGGCAGACTGTGGAAAAGAGAGAGAAGAGAGTCAGTGAGAGAGATAGAGGGAGAGAGTGTGTGTGAGAGGGTGAGAAATAGAGAATGAGGAGTGTCAGGGACAGTGTGAGATGTGTGAAGCGAGTGAGTGAGAGGTAGAGGGAAGTAGAAATGGTGAGGTTGAGGGATAGAGAGAGAGAAATAAGGTGATACTGAGAGGGATGGAGAGAGAGAAACAGAAGGAGAAAGAGAAAGAGAGTGTGAGACGAAGAGTGAAGGGAATCAGGATAGAAGGTTTGGGTTGTGAGTGAGTGAGAGAGAGAGACAAGAGTAGGATTTGAGACAGAGTGCAGGAGAGAGAGAGAGGGAGACTGTAGAGACAAAAGAGAGGGAGGAAGAGTAAAAGAGGAAGGAATAGAGAGCGGCAGATCACAATTGGAGGGAGTGAGGGAGTGAATGAGGGAAACAGTGAGAGGTGAAGAAATGGAGATTGCGAGACAGAGTGAAGAAGCAAAAGAGAGTTAGAGAGATTGGCTATGAGACAGAGTAAGAGAGATAGAATATGAGAGAGATTAAGAGTGGGAGAGGGATGTAGAGAGAAAGACATGGCAGATGTGAGACAGAGAGACAGTGATAGAGAAAGAGCGAGGCACGTTCTGGACACCACATTCTGGGAAGGATGTGATTGTACTAGAGAGGGTACAGAGGAGATTTACCAGGACGCTGCCTGGCCTAGAGGGTCTGAGCGATGAGGAAAGATTAGAAAGACTGGGGTTGTTTTCCTTAGAGCAGTGAAGGTTGAGAGGGGACCTGACAGAGGGCTGTAAGATTATGAGATGCAGAGATAGGGTGGGTACGAAGGCACCTTTTCCATCGTAGAGGGAACAATACCAAGGGCAGAGATTGAAGGTAACACAGACATAGAAATATAGTAAGAATAGGCCATTCAGCCCTTTGAGTATCTCTGTCATCCAATATGATCATGGATAGCCCTCTGACTTAATGCCATATTCCTACCATCTTCCCATACCCTTTGATGTTGTTAAAATGCCAAAGAATTACCTCTGTATTTTTCTTGAATATATTCAGTCCTTTGTCCTCAACAGCCTTCTCTGGTAGAGAATTCCACTTGTTAACCATCCTCTAAGTGAAGAAATGTTTCCTCATCTGAATCCAAAACAGTCGACCCAATGTCCCCCTGAGACTGTGGCACCTGATTCCAGACTCCCCAGCTTGGGAAACCTCCTTCCAGCATCAAGTCTGTCCAGCCCTGTTAGAATGTTATACATTGCAGTCAGACCTCCTCTCATCCTTCTCATCTCAAGTGAGTTCAGGTTCAGTTGAGGTGGACCCTGAGAGGAGAATTGAGGAATGTTTTTACCCAGAGGGTGGTGGGAGTCTGGAACTCACTGCCTGAAAGGCTGGTTGAGTCACAAACCCTGGAGACATTTACACTTACTCCATGGCTCTCCATTTCCATCCTTAATTTCAATCTGACTGAGTTCTGATCACTCTCACTAAAATGCTTGCCATCTTTTAGTTCTTCCATCTGCCCACATTCATTCCCCAAACGACGGTCCAAAACTGTCCCTTCTGTTTCACTATCATCTTCTCAGGGGCAATTAGGGATGAGCAATAAATTCTGCTCCTGCTAGTGACACTCATATCCCAAGAATCAATTTAAAAAATGTAAATTCTTTTGTCTGGTTTATTAGGTATTGGAGACAAATATTCAAACATTTTACCAGTGAATATTCTGAGAATTGAAATCCCTTTGAATGGCAGGGATTAAAATTGTTTCTCTTGTCTTTCAGGCCGTGAGAACTCCCAGCTCAAGCTGACCCTGCTGCCCCCCTCCCCGGAGCAGGTCAATGCCAAGGGCACTGCCACCCTGGTGTGCCTTGCCAATCACTTCTATCCCAATGAGCTGGAGGTGCAGTGGAAGAAGGACGGTGCAGTCATTTCGGATGGGGTTCAGACCAGCAACTACCTGCGAGCTTCGGACAGCACCTACAGTGTCAGCAGCCTGCTGACCCTCTCTGGGTCTGACTGGGAGTCCAACGCTCGCTTCTCCTGTGCCCTCACCCACGTGACCCTCCCCTCTCCCCTCAGCAAGAGCATCAGGAGATCAGAATGTGTGTAGAGTGTTTGAGACAGTCCACAGAGGAGACACAACTTTAAACAGAACAGGGCTGAACTGGCAGGACAAAGGTCATTGTCAGCACTAAATGTCAACTCTCTTCCTTCTCAGGACTGGCTCAGGGACACTTCTGAGGTTCAGGAGTAAAGGTAATTCATTGGGACAGTGTAGAGAGAGCTTTAAGCTGTGTCAAACCTCATGCTCTCCCTGTTCTGGGATTGTTTGATTGGGACAGGGTTGATTTGAGATGCCAAGTAAAATCTCTTGAAGTTGCTGAAGGCTGTCAGCTGTACAAAACAATGTGAACCTTCAAAATTTCTGCTTCAATAAATCAGATCTCCTTCCTGCTCAGCAGCCAGTTCCAATTTAAGGTTTTTGTCACGATTTGAAGGGCAGGATTCTCATGTTATTGAGAAAATCTCCACAAGTGTTTTCCTCAAAAACCATTGTAGCTGTTATTTTGTGCAGCTTCCTCTGTCTGGGCTGTTAATTGCAGTCTGTTTTCTGTCAATGTCAGTCTGGAAAAGGGAATAAAGATGATGAAGATTCAGTCTCTGTCTCTGTGTGCTTCAGAAATGGACCACTCCATTCAGCTGATTAGCTGCATGTCAGCATGACATTGTCACAATTGGCTACGTGGCCTGTCAATCCGTGGTAGATGATACTGACAGCCAATCAGCAATCAGTTTCAAATAATCCAGTTGGTCTGGAATCTGTGGAGGTTTCAAGATTCCAAACAGAATAGAAACTGAAAGCTGTTGGGATTCAATAATTACAATCTGAGGCATTCCGTGTTCAGTCTCCTGTCCAAACTCAAGTGCTGGGATTGCACTTCATGCTGTGTTGCACCTGAAATGATCTGAGGCCAATCACTGACACTGCAGACTGTGTCTCTCTGAGTGAGTGTACTACATAATGCTGCCTGTAGGTGTCACTCTGAGTGTGGGTGTATTATTCAAAGAGACACCGACAGGCAGCTAGGGTTGTGAGCATGTTTCTCAGTGCTGCCTGACTCTGTGTGTTAACTCAGTGTTGCCTGTAGGTGTATCTCTGAGTGTGTGTGTGTTATTCTGCACTGCCTGCAGGTATCTCACTGAGTGTCAGTGTGTTACTCTGTGTTGCCTGCAGGTGTCTCTAAGTGATGGATAGAGAATAGGCTTTGTGATGGGGATTGAAGATTAGGCCTTAATCTTCTCAAATCTCAGATGAAAAACAATTTAGCCTGAGATGGCAGCCCATTTGGCCAAAGTTAAAAATCGCACAACACCAGGTTAGAGTCCAACAGGTTTCTTTGGAAGAACAAGCTTTCGGAGCACTGCTCCTTCATCAGGCAGCTAATGGGGCAGGATCATAGTTCACAGAATTTGTCATGAAATTGAGATGTCAGCTGAGAAAGGTGAATACTGAGAGTGTGTTCTCAGTAAGGGAGGGATTTCAGAGGCAGTGCACTCTGTAGTTCCTAATGTGCTCCTCAATTACAAGGAGCCGGGGTCATTGCAGTTGTGGTTGTCTGCTCAGCCAGTGCTGGCTAGCCATAGTCGTATTTCAATGGTCAATTAGCCCTAAACAAGGTGCAGCAACATTACCTTACAGGGAGGGAGCTGTTTGAGTGAGGGAAGTTGAATTCTTGCAGCCCTGAGAGTGATTGCAGTGGATTAATTAAGGGTGCTACCACCATGAAGGTGTGACCTTCTCTCCCTCTGCCTCAGCTGTGATGACCCTCAGGGTTAAACTCACCACAAGTCATTTCTGTTTGTAATGAGCGAGTGGGGGGAAGGGGAAAGTGAGGACTGAAGATGCTGGAGATCAGAGTTGAGAGTGTGTTGCTGGGAAACCACAGCAGGTCAGGCAGCATCCGAGGAGCAGGATAATCAATATTTTGGGCATAAGGTCTTCATCAGGAATGGAGGGAAGGTCAACCTCTCCCAAAGGCAGCACAGGCTGGATCGACGGGGCCACAAGAGTAAGCATGGGGAGATTGAGGGTGACAGAAGGAGGGGGTTGGTTGGCAGGTTGTTATTCAGAGTCAGGTCCCAGAGAATCAGTCCTTCTGACACTCCCCTTTTTATCTGCCAGCCAGGACTCCCTGATTGGACATGGTTAACAGCTCATCAGGGAACGCATATTATCGAAAAAATGAAACATTTATCGAACAAGGAGTGCAAGAACTAAACGACACAAGACAAAATGAGTTGTTTGAAAGATTTCATTACAGACATCACCAATTTGGCCCAACCAGTCCACACCTACCCACTGAAAAGAAACTCCCCGAGACCCATTCCCCTGCCCTATCACTCGACATTTCCCCTGACCAACACATTCCTGAACGCTGTGACAATTGTAATGTGGCCAATTCACCTAACCTGCACATCTTTGGATTGTGGGAGGAAACTGGAGCACACGGAGAAAATCCACACAGACACAGGGGGAGCGTGCAAACTCCACAAAGATCTGGGGCTGGAATCGAACCTGGGTCCTTGGTGCTGTGAGTTAGCCGTGCTACCCACTGAGCCACCATGCCACAAATTTTTAAAAATGCCCAAAGAGTTGATCTTTTGTTAAGCTCCTTCAGCCTGACGTGATATAAACTATAAACATGCAACCCTCTGTCAGGGAAGGTAGTGCAGGATGGAAACCTTACAACCTTTAAATATCATAACATGCAAGGATCTGGGATAAGTGCAGGAAATTGGGATGAGAGTGCCTTTCGTGGTAGTTATGTTGGTACAGACTCAATGGGACAAAGGACCTTTTCTGCTCTGTATCAATCTGTGCTCCATGTTGAGAGGGCAGTGCAGGTTAATGGTGACTAGGTAAGGCAGTTCTAAGATGGCAAACACATGATCAAGGGTCAGAGGAAATGGCTCAAGCTTCAGTGAAGGCCCAAGTAAGTGCTTGGGAGGAGGGTCAAGGCTAATGGAGACAAGGTCAATGGAGACTGAGCGAGGGCGCAGGGTGCTGACTGGCATCTCATTGTGTTGTAGTGAGGTAAATGGGGACAAGAGGGGAGTGTGTAGGGAGGGAGTGCAGTTTCAGTTAAAATGTGACTTTTGTCAGCAGCAGCATGACCTTCAGCACCAGGGGGTGTCGCTGACTGTGTCAGGCTCACAGGCTGCTCGCTGTGTGATTCCACACAGCCACTCGTCTGGTCACTACGCAAAGTCTTGTTTGTGTTTACACTACCATTTACACCACTGTCTGCACCCACCGTCTGCACCTTCTGTCTACACCACTGTCTGCACCCACCATCTACACCCACTGTCTGCACCACCGTCTGTACCCACTGTCTGCACCCAGTATCCACAGCCACTGTCTAGTCCCTCTGTGAACACCCACCATCTACACCCACTGTCTACACCATTGTCTGCACCCTCCATCTACACCTCCCATCTTTCTGCTGTTGTAAGATTGTATCCAATGATTCCATTGAGATTACTGCAACAGAAGCCTGAATTTTAGAACCAGCAATGATTGTCTTCTAATCCTGACCTACAAAGTTTGTGTTCCACATTGGGCTGATTAATATTAATTACTGAATGCCATTTGATTTCGGTGATAGCAGGACTGACGGATAAGGAGAGGTTGAGTTGATGAGGATTGTCTTCACTGGCGTTTAGAAGAATGAAGGAAGGGACTCTTGGAGAAAGCTATAAAATTGGAACAGGACGAGACAAGTTAGATGGAGGAAGGATGTTCCCAATGGTGGGGAAGTCCAGAAACAGAGCACATGGTTTAAGGTTAAGGGGTAAACTCTATAGGACAGAGATGAGGAAAAATGTTTTCACCCAGAGAGTAGTGAGCCTGTGGAATTCTCTGTCACAGAAAGTGGTTGAGGCCAAAACATGATGTTATCAACAAAGAGGTAGGTATAGCTCTTGTGGCTAAAGAATCAAGGGATATGGGGTAGGGATGGATTACAGTAATGTGCTCCATTACCAGCTTCAATCATATTGAATGGCATAGCAGGCTGGAGGGGCCGAATGGCCTACTCCTGCTCCTATCCGCTATGTTTCTACATCACGTAAAATAGATTGCCAGGTGGAGGTCACTCTGTCAGATGGGTAATTATCCATTCACAGATTCTACCCACACTACTCCCCTTTCATTTTAATTGAGTCTCCTCCCTCTCTTCCCATGTCTTTGTTATCTGACCAGTGACCACACCTCCCTTCACCACCCCAGCAGGGAGCTGTGCTAATAACCCATCGTTTGTTTTAATTTGCTACTTGGGTGATTTGGATGGGGTTTTCAAAAACAGGAAGAGCTAAATTCTTATCGCCCCTTGTGCTGATTTTTTTGTGTGCCTCCCTCAATATGGGCGACACAGCACTGCTGCCTCACAGAGCCAGGGACGCAGGTTCGAGAGTCACACAGCATAGAAATAGGCCCCTCGGCCCACCATGTCAATGCTGACCAACAAACACTCAACTACACTAATCCCATTTACCTGCAGTCGTTTGGAGCCTACCATGCCCAGGTATTATAAGTGCTCATCCAAATGTTTTTAAAGGTTGTGAAATTTTCAGCCTGCACCACCCGCTCAGGCAGCATGTTCCATTTATCTACCACACGCTGGGTCAAAAAATACTTCCACCTTAATCTTATAACCCCTGGTTTCAAATAGGTCTGGGTGAAGAGCGGAGGCTGCAGAACAATGTGAGAGGTCAGGAATAGAGAGAGGGAGAACAGTGTGAGGGTGAGGAATGGAGGTTGGAGCAGGAAGACGCTTGTGTTCTGGAAGGCAGCACAAATAGGGAAGAGATCCAAGAGCTGATAGGAATAGTCTCCATGCTTCCTAACAGTAGCTTTATGGTGGGAAAGAGAATAAATCAGGAGATAATAAGGGCCAGTAACAAAGGCTACTCATTAATTACAAATGACTTTAATCCTCGTCGATTATTTATAGTCAGATTTTTCTTTTTCATTCATTCACGGCATTAGGGTGTCACTGCCTAGGACAGCATTTATTGCCCACCCCTAATTGCCCCAGAGGGCAGTTAACAGTCATCCACATTGCTGTGGGATTGGATTCCTGTGTAGGCCAGACCAGGTAAGGATAGCAGTTCCCTTCCCGAAAGGACGTTAGTAAACCAGAGGGGTTTTCCTGACAATCGACATGGATTAATGGTCATCGTTAGACTCTTAATTGCAAACTTTTTAATTGAATTTAAATTCCCCCATCTGCCACGGTGGGATTTGAGCCTGTGTCCCCAGAGCCATATCTGGGTCTCTGTGCATTAATCACAGAAGGTTAGTATGTAGGTACAGCAAGTCATCAGGAAAGTTCATAGAACATTATGGTGTAGTGTGAGGGGAAACTGAATGCAAGACTTCATTGAAACATGCAAGATCCTGAGGGTCCTTGACCAAGTGAATGTGGAAAGGATGTTTCCTCTTGTGGGAGAATCCAGAACTAGGGATCACTGTTTAAAATTAAGGGAGAGTCCATTCAAAACAGAGATTGTCAGTCTTTGGAATTCACCTCCTTAAAAGGCAGTGGATGCAGAATTTAGAATCCATCCAGTGTGGAAACAGGCCCTTCAGCCCAACACGTCCACACAAACCCTCCGAAGAGTAACTAATTCAGATCCATTTCCCGACCCTATATTTACCCTAGGAAGAAGTAGATAGATTCTTGATGACTGAAGGGATGGAACATTATCAGAGAATGTAGAGTTGAGGTTAAAATCAGATCAACCACGATCTTATTGAATGGGGGAGCAGGTTCAAAGGGCCGAGTGGCCTACTTTTGTTCCTTGCCCATATGTTGTCTCACACACCTTCGCACAAGCAAAGACTGCCACTCGTATTTTCTACCTGCAGGTTAAGCTGCTTGTGCAATAGGCCTCATCTGCACAGTGTTTTCTCCAGCCTTTCACTGTGACGTGAAAGATAATAGTCCCATAATCAATCCATTAACTCTATTTGTTGGTTTATTTAAAACAATAAAATAAATTACAAGTCATGAAACAGACATTACAGCAAGCAATAATAGGCAGCACGATGGCTCAGTGGTTAGCACTGCTGCCTCATCGTGCCAGGGAACCGCCTCAGGTGGGTCTGTGTGGAGTATGCACATTCTCCCTGTGTCTGCGTGGGCTTTACCCAGGTGCTCTAGATTCCTTCCATAGTCTAAAGATCTGCAGGCTCAATAAATTGGCCATGCTAAATTGCCCAGAGTGTACAGGAAGGTGCAGGCTCGGTGGAATAGCCATTGGAACATACAGAGATAGGAGAGGGTCGAGATAGAATGAACTTCGGAGGGGAGGTATGGAGTCAATGGGCTGAATGGCCAACCTCCACACTATAGGAATTCTGTGTTGCAAATACAAATTCATTCTTTCCATTCTCGCCCTGAATCATGCATGTGGTTCTGTCTCATATCCACTCAAGGGATGGCAACCCTTTGAAGACAGGAGCAGCCTCTATTCTTTTGGAAAGTACTTCTTCCACTCTGTGTCCTTCACAGCCTTGTAGACAGCAACAATGAGATCGGGAAATAACCCAAAGCTATAATCTTCTGGACTCTTCATTAAACTGTGGAACCTGAAAACTACAATTAATGTCCAAGTCAATGAAGATATTTCTCAGCAATCACTAAATGCTGGGTTTTAGTCCTCAGCAGGCCCCAGGAGTTAAAATAACTGAGTAGATCATTGCTCTGAATTGCTCATAAATTTCACCTTCACATTTCTTGAGGCTTTGATCAAAATTGGTTGTTAACTCCTCTCTAATATACAGCTTAAAATCAGCTCCAACTCCCAACCATCCAGCTGAGAGCGCAGCCCTGTACAAACTGGAACCTGGTCAGTTGGAGCACTGTCACCTCTGTCTCAGAAGCTTTGGGGAGTCTATTTTGATCATAGAGTCCTTCAGCACTGGAGGCTGTTTAGAGGATGTTCCCCTGACTGATCCCAGGGATGAAAGGGCTATCCCATGAGGAGCAGTTAAAGAGCTTGGGCTTGTACTCACTGGAGTTCAAAAGAATGAGGAGGGATCTGATTGAGGGAGAGAAAATGTGAAAGGGGATTGAGAAGGTGGATGTTGAATAGATGCTCCCCCTTGCAGGACAGTCTGGAACAAGAGGTCAGCGATATCGAGTGAGAGGAGGTCGGTTCAAAACTGAGCTGAGGAGAAACTACATCTCCCAGAGGGTTATAAATCTGTGAAAGTCAATGCCCCTGAGTGCAGGGGAGGCAGAATCAATCAACAGGTTCAAAAAAGATGTGTTTCTGATGGAAAGTGAGATAAAGAGCGATGGGGAGCAGGCAGGAGAGTGGAGTTGAGACCAGGATAAGATCAGCCACAGTCATGTTAAATGGCGGAGCGGGCTCAAAGGGCTGAATTGCCTCCTCCCTCTCCTAATTCCTATGTTGAACACACAGTCAAGGCTGACACTGCCAAACTGAGGGAGTTGTTGTCTTTCAGATGAGATACAAAACAGAGGTCCTGCCATAATACTATCTCCCCCGGTGACAAGTGCTGGAATTTGAATTCAAATCACAAAGCAAGCCTCATTAATGGTGACACTATAATGATCCCTGATTGCTGTCCAGCCTCAGCCTTACCCAGTCTGGACTTCATGTGATTCCAGCCCCACAGCAATCTGGTTAACTCTTAGGTGCCTTCTGAGAGGCCACAGCAAGGCCAGCAGTTCAAGGGCAATTAGTCTTGGGGAACAAATGCTGATCTATGCTAGTGACACCCACCTCCCAGAAAACAGAATTCAACAGAGATTGATGTCAGCCAAAATTGTCAGATCAGACTCTCAATGAGATGGGGAGATGGTTAAAGATGAATTCAGCTCAGTAAGGAACAGGTCCCCACTTGTTCACACATCGTCGCTGACAAAATAAGTGAGAGAAAACAGCAAACGAAAGGTGAGAACACTCGAATGTGGGAATATCAGTGAGAATTCAGGCAACTGAAGGAAGACATGAAGAACTGCAAAGGAAGACAAAAAGGAAGCAAGAGTTACAAAAAGTAATTGAGAAAGAGACATGCAAGGGGTCACAAGAATAACAAATGTTTTACACGAAAATTAGAAAATCAAGGAGGCTCCAGTGCAATGTGAGCCCTTTAAAAACAAACAGGGAATTCCATGAATGAGACTGAGGGAATTGCCGGTATGTACAATAATTAGTTGTGTCAGTCTTCACAGTCAAGGAATGGGATAATGCAGCTTCCATTCCAGGGAGGTTAGTAATGAATTGAAGACTGGAATTCGCAAAACTTGATATGTGCCAGAAAGCAGCATTGGAAAGCAAGCAGCTCTAAAAGCTGACATATTCTCCAGGACCTCAGGGGTTTAAAGGAAGGGGGGAAGAATTTTCAGAAGGTTTTCCCATCAGGTTCCAAAGCAGCAACCGTTCCTTTAGTTTGGAAAATATCCTGCTGTAACTCCACGGGTTGAAGAAAGATGAGAGAGGGAACCGTGGAAATTACATTCTGGTCAATCGAACATCTCTTTTGGGGGGTTCATTGGAATCTATAATTAACAGCCGAGAGAATGAACATGTAGAGAATTGGAAATAGCCAACATAGATTTGTGATGGGTAGGTTCTGACTAACGAACCAAATGCATAAACTAAAATAGTCGATAGGGCAGAAAGTCTCATGAACTTTCAGAAGTACTCGATCATTTCCCACAAATCAGTCTGCTGACCAAAGTTAAAACCCATGGGATTGAAGATGAATGTTTGACTTGGTTTGGAGGCTGGTTTAGTGACAGACAACAGAGAAAGAAAGTGACGAGTGGTGTTCCACAAGGATTCTGTGGTGAGGCCTTAACTACTGACTGTATGTATTAATGAGAATCATAGTTCCACATTGACACAAAATCTGATGGAATAGTAAGCAGTGCAGATGGTCTTTTTGTTTAAAACTCACTCTGAGGACATGGGTGTTGCTGTCTGGGCCAGCATTTATTACACATTCTGTGTTGCCCTTGTGAATCATGCAATCATCATCCAGTGTAGAAGCAGGCCATTCAGCCCATCAAATCCACACCAACCCACCAAACAGCATCCCATCTGGACTGACCCCATTCCTGTACTGCAGCATTTCCTATGGCCAACCCACCCAGCCAACACATCCCTCGACACTATGCGCAATTTGGCATGGCTAATCCACCTAACCAACATATCTATGGACTGTGTGGAAGAAACCCACACAGACATGGTGAAAATGTGCAACCTCACACAGACAGTCGTCCCAGGGTGAAATTGAACCCAGGTCCTTAGTGCTGTGAGGTAGCAGCACTAACCACTGAGCCACAATCCTGCCCTTTTGCAAGGTGATGGTGAGCTGCCTTCTTGAACCACTGCAGTCCATGTGCTGTAGATAAACCCACAATGCCCTGAGGGAGGGAATTTCAGGACTTTCATCCAGCGACACTGGAGGAACAATAATACATTTTCAAATCAAGATTCTATTTGGATTGGAGGGGAACTTGTTTTTGGTGGTGTTCTGTGTCCTTCTACATGGAAATGATCGAGGGTTTGGAAGGTGCTGTCTCAAGAGACTTGGTGTGAATTCCTGCAGTGCATCTTGTAGATGGTGCACACGGCTGTAACTGAGCATCAGTGGTGGAGGGAGTGTCTGTTTGTAGATGTGGTGCCAATCAAGCAGGCTGCTTTGTACTGGATGATATTAAGCTTCTTGATTGTTTTTGGAGCTGCATCCATCCAGGCAAGTGGGGAGTAACCCACCACAGTCCGATCCAAAACTTGACTGATCTTTTCTTAATTCCTTTACTGGATTGGGCATCACTTGCTATGTCAGCATTTATTGCCCAGAATTAAATGGGGTGGCACAGCACTGGGACAAAGGTTTAATTCCACCCTCGGGCAACTGACTGTGTGGAGTTTGCACATTCTCCCTGTGTCTGCCTGGATTCCCTCCAGGTGATCTGGTTTCCTTCCACAGTCCACAAACGTGCGGGTTAGGTGGAATGGCCATGGAAAATGCAAGGTTACAGGGGAGTGGGTCTGGTTGAGATGCTCTTTGGTGTTTGGGCTGAATGGCCTGTTTCCACATTGTAGGGATTCTATGAATTTCTAGACTCAGAGGGTTTTGAATCATGGGATACTCATCGATACTTAGGTGTTTGAATAAATTCAAGATAGCGATAATACACATGGGGGAGGCAATGAGTTAATGGTATCATCACTAGATTCTTAATCCAAAGAGCCAAGTAATGTTCTGGGGGACCTGGGATCACCGTGGGGCAGCACGGTGGTACAGTGGTTAGCACTGCTGCCTCACAGCACCAGAATCCCAGGTTCGATTTTAGCCTCGGGTGACTGCCTTTTATGGAGTTTGCACATTCTCCCTGTGTCTGCATGGGTTTCCTCCGGGTGCTCCGGTCACCTCCCACCATCCAAAGATGTGCAGGTTAGGTGAATTGGTCACGCTAAATTGCCCATAGTCAGGGGTGAATATGGGGAATGAGTCTGGGTGGGTTACTCTTCGGAGGGTCGGTGTGGACTTGTTGGACCGAAGGGCCTGTTTCCATACTGTGGGGAATCTAATCTAAATCATGGCAATGCATGGAGTGGAATTTTAAATTCAAAAAGACTCTGGAGTTAAGAGTCTAATGACGACCATTGTTGGGGGAGAACCCTGTCGGGCCCACTAATGTCCATCAGATTGCTATCCTTGCCCATACTGACTGACATATGACTCCAGACCCACAGCAACATAGAATCATAAAATCCCTACTGTGTGGAAGAAGGTCATTCAGCCCATCAAGTACAAGCAGCATCTCACCAGAACTAGCCCCCTCTCCTAACCCTACACTTCCATGGCCAATCCAACGAACCTGCACATCTCTGGACTGAGAGAGCAAACTGGGGCACCCAGAGGAAACCCATTCAGACAGTGGGAGAACATACAAATTCAACACAGATAGTTGCCTGAAGGTGGAATCAAACCCAGGTCCCTGGCGCTGTAAGGCAGTGGCGCCAGCCACTGTGCCACCCATTCCTCATCTCTGATCGAAATGTCTAACCCCTTATTCCCAGACTGGGACTCTGCTTTAGAATCCCCAGGTAGGGGTTCATCCTTCCAAAATCTACCCTGTCAGGGACCTGGAGAATTTGAAATGTTTCAGTGAAATCTCATCCCAACCTTCTGAATTCTAGGGAATCCTGACCCAGTCCCCTCTCTCAATCATTAGACAATCCCTCAGCCCGTCACATGAACTGTGGCTGGGTTTGATCATCTCAGTAAGAGTTTCAAGGAGGGAAGGAGAAAGAAAGACTCTTTCTGCTTTGAATCGATGCTAAAAACTGAAAAAGCAGGAAAATATTGTCACTAAGTATTGTTCACATACTCTTACTTTTCATCAAAGTGCTGGGTGAGGTTTCTGATGAATTTCAGGAGGTCACTGGTGGTGTCCTTATATTCTTTATTCCTGCCTTGTCTCTTGTTCATGTCATTGAGGAGAACGGAGTCAACTGAGAAGGAAATGAACACCAGAGTTTGTTTTCTCTTTTGATTAAATTCACCTTGCTTGCTCCTCTGAGAATCTGAAGAAAGGGCGAGACTCTGAAAGATTATGTTTTCTAATAAACGTGTTGGACTATAATCTGGCGTCGTATGATTTTTGACCTTGTCCTCTGATCACATTCAGGTTGTGCCCACGGGCACTGCATGTTCTTGCTTCTCCAGTCCACGAGGTGGCGATCTTGACAATGGATTTCACAATGGTCTCCATTAGAGAGGACCCACAAATCAGGGACAGCGACCAGAGATTACGACTCCTCAGTCCTAGACCCGAGCACAACGGGCCCCCTGGCATCCCAGGTACCGCTTGTGCGTCCCGGACCCTGTACATAATGCAAATGGTGCAACTGATCCTTCTGATTTTTCCCAATCTCACCAGGTCTCCACAATCATTGAGATTCGTTAAATGCAGCCTTTGCCAATTAAGGACCCTGATTGATGGGAAACAGAATGAAATGGGTCAATAATACAGTATTAGGGAGTTACAGACACAGATTGCCAAGTGGAAATCTGATGCTGTGGCTCTAACAGAGATCGGGCGGACTGGGGATTCCTGGATACAAGGTGTTCAGTAAAGATAGGAAAGTGGGAAAACTGCGGGAAGTGGTAGGATTGTTCTGGACCCAGACAGAACTGACCAACCTTAGGCCCTGAGATATGATAGAGATGAAGGGTGAACTGTGCCGGGCTTTAACTCACTGTTAAACTCACTGATACCTATCGCATTTCCGACGCCCTTCCCCCAAGTCCCTCCTCCCTACCTTTTATCTTAGCCTGCTGGACACACTTTCCTCATTCCTGAAGAAGGGCTTATGCCCGAAATGTCGATTCTCCTGTACCCTGGATGCTGCCTGACCTGCTGCGCTTTTCCAGCAACACATTTTCAGCTTTTAACTCACTGTTACCAGATTATAACAGGGATTACCCATTTCACAAGAGAGTAAATGAATCTAACAAACCAGGTGCATGTGAAACACCCACCCAGTCCCTGAGAGAGGGAGGGACAAGAACAATGACATTCTCAGACAGAAAGGATGCTAAAAATGGTATCACCCCGAGAGTGAAGGGTGGGGTGGGGATAGTGATAGTGACACCCCCAGAGAGTGGGGAAAGTAACACTGACACATTTAAAACAAGCGAGAATTCAACCAGACACCCATTCCGTCACACGGTGTTGAAGATGCACTTTCCTCATCAAAACACTTTTGCAAACCTCTTCATACCACGTCAGGGGAGAGAAACATTGTAAAATGTATTATCACGAGTTAGGGTCCATTTAAAACAAGGACTCTGATGTTAAATGTTCCCAGCCGTAAACAACACTGGTGTATTGACGTCATTACCTTATTAAACAATATTAAAACCTCGGCCAAACATTTTCCTGCAGACAGTGCATTTAAAATATCAAGAGGCTTTCCACATTGTTGGTTTGATCAGTGATGTAGCAAGGAAGCAGCAGCTGACCCATGAACTCCAACAAAAGAATGAGAACAGGCTCTTCATACGGAGCTGGCTCCCGAGAATCCAATTCAACAGCAGGGATTAAAGAACAAGGAACAATACAGCACAGGAACAGGCCCTTCGGCCCTACAAGCCTGTGCTGACTCATTTTGCCCTTCCATACAGAAACCGTCTTCACCTACAGGATTCATATCCCTCTATTCCCTTCCTATTCATGCATTCGTGCAGGTATTTATTGAATACTTCTCTTGTGTCTGCTTCCACCCCCTCCTCTGGCAGTGTGTTCCAGGTACTCAACTCCCTTTGTGTGAAATACTTGCTTCGCACATCTCTTTTAAATTCCCCCACCACTTGCACCTCTGTTCCCCAATAATTGACCCCTCCATCCTGGGGAACAAAGCCTCATATTCTCCACTCTACATATCCCATTCACAACTTTATAAAATTCTATCAGGACATGCCTCATTTTTTTTGCATTCCAGTGAAAACAAACCCAGTCTATTCAACCTTTCTTCAGGAATACTATCCGCCATACCAGACAATATCCTGATAAACATTTTCTGCACCATCTTCAAAACATCCACATCCTTCTGGTAGTGTGGTGACCAGAACTGTGTACAATATTCCACGTGTGGCCTTACTAATATTCGATAAAGCTGCAGCATAACTTGTCTATCCTTATACCCAATTCCCCTTCCAATGAAGGCAAGCAGGCCATAACCCTTTTTTACAGCCTTACCTCCCTGTGCTGCCATCTTCAGTGATCTGTCAACATACACACCCAGATCCCTCTGCATATCAATACTCCAAAGGATTCTGCCATTCACTGTATAATTCCCACCTGTCCATCACCTTTCAAAATGCATCACCTTACATTTGTCTGGATTAAACTACATCGGCCATTTTTCTGTCCATGCATCCAACTGATATAATATCCTGCTGTATCCTCTGACAATCCTTCTCATTATCTGCAACTCTACCAATCTTTGTATCAACCGTAAACTTACTCATTGGACCAGTTACGCTTTGCTCCGAATCATTTATGGAGATCATGAACAGCACAGTTCCCACCACTGATCCCTGTGGAACATCACTAGTCACAGCCCTCCATTCTGAAAACCGTTCTTCCATCGCTACCATTTGTCTCCTGTGACTAAGCCAGTTCTGTGCCCAATGCTGGGAACATTTTAGACAAGACACCTTGTTGCCAGCTCGTTACTGCAACTTGATCCAGTTCATTCAGAAAGAGAAAAAGGACAATGTGCAGATTGTTGAACAGGCCCCTGCACCTGGGCCTGAGGCAGGAGCCCAAGCTCCAACACACTGGCCTCACTTCACACCAACCTTCTCACAGTGTGGGGTCATGAACTCCGGGCATCAATTCCTCTGGGACTGGGACGGAGTGAGGGAACAGGGACAATGTCGAAGAGTCAATAAGGATTAAAGCAAGATAGAGAGAGTGTGTTGGAAAGTGTTTAATGGAGGAAACATACTTTGTGATACCCAATACTGACAACGTCTACGTGTATCACAGAATGAAAAAAAAGCACAATCTGAAGACAATCTAAAGTCACATCAATGTATTTCTTTTTGATATACCATAGCATGCAGGGCATTTTCATTGTGGTATCCTGATTCGAGAGCTGTACTCTCTCAGATTGAGCCGGTTGGATCCTCGCAGTATTGTACTGTTCAGTAATGTGGGGATACCGATGGTGGACTGGGATACACCTGATGAGGGAGCCGCGCTTCGAAAACTTGTGATTTCAAATGAACCTGTTGAGCTCGAGCCTGGTGTTATGTGCTTCTGACTTTGTATTGTGCGGGCACAGTGAAACAGCTGCCTTCCAGTAACTATAGAGTACTTGCATTGCAGCTGAGGATTATGGGTAACGACACCTTCCATTAGCTGCGAACAAACCCACAGTCATTCCAGTGGATTCCAGTGGGAATGACCTGTCAGTTGCTTCCCAGATATTACATGGTTCACCATCGCCATCTCCAGGACAATTCAGGAAGAGCAACAAATAACCGACACATCAACGCCCACCCCATCCCAGGAGAAATCAAAATAAATGGCATCCAATTCAAATGAACAAACTGGTGAGGCTTGAATTCATCTCTTTGAAAGACTGGAGCCTTGCCCAGAAACAGAGCCTTGAAATGAGTGAACCTGGTTTGTCAGACTGAAGGGTGGAGTGTCCTTCAGATTAGCAGTGGGATCAGCAAAAATATAGTTATATGCAAAGATCTTACAAACAGCCATCAAAGCGTGCCACCAAAGTGCAAAGATCAGCATCTGAAGCCCCACGTCTCCACCTCCATCCTTGTTTGTTGCTCTTCCCTAATTTTCCTGCAGAGGGCGGTGGTGAGCCATGAGTTTCTCGAAGAGGCTCTGACAGAGGGACAAGGTCATGTCCTCGGCCTGAGCACAACTGCCTGACCTCTGGGCTTTTCCAGCACCACACTTCTCGACTCCAAGCACAACTATCCCTCAGAAGAATGAGCTGTGGCACAAGAGGAAACGTGGGTGTGTTGGAAAAGCACCGGCAGCCTGGTCAGCCTGCAGAGGGGCAGAAACAGATTTGATGAATGAGCTGATATCCTTCCGAGCTGAGGTGCAGACTCAGGCTTTCAGAGCCACACAGTTTACATTGTTACTGACCGTGGCTCCATGGGCAATGCTCCTGCCTCATCGTCAAAATGGTCATCGGGTTGAAAGCCACCTCAGAAATGAGAGCACAGAATCCAGGCTGAGACTGTGGTGCACTGATGAAAGTTGCACAGTCTCTGGCACCATCATTTGAGGCTCCACCACCACCACACCACGACCACCCCCACCCCACCTCAGCGGGCTCGACAAGATCCCATTCTGAAAGATTCCCTTGGGTGTCCTGCTTGCTATTCAACTAGTGCCAACAAAACAGATGTGTTTCGTCATTCGTTTACTGTCTGTGGGACCTTACCATCTTGTCTGGGAACGTGACTGCTCTGTGCTTGCAGCTTTGAATATTCTGAGATGATTAAAAGAAAACTGAACCAACAAGAGTTCTCTCTCCATTATCATGTAAAAGGGGAGCAATGAGCAAGTGATAATGCACACTGAGCGCAAACACTGAAGCTTCAGCTGAAAGGCTTTTTGCACCATGTTAACCTGCTCCCTGGGCATTTCCTTCCAATGTCCGAGATGGTTATCAGGCTGGGATGGAGACTGACAGATCACATGGAATCCTTCAGGCAAGGTACACAAGGGCACAGTCCAGGCTTGCTGCAAACATTGAAGGGCTGGGAGATTCTCCGTGACAGTTTCTCATGCACATCCTCCATGGAATTATCACAGACTTTACTGAAATGGAATGAACTCAGAGAGGAGAAGGAAATGGGAAGAATTAACCAGACAGGGGTGAGCATCAAGAGAGGTGGGTGTGTGCAGAAGATTCAGTGCCATTAAAATTCCCAACTGGGTTTCACAAGGAAAACTCAAATCGTTACTAGGACATAACAGGGAGAATCCTGACTGACATAAACACCCTGAGCCTCCGGTGCCTGATTCTCTATGAGGCATTATAGTTAAGGACTGTTCATGTGTCAATAAAGGGTGACTTGGTGACATGGAGTTGCGTCATGATTAGAACATAGAACATAGAAAATAGAAGAATACAGTGCAGTGCAGGCCTTTTGGCCCGCGATGTTGCGCCGATCCAAGCCCACCTAACCTACACAAGCCCACTATCCTCCATATGCCTATCCAATGCCCGCTTAAATGCCCATAAAGAGGGGGAGTCCCCACTGCTACTGGCAGTGCATTCCATGAACTCACGACTCGCTGAGTAAAGAACCTACCCCTAACATCTGTCCTATACCTACCACCCCTTAATTTAAAGCTATGCCCCCTCGTGATAGCTGACTCCATACGTGGAAATGACCGGAAGGGTACAGATTAAAGATAAATAGCGGAATATTAAGAGGGAACATAAGGAAACACATTTTCACCCAGAGGGTGGTGACAGTCTGGGACTCACTGCCTGTAAGGGTGGTTGAGGCAGAAGCTCTCCCATAACATTGAAGTATTTCGATTTGCAGCTGTGATACCAAGACATACAGAGTTAAAGGCCAAGTGCTGGAACATGGAATTAGAATAGTGAGGTGGTTGTTTGACTGGCTTTGGCTCATTGGGCCGAAGGGCCTTGTTCTTATAGACCTGTTGTAGATGTCTGACTCTGCCAGGACTCTAGCAATGTGGCTGACCCTTACCTGCCATTTGAAAGGCCGAGCAAGCCACTCAGTTTCGGGACAGGTAGGGATGGGGAACAAATGCTGGTTTTCCAGTGACACCCACATCCCAGGAAAGAATAGACAGCCTCAGTGGTAACGCCGTCACCTGAACCTGCAGGTTTCAAGCCCCACTCCAGAGACTGGAGCACTATCCTGAGGCTGGCAAAGGCTAAGGTGCCATCTGCTGGATGATTGGTTAAACTACTGCATCCTCAGGTCAATGTGAATGTAAGGGCTTTCCAATCATCTCAGACAAAATCCCCGCCAGTGTGCTGACCAATACTTCTCTTATAACCAATGGCATTAAAACAGATACAAAAACAAAATACTGCAAATCTCAAATAGAAGCATGATGTTGGAAAAAGGTAACAGGTGCAGCCTCTGTGGGGACAGGAGGAGTTAACTTTTTGGGGTTCAGTGATGTTTTATCAAAAAAGCAGCAGCATTTTATTTTATTCCATTTTAAGTTGTTTTATA
The DNA here is from genome assembly GCF_037043375.1 of Chiloscyllium plagiosum. Classification (NCBI taxonomy): domain Eukaryota; kingdom Metazoa; phylum Chordata; class Chondrichthyes; order Orectolobiformes; family Hemiscylliidae; genus Chiloscyllium; species Chiloscyllium plagiosum. Next base: position 104,404,830 of record NW_028270147.1, on the reverse strand, counting down.
GTATTTTATTTAAATTTTGTTTATCAAATTTTCGCCCGTTTGATTGGCACCACTTCCACACACATCCATTCCCTCCACACCAACACTCAGTAACATCTGTGTGTACTATTTACAAGATGCACTGCAATAAATTCATCAAAAGTCCTGAGACAACACCCTCTAAACCCATGATTACTTGAATCAAGATGGACAAGGGCAGCAGATACAATGGGAACATCACCCCAGCAAGTTCCCTCTAAGTTATTCACCAGTTTGACTTGGAAATATTATCATTGGGTCAGAATTCTGGAATTCCCTTCCGAAGGACATTGTGGGTCTACCTACAGCACCATCTTGTCCAGGACAATTAAAGATGGACAATAAAAAGGCTGGTAAAAGTAAGAGTAGGTGTGATTTGGGACCAGAAAGTGAGACTGTGATATTTCAGTTATTTCTGGACATTGGTGTGACCACATCTCAAATAATGTGTGTAGTTTTGGTCTCCTTATTGAAGGAAGAATATAAATGCATTGGAGGTGGTTCAAAGGGGTTTTACCCGATTGATCCCTGGAATGAGGGGGCTGTGAGATGAGGAAGGATTGGAAAGGCTGGCCTTGTTCTCACTGGGGTTTAGAAGAGTGAGGGGTTTTCCTGTCCCACAGTATTCTCCAACTCCCTATCTGCCTCCCTCATGGGTCATACCCTCCTGCCCCTTACTACATGTGGAATTGAACTGTGCAGTCCTGAGGCCTATAACTTCCTTCTGGAACTAAGTCTCCAGGTATCTCCGGCACTCCCTGATATATCACTGCTTTTTTCAATTCAGCCTTCATTCCAAACTCCCTGAATGGGAGTTCTTGTCGTTTTACACATTCACTGCAGATATATTTACCCTGAATCGTTTCAATGCAATAAAGAAATGTTGATCTCACTTACAAATGAAAAATATCCATTCCTTCATTAGAGCAGTAATTGTCTTCAGTCTGTTTTGAAGTTTCAGTACTTTCCATTTATTAACCTTCCCTAATGGACATGTCCTGAAGCAGTCTATTTATACAGTCCCTCTAACTAAACAAATCCCAGATTCCTATTTTCTTGTTTATCATTTTGTTTCATTCAAACCAAGTGCATGTGCAGGCTCCCAGCAGCTGAAGTGACAGTTCCGAATCAGTTTGAAAAAGCAAAGGTAGACTCCTTCCCCGAGTTCACCGAACTCCCACACTGACCAAACTCCCCAGCATTCCCCTCTGTGCTGGCTGCACTCAGTGCTAGCTGCAGTATATAGGCTGCCCTGTATTTATACTGTTTCTGATTTATATCACTCCATTCTGTTGTGCTGTTGTTCAGGATCTGGGTTAAGCTCACTCATTTCTCAATCGTAAGCTTCCTTCTTTCAGCCTGAGAGACACTTTACATTTGCAAACAGGAAATATGACTTCAATGCTGGAATCTGTTCTCAGGATTGATGGGCTCGATGATTTGATTCAGTGAAATAACCTCGTCTAATCTCTTCAGGGGTCGACATTTCAGGTGTAACTCTTCTTCAGGAAGGGGGGATAGGTGTGAGGGGAGTTGCAGATAAAGGGGTGGGTTGGAGCGAGGTGGTGAGGTGGGGATAGGTTGAGAAAGATAGAGAGTGTGACCTGATTGGTCGATGGGAGAGATGAATCCAGAATCATCCATCCCCTCGACCAACCAGGTCCTATCCTCTATCTCTCTCCACCTATCCCCACCTAACCACCCTGCCCCCACCACTCCCTTTATCTGCAGCTCCCCCAACACCCACCCGCCCCACTTCCTGAAGAAAGGTTATACCCAAAACGTCGACTTCTCTTCCTCCTGATGCTGCCTGGGCTTGCTGTGTTCTCCCAGCCTCCTGTTTGTCAACCTTGGATTCCAGCATTTGCAGTTTTTTATTTGTCTCTAATCTCTTCAGGGGCCAGGATGAGTGTGAGGAGATTGGGTTTTGGTGGAACTACCCACAGACTCAAGTCAAAAGAAGCAAAGCAAGAAAGGCACGTGGATCGAATACAAGGGGGCAAATTGTGAGCAAAAAGTAATTGTTACCAGTTTAGCAATTTCAAAGGAGAGAGCGACAACATTGAATTGCTTCTGGTGTCATCCTCTGTGCCCTCACATTTCACAGAGCCAGCTCCACATCCTTCCATTGGCTTTGTCATTCAGAGTCAACTGTTCCCTTCCCATAGCCCTTTTTAAAATGTCCTGTCCCAGAGAGGCAGAGAATACTTCACCTTTTATGGGAAAGATAGAGAAATATCTGATGTCGAGGAGCTGATTTCAGCCTTCAGGGTCTGACAGAAGGATGTGGACCATCTGTGGATTCTGGAGTCGGATCACGGCGATATTCCTCACTCCCATCAACACCTGACTTTATTCTAACAACAGTTTCTATTCTTCATTATAAAGTATCAGCTTCAGACTGGACATTTCACACCCAGCCCCCATGTCCTCACATTGGAATCAAGAATCAAACTTGCCCCATCTCAGGATTGCCCTCTGAATGTGGTGTCAGTGTGCTAATGCTGTGTTTGAATGAAAGAGCCACGGTAGAATCTGTGACTAAATCCAATGGGTTTCTGAGCCACCAGCAGGCTCCCCGCTGTTTGAGGGTCTGTTTGGATAAGATTTCAGCCCCATGGGTTCCCACTGATACTAGAGCCATGGAGTGAGATTGCTGGAGCCACATGTGGACTGAGGAACACAACAGTCAGGACAATGAGCTGCTCTGGAATCCATCATGAGCCCTGGATGATCCTCACTGAGATGGCCCAGGGGCTACAGAATATGACAGCAGAAGATTTATCATTGATGGTCCTCTCCAGCCGTGACTCCCAGATGCACCCAGACTGAACATTCTCAATCTGACCCCATGGACACACGGGACAATTCCGTCAGATTTGAAGAGGAAAGAAAACCCAGGTGTGACTCTGAGTGTGTGTGTGTTATTCTGCACTGCCTGCAGGTATCTCACTGAGTGTCAGTGTGTTACTCTGTGTTGCCTGCAGGTGTCTCTAAGTGATGGATAGAGAATAGGCTTTGTGATGGGGATTGAAGATTAGGCCTTAATCTTCTCAAATCTCAGATGAAAAACAATTTAGCCTGAGATGGCAGCTCATTTGGCCAAAGTTAAAAATCGCACAACACCAGGTTGTGTCCAACAGGTTTCTTTGGAAGTACAAGCTTTCGGAGCACTGCTCCTTCATCAGGCAGCTAGTGGGGCAGGATCATAGTTCACAGAATTTGTCATGAAATTGAGATGGCAGCTGAGAAAGGTGAATACTGAGAGTGTGTTCTCAGTAAGGGAGGGATTTCAGAGGCAGTGCACTCTGTAGTTCCTAATGTGCTCCCCAATTACAAGGAGCCGGGGTCATTGCAGTTGTGGTTGTCTGCTCAGCCAGTGCTGGCTAGCCATAGTCGTATTTCAATGGTCAATTAGCCCGAAAACAGGTGCAGCAATATTACCTTACAGGGAGGGAGCTGTCTGAGTGAGGGAGGTTGAATTCTTGCAGCCCCGAGAGTGATTGCAGTGGATTAATTAAGGGTGCTACCACCATGAAGGTGTGACCTTCTCTCCCTCTGCCTCAGCTGTGATGACCCTCAGGGTTAAACTCACCACCAGTCATTTCTGTTTGTAATGAGCGAGTGGGGGAAGGGGAAAGTGAGGACTGAAGATGCTGGAGATCAGAGTTGAGAGTGTGTTGCTGGGAAACCACAGCAGGTCAGGCAGCATCCGAGGAGCAGGAGAATCAATATTTTGGGCATAAGCTCTTCATCAGGAATGGAGGGAAGGTCAACCTCTCCCAAAGGCAGCACAGGATGGATCGACCGGGCCACAAGAGTAAGCATGGGGAGATTGAGGGTGACAGAAGGAGGGGGTTGGTTGGCAGGTTGTTATTCAGAGTCAGGTACCAGAGTATCAGTCCTTTTGACACTCCCCTTTTTATCTGTCAGCCAGGACTCCCTGATTGGACACGGTTAACAGCACATCAGGGAACTCATATTATCAGAAAAAATGAAACATTTATCGAACAAGGAGTGCAAGAACTAAACGACACTAGACAAAATGAGTTGTTTGAAAGATTTCATTACAGACATCACCAATTTGGCCCAACAAGTCCACACCGACCCACTGAAGAGAAACTCCCCGAGACCCATTCCCCTGCCCTATCACTCGACATTTCCCCTGACCGACACATTCCTGAACACTGTGACAATTGTAACATGGCCAATTCACCTAACCTGCACATCTTTGGATTGTGGGAGGAACCTGGAGCACACGGAGGAAATCCACACAGACACAGGGGGAGCGTGCAAACTCCACAAAGACCTGGGGCTGGAATCGCACCTGGGTCCCTGGTGCTGTGAGTTAGCCGTGCTAACCACTGAGCCACCATGCCACAAATTAAAAAAAATGCCCAAAGAGTTGAGCTTTTGTTAAGCTCTGTGAGCCTGACATGATATAAATTATAAACATGCAACCCTCTGTCAGAGAATGTAGTGCAGGGTGGAAACCTTACAACCTTTAAATATCATAACATGCAAGGATCTGGGATAAGTGCAGGAAATTGGGATGAGAGTGCCTTTAGTGGTAGTTATATTGGTACAGACTCAATGGGACAAAGGACCTTTTCTGCTCTGTATCAATCTGTGCTCCATGTTGAGAGGGCAGTGCAGGTTAATGGTGACTAGGTGAGGCAGTTCTAAGATGGCAAACACATGATCAAGGGTCAGAGGAAATGACTCAAGCTTCAGTGAAGGCCCAAGTAAGTGCTTGGGAGGAGGGTCAAGGCTAATGGAGACAAGGTCAATGGAGACTGAGCGAGGGCGCAGGGTGCTGACTGGCATCTCCAAGGGTTGCAGTGAGGCATGTGGGGACAAGAGGGGAGTGTGGAGGGAGGGAGTGCAGTTTCAGTTAAAATGTGACCTTTGTCAGCAGCAGCATGACCTTCAGCACCAGGGAGTGTCCCTGACTGTGTCAGGCTCACTGACTGCTCTCTGTGTGATTCCACACAGCCACTCGTCTGGTCACTACGCAAAGTCTTGCTTGTGTTTACACTACCATTTACACCACCGTCTGCACCCGCCATCTGCACCTTCTGCCTACACCACTGTCTGCACCCACCGTCTATACCCACTGTCTGCACCACCGTCTGTACCCACTGTCTGCACCCAGCATCCACAGCCACTGTCTAGTCCCTCTGTGAACACCCACCATCTACACCCACTGTCTACACTATTGTCTGCACCCTCCATCTACACCTCCCATCTTTCTGCTGTTGTAAGATTGTATCCAATGATTCCATTAAGATTACTGCAACCGAAGCCTGAATTTTAGAACCAGCAATGATTGTCTTCTAATCCTGACCTCCAAAGTTTGTGTTCCACATTGGGTGTATATATTAATTACTCAATGCCATTTGATTTCAGTGATGGCAGGACTGACGTATAAGGAGAGGTTGAGTTGGTGAGGATTGTGTTCACTGGAGTTTAGAAGAATGAAGGAAGGGAATCTTGGAGAAAGCTGTAAAATTGGAACAGGACAAGACAAATTAGATGGAGGAAGGATGTTCCCAATGGTGGGGAGGTCCAGAACCAGGACACATGGTTTAAGGTTAAGGGGTAAACTTTATAGGACAGAGACGAGGAAAAATGTTTTCACCCAGAGAGTGGTGAGCCTGTGGAATTCTCTGTCACAGAAAGTGGTTGATGCCAAAACATGATGTTATCAAGAAAGAGGTAGAGATAGCTCTTGTGGCTAAAGAATCAAGGGATATGGGGTAGGGATGGATTACAGTAATGTGCTCCATGACCAGCTTCAATCATATTGAATGGCATAGCAGGCTGGAGGGGCCAAATGGCCTACTCCTGCTCCTATCCTCTATGTTTCTACATCACGTAAAATAGATTGCCAGGTGGAGGTCACTCTGTCAGATGGGTAAGTATCCATTCACAGATTCCATCCACACTACTCCCCTTTCATTTTAATTGAGTCCACTCCCTCTCTTCCTATGTCTTTGTTATCTGACCAGTGACCACACCTCCCTTCACCACCCCAGCAAGGAGATGTGCTAATAACCCATCGTTTGTTTTAATTTGCTAATTGGGTGATGTGGATGGGGTTTTCAAAAACAGTAAGAGCTGAACTCTTATCACCTTTTGTGCTGATTTTTTTGTGTGCCTCCCTCAATATGGGCGACACAGCACTGCTGCTTCACAAAGCCAGGGACCCAGGTTCGAGAGTCACACAGCATAGTAATAGGCCCTTCGGCCCACCATGTCAATGCTGACCAACAAACACTAAACTACACTAATCCCATTTACCTGCAGTTGTTTGGAGCCTACCATGCCTGGTATTATAAGTGCTCATCCAAATGATTTTAAAGGTTGTGGAATTTTCAGCCTGCACCACCCTCTCAGGCAGCATGTTCCATATATCTACCACACACTGGGTCAAAAAATACTTCCACCTTAATCTTATAACCCCTGGTCTTAAATAGGTTTGGGTGAGGAGCGGAGGCTGCAGAACAGTGTGAGAGGTCAGAAGTGGAGAGGGGGAGAACAGTGTGAGGGTGAGGGATGGAGGCTGGAGCAGGAAGACGCTTGTGTTCTGGAAAGCAGCACAAATAGGGAAGAGATCCAAGAGCTGATAGGAATAGTCTCCATGCTTCCTAACAGTAGCTTTATGGTGGGAAAGAGAATAAATCAGGAGATAATGAGGGCCTGGAACAAAGGCTGCTCATTCATTACAAATGACTTTTATCCTCGCTGATTATTTATCGTCAGATTTTTCTTTTTCATTCATTCGGGATGAGGGTGTCACTGCCTAGGACAGCATTTATTGCCCACCCCTAATTGCCCCAGAAGGCAGTTAACAGTCATCCACATTGCTGTGGGATTGGATTCCCATGTAGGCCAGACCAGGTAAGGATAGCAGTTCCCTTCCCTAAAGGACATTAGTAAACCGGAGGGGTTTTCCTGACAATCGACATGGATTAATGGTCATCGTTTGACTCGTAATTGCAGACTTTTAAATTGAATTTAAATTCCCCCATCTGCCATGGTGGGACTTGAGCCTGTGTCCCCAGAACCATATCTGGGTCTCTGTGCATTAATCACAGAAGGTTAGTATGTAGGTACAGCAAGTCATCAGGAAAGTTCATAGAACATTATGGTGTAGTGTGAGGGGAAACTGAATGCAAGACTTCATTGAAACAAGCAAGATCCTGAGGGGCCTTGACCAAGTGAATGTGGAAAGGCAGTGGATGCAGAATTTAGAATCCATCCAGTGTGGAAACAGGCCCTTCAGCCCAACAAGTCCACACAAACCCTCCGAAGACTAACTAATCCAGACCCATTTCCCGACCCTATATTTACCCTAGGAAGAGGTAGATAGATTCTTGATGACTGAAGGGATGGAACATTATCAGAGAATGTAGAGTTGAGGTTAAAATCAGATCAACTACGATCTTATTGAATGGGGGAGCAGTTTCAAAGGGCCGAGTGGCCTACTTTTGTTCCTTGCCCATATGTTGCCTCACACACCTTCGCACAAGCAAAGACTGCCACTCGTATTTTCTACCTGCAGATTAAGCTGCTTGTGCAATAGGCCTCATCTGCACAGTGTTTTCTCCAGCCTTTCACTGTGAGGTTAAAGATAATGGTCCCATAATCAATCCATTAACTCTATTTGTTGGTTTATTTAAAACAAGAAAATAAATTACAAGTCATGAAACAGACATTACAGCAAGCAATAATAGGCAGCACGATGGCTCAGTGGTTAGCACTGCTGCCTCACCGTGCCAGGGAACCGCCTCAGTTGGGTCTGTGTGGAGTATGCACATTCTCCCTGTGTCTGCGTGGGCTTTACCCAGGTGCTCTAGATTCCTCCCACAGTCTAAAGATCTGCAGGCTCGATACATTGGCCATGCTAAATTGCCCAGAGTGTACAGGAATGTGAAGCTTGGTGGAGTAGCCATTGGAACATACAGAGATAGGATAGGGGTCGAGATAGAATGATCTTCGGAGGGGCGGTATGGAGTCAATGGGCTGAATGGCCGACCTACACACGATAGGAATTCTGTGTTACAAATACAAATTCCTTCTTTCCATTCTCGCCCTGAAGCATGCATGTGGTTCTGTCTCATATCCACTCAAGGGATGGCAACCCTTTGAAGACAGGAGCAGCCTCTATTCCTTTGGAAAGTACTTCTTCCACTCTGTGTCCTTCACAGCCTTGTAGACAGCAACAATGAGATCGGGAAATAACCCAAAGCTATAATCTTCTGGGCTCTTCATTAAACTGTGGAACCTGAAAAATACAATTAATGTCCAAGTCAATGAAGATATTTCTCAGCAATCACTAAATGCTGAGTTTTAGTACTCAGCAGGCCCCAGGAGTCAAAATAACTGAGTAGATCATTGCTCTGAATTGCTCATAAATTTCACCTTCACATTTCTGGAGGCTTTGATCAAAAAGGTTGTTTACTCCTCTCCAATATAAAGCTTAAAATCAGCTCCAACTCCCAACCATCCAGCTGAGAGCGGAGCCCTGTACAAACTGGAACCTGGTCAGTGGGAGCACTGTCACCTCTGTCTCAGAAGCTTTGGGGAGTCTATTTTGATCATAGAGTCCTTCAGCACTGGAGGCTGTTCAGAGGATGTTCCCCTGACTGATCCCAGGGATGAAAGTGCTGTCCCATGACGAGCAGTTAAAGAGCTTGGGCTTGTACTCACTGGAGTTCAAAAGAATGAGGAGGGATCTGATTGAGGGATAGAAAATGTGAAAGGGGATTGAGAAGGTGGATGTTGAATAGATGCTCCCCCTTGCAGGACAGTCTGGAACAAGAGGTCATCGATATAGAGTGAGAGGAGGTCGGTTCAAAACTGAGCTGAGGAGAAACTGTATCTCCCAGAGGGTTGTGAATCTGTGAAACTCAATGCCCCAGAGTGCAGTGGAGGCAGAATCAATCAACAAGTTCAAGAAAGATGTGTTTCTGATGGAAAGTGAGATAAAGAGCGATGGGGAGCAGGCAGGAGAGTGGAGTTGAGACCAGGATAAGATCAGCCACAGTCATGTTAAATGGCAGAGTGGGCTCGAAGGGCTGAATTGCCTCCTCCCTCTCCTAATTCCTATGTTGAGCACACAGTCAAGGCTGACACTGCAAAACTGAGGGAACTGTTGTCTTTCAGGGGAGATACAAAACAGGGGTCCTGCCACAAAATATCCAACTGTACTATCTCCCCCAGTGACAAGTGCTGGCATTTGAATTCAAATCACAAAGCAAGCCTCATTAATTGTGACCACTATAATGATCCCTGATTGCTGTCCAGCCTCAGCCTTCCCCAGTCTGGACTTCATGTGACTCCAGCCCCACAGCAATCTGGTTAACTCTTAGGTGCCTTCTGAGAGGCCACAGCAAGGCCAGCAGTTCAAGGGCAATTAGTCTTGGGTAACAAATGCTGATCTATGCCAGTGACACCCACCTCCCAGAAAACAGAATGCGACAGAGATTGATGTCAGCCAAAATTGTCAGATCAGACTCTCAATGAGATGGGGAGATGGTTAAAGATAAATTCAGCTCAGTAAGGAACAGGTCCCCACTTCGTCGCTGACAAAATAAGTGAGAGAAAACAGCAAACGAAAGGTGAGAACCCTCAAATGTGGGAATATCAGTGAAAATTCAGGCAACTGAAGGAAGACATGAAGAACTGCAAAGGAAGACAAAAAGGAAGCAAGAGTTACAGAAAAGTGATTGAGAAAGAGACCTGCAAGGGGTCACAAGAATAACACAAATGTTTTACACGAAAATTAGAAAATCAAGGGGGCTCCAGTGCAATGTGAGCCCTTTAAAAACAAACAGGGAATTCCATGAATGAGACGAAGGGAATTGCCGGTATGTACAATAATTAGTTGTGTCAGTCTTCACAGTCAAGGAACGGGATGATGCAGCTTCCATTCCAGGGAGGTTAGTAATGAATTGAAGACTGGAATTCGCAAAACTTGATACATGCCAGAAAACAGCATTGGAGAGTGAGCAGCTCTAAAGGCTGACAGATTCTCCAGGACCTCAGGGGTTTAAAGGAAGAGGGGAAGAATTTTCAGAAGGTTTTCCCATCAGCTTCCAAAGCAGCAACCGTTCCTTTAGTTTGGAAAATATCCTGCTGTAACTCCACGGGTTGAAGAAAGATGAGAGAGGGAACCGTGGAAATTACATTCTGGTCAATCGAACATCTCTTTCGGGGGGTTCATTGGAATCTATAATTAACAGCCAAGAAAATGAACATGTAGAGAATTGGAAATAGCCCACATAGATTTGAGATAGGTAGGTTCTGACTAACGAACCAAATGCATTGACCAAAATAGTCGATAGGGCAGAAAGTCTCATGAACTTTCAGAAGTACTCGATAATTTCCCACAAAACAGTCTGCTGACCAAAGTTAAAACCCATGGGATTGAAGATGAATGTTTGACTTGGTTTGGAGGCTGGTTTAGTGACAGACAACTGAGAAAGAAAGTGACGAGTGGTGTTCCACAAGGATTCTGTGGTGAGGCCTTAACTACTGACTGTATGTATTAATGAGAATCATAGTTCCACATTGACACAAAATCTGATGGAATACTAAGCAGTGCAGATGGTCTTTTTGTTTAAAACTCACTCTGAGGACATGGGTGTTGCTGGGCCAGCATTTATTACACGTTCTGTGTTGCCCTTGTGAATCATGCAATCATCATCCAGTGTAGAAGCAGGCCATTCAGCCCATCAAATCCACACCAACCCACCAAACAGCATCCCATCTGGACTGACCCCATTCCTGTACTGCAGCATTTCCTATAGCCAACCCACCCAGCCAACACATCCCTCGACACTATGCACAATTTGGCATGGCTAATCCACCTACCCAACATATCTATGGATTGTGTGGAAGAAACCCACACAGACATGGTGAAAATGTGCAACCTCACACAGACAGTTGTCCCAGGGTGAAATTGAACCCAGGTCCTTCGTGCTGTGAGGTAGCAGCACTAACCACTGAGCCACAATCCTGCCCTTTTGCAAGGTGATGGGGAGCTGCCTTCTTGAACCACTGCAGTCCATGTGCTGTAGATAAACCCACAATGCCCTGAGGGAGGGAATTTCAGGACTTTCATCCAGCGACACTGGAGGAACAATAATACATTTTCAAATCAAGATTCTATGTGGATTGGAGGGGAACTTGTTTTTGGTGGTGTTCTGTGTCCTTCTACATGGAAATGATCGAGGGTTTGGCAGGTGCTGTCTCAAGAGACTTGGTGTGAATTCCTGCAGTGCATCTTGTAGATGGTGCACACGGCTGTTCCTGAGCATCAGTGGTGGAGGGAGTGTCTGTTTGTAGATGTGGTGCCAATCAAGCAGGCTGCTTTGTACTGGAAGATATCAAGCTTCTTGATTGTTTTTGGAGCTGCATCCATCCAGGCAAGTGGGGAGTAACCCACCACAGTCCTATCCTAAACTTGACTGATCTTTTCTTAATTCCTTTACTGGATTGGGCATCACTTGCTATGTCAGCATTTATTGCCCAGAATCAAATGGGATGGCACAGCACTGGGACAAAGGTTTAATTCCACCCTCGGGCAACTGACTGTGTGGAGTTTGCACATTCTCCCTGTGCCTGCCTGGATTCCCTCCAGGTGATCTGGTTTCCTTCCACAGTCCACAAACGTGCGGGTTAGGTGGAATGGCCATGGGAAATGCAAGGTTACAGGGGAGTGGGTCTGGTTGAGATGCTCTTTGGAGTTTGGGCTGAATGGCCTGTTTCCACATTGTAGGGATTCTATGAATTTCTTGACTCAGAGGGTTTTGAATCATGGGATACTCATCGATATTTAGGTGTTTGAATAAATTCAAGATAGCGATAATACACATGGGGGAGGCAGTGAGTTAATGGTATCATCACTAGATTCTTAATCCAAAGAGCCAAGTAATGTTCTGGGGGACCTGGGATCACTGTGGGGCAGCACGGTGGTACAGTGGTTAGCACTGCTGCCTCACAGCACCAGAATCCCAGGTTCGATTTTAGCCTCGGGTGACTGCCTTTTATGGAGTTTGCACATTCTCCCTGTGTCTGCATGGGTTTCCTCCGGGTGCTCCGGTCACCGTCCACCATCCAAAGATGTGCAGGTTAGGTGAATTGGTCACGCTAAATTGCCCATAGTCAGGGGTGAATATGGAGAATGAGTCTGGGTGGGTTACTCTTCGGAGGGTCGGTGTGGACTTGTTGGATCGAAGGGCCTGTTTCCATACTGTGGGGAATCTAATCTAAATCCTGGAAATGCAAGGAGTGGAATTTTAAATTCAAAAAGACTCTGGAGTTAAGAGTCTAATGACGACCATTGTTGGGGGAGAACCCTGTCGGGCCCACTAATGTCCATCAGATTGCTGTCCTTGCCCATACTGACTGACATATGACTCCAGACCCACAGCAACATAGAATCATAAAATCCCTACTGCGTGGAAGAAGGTCATTCAGCCCATCAAGTACAAGCAGCATCTCACCAGAACTAGCCCCCTCTCCTAACCCTACACTTCCATGGCCAATCCAACTAACCTGCACATCTCTGGACTGAGAGAGGAAACTGAGGCACCCAGAGGAAACTCATTCAGACACAGGGAGAACATACAAATTCAACACAGATAGTTGCCTGAATCAAACCCAGGTCCCTGGCACTGTAAGGAAGTGGCGCCAGCCACTGTGCCACCCATTCCTCATCTCTGATCGAAATGTCTAATCCCTTATTCCCAGACTGGGACTCTGCTTTAGAATCCCCAGGTAGGGGTTCATCCTTCCAAAATCTACCCTGTCAGGGCACTGGAGAATTTTAACTGTTTCAGTGAAATCTCATCCCAGCCTTCTGAATTCTAGGGAATCCTGACCCAGTCCCCTCTCTCAATCATTAGGCAATCCCTCAACCCGTCACATGAACTGTGGCTGGGTTTGATCATCTCAGTAAGAGATTCAAGGAGGGAAGGAGAAAGAAAGACTCGTTCTGCTTTGAATCGATGCTAAAAACTGAAAAAAAACAGGAAAATATTGTCACTAAGTATTGTTCACATACTCTTACTTTTCATCAAAGTGCTGGGTAAGGTTTCTTATGAATTTCAGGAGGTCACTGGTGGTGTCCTTATATTCTTTATTCCTGCCTTGTCTCTTGTTCATGTCATTTAGGAGAACGGAGTCAACTGAGAAGGAAATGAACAGCAGAGTTTGTTTTCTCTGTTGATTAAATTCACCTTGCTTGCTCCTCTGAGCACCTGAAGAAAGAGCGAGGCTCTGAAAGATTATGTTTTCTAATAAACCTGTTGTTCTAATAAATCTGGTGTCGTATGATTTTTGACCTTGTCCTCTGATCACATTCAGGTTGTGCCCACGGGCACTGCATGTTCTTGCTTCTCCAGTCCACGAGGTGGCGATCTTGATAATGGATTTCACAATGGTCTCCATCAGAGAGGACCCACAAATCAGGGACAGAGACCAGAGATAACAGGCTCTTCAGTCCCAGACCCGAGCACAACGGGCCCCCTGGCATCCCAGGTACTGCTTGTTGTGTCCCGGACCCTGTGCATAATGCAAATAGTACAACTGATCCTTCTGATTTTTCCCAACCTCACCAGGTCTCCACAATCATTGAGATTCGTTAAATGAAGCCTTTGCCAATTAAGGACCCTTACTGATGGAAAACAGACTGAAATGGGTCAATAATACAGTATTGGGGAGTTACAGATACAGATTGCCAAGTGGAAATCTGATGCTGTGGCTCTAACAGAGATCGGGCGGGACTGGGGATTCCTGGATACAAGGTGTTCAGTAAAGATAGGAAAGAGGGAAAACTGCGAGAAGTGGTGGGATTTTTCTGGGCCCAGACAGTACTGACCAACCTTAGGCCCTGAGATATGATAGAGATGAAGGGTGAACTGTGCCGGGCTTTAACTCACTGTTACCAGAGTAAAACAGGGATTACCCATTTCACAAGAGAGTAAATGGAACTAACAAACCAGGTGCATGTGAAACACCTACCCCATCCCTGAGAGAGGGGGGACAAGAACAGGGATATTCTCAGACAGAAAGGATGCTAAAAATGGTATCACCCCGAGAGCGAAGGGTGGGGTGGAGACAGTGACAGCGACACCGCCCAGAGAGTGGGGAAAGTAACACTGACACATTTAAAACTGTATTATCACAAGCGAGAATTCAAACAGACACCCACTCCACCAAACGGTGTTGATGATGCACTGTCCTCATCAAAACACGTTATCAAAACCTCTTCATAACACGTCAGGGGAGAGAAACATTGAAAACTGTATTATCACGAGTTAGGGTCCATTTAAATCTTGGACCATGATGTGAAATGTTCCCAGCCGTAAACAACACTGGTGTATTGTCGTCATTAGCTTATTAAACAATATTAAAACCTCGGCCAAATATTTTCCTGCAGACAGTGTATTTAAAATATCAAGAGGCTTTCCACATTGTTGGTTTGATCAGTGACGGAGCAAGGAAGCAGCAGCTTCCCCATGAACTCCAACAAAAGAATGAGAACAGGCTCTTCATACGGAGCTGGCTCCCGAGAATCCAATTCAACAGCAGAGATCAAAGAACAAGGAACAATACAGCACAGGAACAGGCCCTTCGGCCCTCCCAGCCTGTGCTGACACATTTTGCCCTTCCATACTGAAACTGTCTTCACTTACAGGATTCATATCCCTCTATTCCCTTCCTATTCATGCATTAGTGCAGGTATTTCTTGAGTAATTCTATTGTGTCTGCTCTCACCCCCTCCTCTGCCAGTGTGTTCCAGGTACTCAACTCCTTTTGTGTAAAATACTTGCCTCCCACATCTCGTTTAAATTCACCCCTCACCCCCACCCTGCACCTTGAATCTCTGTTCCCCAATAATTGACCCTGGGAAAAAGCCTCATATTTTCCACGCGATCTATAACATTCACAACTTTACAAACTTCTATCAAGTCATGCCTCATTTTTCTGCATTCCAGAGAAAACAAACCCAGTCTATCCAACCTTTCTTCAGAGCTACAATCTCCCATACCCGACAATATTCAGGTAAACATTTTCTGCACCACCTTCAAAACATCCTTCTGGTAGTGTGGTGACCAGAACTGTATACAATATTCCACGTGTGGCCTAACTAATGTTCGATAAAGCTGCAGCATAACGTGTCTATCCTTACCCTCAATACCCCTTCCAATGAAGGCAAGCATGCCATAAGCCTTTTTTACTGCCTTACCTTCCTGTGCTGCCACCTTCAGTGATCTGTGAACATACACACCCAGATCCCTCTGTATATCAATGCTCCAAAGGATTCTGTCATTCACTGTATAATTCCCACCTGTACATCACCTTTCAAAATGCATCACCTCACATTTGTCTGGATTGAACCACATCTGCCCTTTCACTACATCTGTCAATGAGGAGTAAAGCAAGATGGAGAGGATGTTTTGGAAAGTGTTTAATGGAGGAAACATACCTTGTGATACCCAATAATGACAATCTCCGTGTATCACAGAATGAACAAAACAGCATACTGTGAAGACAATCAAAAATCACACCAAAGTACATCTTATTGATATATCAGTTCATGCAGGGCATTTTCATTGTAATGCAATAAGTATCCTGGTCCGAAAGCTGTACTCTCCCTCCCTCCCCCGATTCTCCAGATGGAGCCGGTCAGATCCTCGCAGAGCCCCAGTTTACTCGGACTGTTCTGTAATGTGGAAATGCCGATGGTGGACTGGGATACACCTGATGAAGGAGCAGCGCTTCGGAAACTTGTGATTTCAAATGTTGTTCTAGAGCCTGATGTGACTTCTGACTTTGTATTGTTTGGGCACAGTGAAACAACTGCCTTCTAGTAACTATAGAGTACTTGCAATACAACTGAGAATTATGGGTAATGACTCCTTCCATTAGCCGTGAATAAACCCACAGTCACTCCCATGGATTCCAAAGGGAATGACTTATCATTTGCTTCTCAGATATTATATGGCTCATCACCGCCCTCTCCAAGACAATTCGGGAAGTGTAACAAATAACCGACGCGTCAGCGCCCGCTCCATCCCAGGAGAAATCAAAATAAATGGCATATAATTCAAATAATCAAACTGGTGAGGCTTGATTTCATCTCTTTGAAAGACTGGACCCTCGGCCAGAAACAGAGCCATGACATGGGTGAAGCTGGTTTGTCGGACTGCAAGGTGGAGTGTCCTTCGGATTGACACTGGGATCAGCAAAAATGAATTGTACTCAAAAATCTAACAAACGGCTCTTAAAGCGTGCCCCCAAACTGCACTTGAGGCTCCGCCCCCCCCCCCCCCATCCCCATCCTTGCTTGTTGCCCTTCCCTAATTGTCCTGGAGAGGGTGGTGGTGAGCCATGAGTTTCTCGAAGAAGATCTGACAGTTGGACAAAGTCATGTCCGCCGCCTGAGCACGACTGCCTGACCTGCTGTGCTTTTCCAGCCCCACACTTTTCGACTCTGAGCACAACTATCCCTCAGAAGAATGGTCATCGGATTGAAAGCCAACTCAGAAACGAGAGCAGCGAATCCAGGCTGAGACTGTGGTGCACTGCTGAAAGTTGCACAGTCTTTGGCACCATCATTTGAGGCTCCACCACCACCACACCCCGACCACCCCCACCCCCAACTCAGGGGGCACAACAAGATCCCATTCTGAAGAGATTCCCTCGGGTGTCCTGCTCAATATTCAGCTAGTGCCATCAAAATAGATTTGCCTCGTCATTCATTTAATGTCTGTGGGACCTCACCATCTTGTCCGTGAATGAGACTGCTCTGTGTTCGTGGCTTTGAATATCCTGACACTATAAAACAAAATGCACCAACAAGAGTTCTTTCTTCATTGTCATCTAAAAGGGAAGCAGTGAGCAAGCGAAAATGCACACTGAATGCAAATACTGAAACTTCAGCTGAAAGGCTTTTTGCACCATGTTAACCTGCTCCCTGGGCATTTCCTTCCAATGTCCGAGATGGTTATCAGGTTGGAATTGAGGCTGACAGGGTTTAGGACCCTTTGGCGCAGCCAGTTTGGCGCAGCCCATTTTGCCGCAGACCCATTTAGGTGCAGGACTATTTTGGCACAGCTCATATTTATTCATTTTCTGGCTTAGTTAAAACCTTAATGAAAGCAATAAGAATAAAAATAATGTTTATTCTATTTAGTAAAAATGTTAAAAAGAAAAAAAATAAAAGAAATACGTTAATTGCGAAAAATGTAAAATATGACTTTTATTCGAAATTATGGGCAATCCCTCGTAAATACGCAACATCATTTCTCTCACTAAATCTTCTTACAAGCGTTTGTATTCTAGTGTCTGCTTCCCCGAATTTCTTTAATTTCAACGGAATATCGTGCCCTACTACGAGATGCTCATAGAAAATGTCCCTTCCTCTCTGAACTTTTCGCAAACTGTCAATAAATTTCCAAAAAGCTGGCTGTTCCACTCCAAGTTCACATTGTAATCTCCTGTGGGCAGCTTCTGCATGATTGTTTGTTCTGTCCTCATTGTTTAAAGTTCTTTCATATAAATTCCACATTCCAACTGGAAAAGGCGGTGGACGCCTACCATTTCCTCTGCGTAATCTTCTACCTACATAGTTATCCTTGAACCAGTCCAACAGTGGTTGCAGTTCATATGGAAGTGCATCAGCCAAATGTTCAATAGCTTCATCAATGTTTTCAATCGGAATAAATGCAAGACCAATTATCATTTTAGCTCTCAAAGAAAACTCCGAGTCAATGTTTTACTTACTCAAGTGTCCCATACTGGCAAGATGTTTTCTCATAATTTGAGCCAGGTGAAAAAAAATCCCCGGATTTCTGCAGAAGGAAAATGCTGCTGTAAACTTTTGAAATTTGCAAGTTCAAAGTCACAGTTGATAATGTCAGGGCGGCATTCAGGCTGTATTTCCAGAACCATTTCAAATAATTTGTCATATGTTGTTCGTAACTTATTTGGGAGTAAAGCATACAACAATGGGAACACACCTTTATGCATTTCCCCTAAAATAACATAAACTTTTGTGAAAATAGAGGTGGGGAAATTTTGAATGTTCCATCAACATATACATTTTTTGATGGCTTCAGAAACTCGGCATTCCTTTTTCTTCTCACCATAAGAATTCTGCAGGTGGTGCTACCGCTGTTGGCGAGTAAAAATTGTTCTTCATTACATGCATTAACAGAATATGTTTTAAAGCTTTCTGTAATTACAAGTTCTTCTAAATTACTTGGATTTACTGGGGAAGAGCAATTTCTTTCCTTGTCCTACGAACCATTTTCTTCAACGCTCTGTTGTTCGGCATCGTCCCTTGGCAAGCTTACGACAAATTTTCTAGGCACTCGTTAATCACTTGGAAAATTCCCTCTACAGTTTCAGCAGCTCGTAATTTTATCTTTGAAATGACGGTATCTCTTTCCACCTTAGATGCCGAAGCTGCATGCGAATGCTCATTAATTTGTTTCACTAGGTCACCATTTATAACATGAAATCGAGCTTTGCAAATGTCCTTCCTTTCACATCTCCAAAACTTTGTTATCTTATCAGCAGCATATCTATCAAGTACGTATATATAGCCATCGTATGAGTACTTTTCCTTTCCACATTTTGACAAAATTGTTGATGGCATTTTAATGGGTTATATTTTATTTTAATAATAATTACAAACTACTGGAAACCATATATCTGAGCCAAAACAGTTCTGCGCCTATATGAGTCTGCAACAAAATAGGCTGCGCCAAACAGGCCACCCCAAATCGCTTGCGCCAAAATGGCTGCTCCGATACTAGGGAGGTCCAAGTTTTCAAAAAAGGATTCCATTCTCACTTCTCCATCTCCAGAGCCCTCTGACCGGTATAACTCTGCATAGAACTCCCAAAATCTGGCATTGAACTTCCTCAGTTCACGACTGACATTGACAGTTCCCTCCCTGATAGACACAATAGACAATGGCGCACTTTTCTTCCTAGCCAGGTAAGCTAGGGATCTACCTGGCTTATCCCCATATTCAAACAGCCTGTGCTTTGCTGAGCAGACCCCTCTCTTTGCCACTTGTGTGAGCACTGAGTCCAGAACAGCCCGGAGAGCCATGACCCGTTGTAATTTGACCCTGGATGGTCTGGTATAATATGCTGATTCGGCTGCCTTCAGTCTAGCGTCAAGTATCAGCTGCTGCTCTCCTTCTCTTGTCAACTGTGAAATAATCATACTCCTTAAGAATGCTTTGGTGGTCTCCCAGAGCACTGATGGGTGACTAGCCGTACCCTGATTGATATCCCAAAAAACCCTAAACTCCCTTCTGATACACTGTACAAAGTTGTCATCCTTCAACAGAAATGGATTCGTGCACCATTGCCATGTGTCTCCTTCACTACCTGTGGTCTTAACATCTAAATATAATGACACATGGTCCGAAATAGTTATGTTCCCAATCCTGCAGGCTAACACCAAGTCCAAACAAACTTATGGAACAAAGAACATTTCAATTCTTGTGTGGCACTTGTATGGGTTGGAGTAAAAGGCAAAGTCCCTCCCATTCGGGTGGAGGCACCTCCACACATCCACTAGCCCCAACTCCTCACGCAAGTCCACTAACTGTCTAGACTGCAGAGGTGTAACCTCTTGGCATCCTGTCCACTCCAGAGCCCATGAGACAATTAAAGTCTCCTCCTATAATCATACGGTGCACCTGAAGAGCCAGTAACCTAGAGACTGCATCAACTAAAAACTTGAGAGGATGCGCCGGGGGACAGTAAACATTCAGGATGCCATACACTTCTCCATGTCCCAGAACCTTGAGAATAATGAACCATCCATGCTCATCCTTGGTTTGATCTATCACCTGAAATGGGAGGTTCCTTCGTACCAGTATGGCCACTCCTCTGCTTTTGGAGTTGAAGGAGGAGAAGAATACCCTATTACATCCCCCCTGCTGTAACTTCAGATGTTCCCTGTCAGTCAAATGCATTTCTTGCAGTAGAGCAATGTCAACCCTTTCCTTCTTAAGATTGAGAGCACCATTTTCCTTTTAATGGGGGAATGGCTCCCCTTTATAATCCAGGTGCACCACCTGAACAGATCACTAGCCATGACCGCACACTACAGCCCGCAGTCCCCCGACAGGAACAAGCCCATTCAATGTGCGACGAATGGGAAAAAAACAGACTTTATCAAATCTAAAGACTATTCCTACAAACACCACCAAAACTACTAAAACTTAAAAAAAAGCCTCTACTCCAAATAAACACACAAAAACACACATTTCCAGAGATCCACCCCGTGCCCATAGGGGCCATTCACTCACAAACTCATAACCATCCCAGCACCTTCCAGTTAAGGCCGTGCCACAAACCCAAGCATTGGGGAAAAAAAACATATTATTTCCACTCTGACAGGTGAACAATGGATACCCACACCATCCCGCCCCCCACATTCTCATCTCAACTCCACACATCTTTACATAAAAGAAGTAACCATCCTTCACCCAACAAATCAGAACAATAGAATAACTAATAGTGGGCGGCACGGTGGCACAGTGGTTTGCACTGCTGCCTCACAGCGCCAGAGACCCGGGTTCAATTCCCGCCTCAGGCAACTGACTGTGTGGAGTTTGCACGTTCTCCCCGTGTCTGCGTGGGTTTCCTCTGGGTGCTCCGGTTTCCTCCCACCATCCAAAGATGTGCAGGGTCAGGTGAATTGGCCATACTAAATTGCCTGTAGTGTTAGGTAAGGGGTAAATGTAGGGGTATGGGTGGGTTGCATTTCGGCGGGTCGGTGTGGACTTGTTGGGCAAAAGGGCCTGTTTCCACACTGTAATCTAATCTAATCTAATCTAATAACCACCAAACAAATAGAATATAAAACATACCGGATCTCACACTAAAGCAATACCGAGTCGATAAAGCAGGAGACCCCAAAGGGGAAAGAACAAAGAGAGAGAAGATTTTAAAATAATACATTATGCCAGAGTACATAGAATGCTGGAAAATGATCACCAATGTGTCCACTATTTCTACACTCACTTTCTCAAGGACTCTGGGATGCAGAGCATCAGGCCCTGGGGACTTACCAAGTTTTGATACCATCAGTCTCCCCAAGACCATTCCTGACTAACAAGGATTACCTTCAGTTCCTCCTTCACACTTGACCCTCTATCCCCTTGCATTTCCTTTCAATAGGATGTGCATCCTTGGATAATTAGTTCCTAGCCCTGATCCCCTTGCAGCCACGTCCCTGCGCTACAGGCTCATTTACCTTGTTTCATATACTCGATGCATCGAAGTACAACACCCTCAGTCATGCACTGACTGTCTCCTTCTCATAGTTATCTCCTTCAGAAATCATAGTATCCCAACAGTGTGGAAGCAGGCCATTCAGCACAGACCAACCCTCAAAAAGCATCCCGCCCATCCTAATATTCCCATGGATAATCCTCCTAACTGAAAGATCTTTGTGACAATGGGAGGAAACCCAAGTAGACACGGGGAGGATGTGTAAATCCCACACAGTCAGTTGGAATTGAGTCTGTGTTTCCGGAGCTGTGAGAAATTCCCAATCCTTTCCATACTCTCTATCCTATTATTCGGTCTGGATACTTTAATAACGTCTCCTGAGCCCCTACCTTCTTTAATTAGTTTAACTTCCTCAGAAACTTGATTTACCTTGGTTTGTGTGGTACCACTTTGTCTACGTTATTCCGAATGGTTCATGCATTAAGATACAAAGCCTTTAAGTTTGTTCTAGTATTGAATAATTTTGCACTTTTAAGTTTCCTTCGTACAATATGACATTCACAAATTCTGTCCTTTCCTTTTATTTTCTGGTAACAATCAATCCCATCACTACCCAGTAATCCTACCTTCTCCATTAACTTTCATTTTCTTATTTTCCATCCAAATGTTCCAGTTACTTTCTCTTTGAATCATATTCAGGCTGATATTTATCTCTGAACAAACATCTCTCAAAATGTTCCTCGTTTCATTGTTGCTTGTGGGATCTTGCTGTGTATAATCTGGCTTCCACATTTCCTACATTCCTACAATGACCACATTTCAAACAAGTCCCACACTGTCTGCAAATGGCTTTGGGACAGCATGGATCTTTCTTTTCTTTGGATGAACTGGGAGTCTTTCAGATGTGAAAGATGCTGTTCTAATATCGCACAGTCCTCCTGAACTACAGTTTCTGCTTTGTTCCTCTCTTTTGTGAAAACAGACCAAAAGATTTCATGAGGAACCATTGCTCCATCTTGCACCACTGCACACAAGTTCCCTTCCTGCTCTCGAATGGGCCTCATACATTCCTTCATTCTTTACTTGTTCCTTCTGTGATTATAAAACATCACTGGGATTTCCTTGACTTCATTTGACGTATTTCATTCTGTCAGCTCTTTGCTTTCCTCAGGTCCTGCTTAATTTCACCCCTGCATTTTGTCTTTCATCTCACTTTTACCAAATCATTGTACAGTTTAGTAAAATAGTTCATTCCCAAATGAAAACTTTTACACTTGCCCAATGGTTCTCCATTTCCATTCCTGCTCTCAATCTCACTTAGTTCTGATCACTGTCACTAAAATGCTCCCCCATTGATAGCCCTTCCAGCTGCCCACATTCATTCCCTAAATGCTGGTCAAGGGCAATTAGGGATGGGTAATAAATGTTGGCCCTGTCAGTGACACTCACATCCTAAGCAGCAATTTTAAAAATTCCTGTCCTTGGGACTGGCTCGGCGATACTTCTGAGGTTCAAGGATTAAGGCAAAATCATTGAGATAATCAAAATGAAGTTTTACTCTGTATCAAACTCCATGCTGTCCTTGTTCTGGGAGTGTTTGATTGGGGCAGTGGTGACTTGTGGTGCCAAGTAAAACCTCTCAAAGATGCTGAAAACTGTTAGCTGTACAAAACAATGTGAACCTCAGAAGTCTCTGCTTCAGTAAACCAGATCTCCTTCCTGCTCAGCCACCAGTTCCAATTTAAGGTTTTGTCACTGTTTAAAGGGACAGGATTCTCATGTTATTGAGAAAATCTCCACAAGTGTTTTCCTCAAGCTCCATTGTGGCTGTGAATTTGTGCAGCTTCCTCTGTCTGGGCTGTTAATTGCAGTCTGTTTTCTGTCAATGTCAATCTGGAAAAGGGAATAAAGTTGAAGAAGATTCAGTCTCTGTCTCGTGTGTGCTTTGGAAGTGGCCAGAGCTGAAGCCTAAGGGAAAGGGTGTGTGAAGTGTTAACCTCCATCGTCATGACCTGGGGAAAGAGGGGGAGAATCGAGGGGGCAATGGAATCCCGGGAGCAGGAGGGCAATGCTACCATTGTGTCCAGAAGGGGCACTTTCAACAGGAATGCACAACCCCAAGGAAATCTTTCCCAATAAATGGGGAAAAGTAGGAATACAGGAGGGGACAATGGGGAACACAATAATCTGATGGGAATTCCCTGTCAATGCTCACACATCCCTCAGGCACAGCAAAATCCCAAGCCAAGAAATTCAACTCAGATGTTTGGGAGCAAGAGCCACTGGGAACCCTGGATTGATGAATATGACCAGCAGGATCTTGTTACTCAGAATAACAATTGCACAGGATTTGGGAAATAAATATTCCATAAATTAGACTTGGACTTTCTTTACTCTTCAAATGAGATGAAATTGTCCCGTGTGTCCCTGGGGTCAGATTGAGAATGTTCAGTCCAGGGGGGTCTTCGTGTCACGGCTGGGGAGGACAATCAATGGTAAACTGGTTCCACTTTCTGCTGTCATATTCTGTAGCCCCTGGGCCATCTCAGTGAGGATCATCCAGAGCTCAGGGTGGATTCCAGAACAACTCATTATGCTGACTGTTGTGTTCCTCAGTCCACATGTGACTCCAATAATCTCACTCTAGGGCTTTAGTATCAGTGGGAACCAATGCGGCTGAAATCTTATCCAAACAGACCCTCACACAGCGGAGAGGCTGCTGGTGGCTCAGAAACCCCTTGGATTCAGTCCCAGCTTCCACTGTGGTTCTTTCATTCAAACACAGCATTAGCACACTGACACCACATTCAGAGGACAATCCTGAGATGGGGCAAATTTGGTTCTTGGTTCCAATGCGAGGAAATGGGAGCTGGGTGTGAAATGTCTAGTCTGAAACTGGTGGGGGCACTTTATAATGAAGAATAGAAACTATTGTCGGAATAAAGTCAGATGTTGATGGGAATGAGGAATATCTCAGTGATCTATCTCCAGAATCCACAGACTACACACATCCTTCTGTCAGACCCTGAAGGCTGAGAAAGCAACTCCTTGGCATCCAATAATTGTCCAACTTTCCCACAAAAGGTGAAATATTCCCAGCCTCAATGATTCCCTGGGACAGGACTTTTTTAAAAAGGCTGTGAGGGGGAAGGGAACTATTGCCTCTCAATGACAAAGCCAATGGAAGGTTGTGGAGCTGGCACTGTGAAATGTTAGGGCACAGAGGATGACACCAGAAGCAATTTAATGTTGTCGCTCTCTCCTTTGCAATTGCTAAACTGGTAATAATTGGTTTTCCCTCACAATTTGCTCCCTTGTATTCGATTCACTTGCCTTTCTTGCTTTGCTTCTTTTGACTTCAGTCTGTGGGTATTTCATCAAAACCCAATCTCCTCACACTCACCCTGGCCCCCAAAGAGATTAGACAAGAAGAAACTGTAAATGCTGGAATCCAAGGTTGACAAGCAGGAGGCTGGGGGAACACAGCAAGCCAGGCAGCATCAGGAGGTGGAGAAGTCTATGTTTTGAGTGTAACCCTTCTTCAGGACTGGGGGGTGGGGGGGAATCAATCAGGTAAAACTCCTCTGAAACACCTCCAATGCATTTATATTCTTTCTTCAATAAGGTGACCAAAACTATACAAGGTATTTGAGATGTGGTCACAGCAATGTCCAGGAATAACTGAAACATCACAGCCTCACTTAAGCACGCCAACTCTTACTTTGTCCATCTCAAATTGCCCTGGACAAGGTGGTGATTAGCTGCCTTCTTGAACCGCTGCAGACCGTGTGCTGTAGGTAGACCCACAATGCCTTTAGGAAGGGAATTCCAGGATTCTGACCCAGTATCGATATAGGAACAGCCTTACATTTCCAAGTCAAACCGATGAATGGCTCAGAGGAGAACTTGCTGGGGTGATGTTCCCATGTATTTGCTGCCCTTGTCCTTGATTTAAGTGGTCATGGGTTTGGAAGGTGTTTTCTTAGGACCTTTGCTGAATTTCTGCAGTGCATTCTGTATATAGTACACAGAGCTGTTCCTGAGCGTCAGTGTGGAGGGAATGGATGTGTGTGGATTTGGTGCTAATCAAGTGCACTAAGTTCTTTTCAACATGATTTAAATACAATAATATACGACAACATCAAATGAAATAAACTAAAATGTTGCTGCCTTTTTGATAAAACATCACTGAACCCAAAAAGTTAATCCTCCTCTCCCCACAGAGGCTGCACCTGTTCCCTTTCTCCAGCATCGTGCTTCTATTAGAGATTTGCAGTATTTTGGTTTTATATCTGTTTTAATGCCACTGGTTATAAGAGAAGCATTGGTCAGCACACTGGGGAGATTTTCCCTGAGATGGTCTCAAATTCCTCATATTCACATCGACCTGAGAGAGCAGTGGTTTAACCAATCATCCAGCAGATGACATCTTTGCCTTTGCCAGCCTCAGGATAGTGCTCCAGTGTCTGGAGTGGGGCTTGAAACCTGCAGGTTCAGGTGACGGTGTTAACACTGAGCCCATCTATTCTTTCCTGGGATGTGGGTATCACTGGCAAGACCAGCATTTGTTTCCCATCCCTAACTGCCCTGAAACTGAGTGGCTAGTTTAGCCTTTCAAATGGCAGGTAAGGGTCAGCCACATTGCTGGAGTCCTGGCAGAGTCAGACATCTACAACAGGTCTACAAGAACAAGGCTCTTCGGCCCAATGAGCCAAAGCCAGTCAAACATCCACCTCACTATTCTAATTCCATGTTCCAGCACTCGGCCCCGAAGCCCTGTATGCCTTGCCATCACAGCTGCACATTGAAATACTTCAATGTTATGGGAGAGCTTCTGCCTCAACCACCCTTACAGGCAGTGAGTCCCCAGACTGTCACCACCCTCTGGGTGAAAATGTGTATGTTTATGTTCCTCTTCACCTTTGGCCATTTACCTTTAACTGATACTGACAACCCCCCCCGCCGCCGCCGGACATTAATCATGATAAAACCCCATGTCACCAAGTCTCCCTTTAATGACACATGAACAGTCCTTGACTGCAATGCCTCATAGAGAGTCAGGCACCGGACGCTCGGGGTCTCTGTTTATGTCAGTGAGTATTCTCCTTGTTACCTCCTGATTACGATTTGAGCTTTTCTTGTTAAACCCAGTTGGGAATTTTTAATGACATTGAATCTCCCACACACTCCCACCTCTCTTGATGCTCACCCTTGTCTGGTTAATTCTTCCTGTTTCCTTCTCTTCTTTCAGTTCATTCCATTTCAGTAAAGTCTGTGATGTTTCCACAGAGGATGTGCTCTGGAAACCGCCATAGACAAGCTCCCAGCCCTTCAATAGGAGGAAGGCTAATGTTTGCAGCAAGCTTGGCCTGTGCCCTTGTGTACCTTGTCTGAAGGGTTCCATGTGATCTGTCAGCCTCGGAGTGGGAACATTCGGCGCAGCCATTCTGCGGCAAAATGGGCTGTGCAAAATCGCTCGTGCCAAAATGGCTGCGCCGAATGGTCCTAAATACAGATCAGGCCTCCCTTTTAAATGTGCCTCTGACAGTACAGGAGGTGCAAGAGGCGGTAAGGCACCTGGTCCAGACGGATTCCCATGTGGATTTTACAAGTAGCTCATACACATGTCAGCTGACCCACTGCTGGAGCAGTATAGTCATTCATATTGCCAGGACTGTCTTCCGCCCTCTCTAATGGAGGCTAATATCGCTCTTATTTTAAAGAAAGGGAAAGACCCTGAGGATTGTGTATTGTATAGACCCATCTCGTTGTTGAATGTGGATTTTAAAATTCTACCAAAGGTGTTAGCTCGGAGACTGGAGAAGGTGTTGCCCGTTATTATAAAAGAGAAGCAGGCGGGTTTTATCAAGGGCCGCAGCTCCTCCAACAACATCAGGCAGGTATTGAACATAGTGCAACTATGTCAGCAGAGAATGATTCCGGGTTTGGTGGTCTCCCTGGAGGCAGAAAAGGCTTTTGATCGGGTGGAATGGTCATATCTCTTTGCTGTTCTAGATCGTTTTGGTGTGGGAGGGGCCTTCGCCAGGTTGGTAGCAGTGTTATATAAAGATCCCAAGGCGGCGGTTATCGTGAATGGGGTTAAATTGAGTAATTTTGGTGTGGGGAGGGGCAGCCGACAGGGATGTTCCCTGTTGCCCCTACTGTTTACCTTGGTACTTGAACGACTGGCAGGGACTGTCTGAAAAGACCCTGAAATAATGGCACCGAAGGTGGGAGTTGGGGAATACAAAATCACTCTCTATATGGACAATGTCCTACTGTTTTTTAGCTAATCCCAAAAAGTCCATACCCCGGCCAATACAAAACATTAAATTATTCAGCAGCTTTTTGTGATACAGAATAAATTTTCCAAAATCGGAAGTCCTGCCTGTGGGGGGATTGGTGGAGGTACTGAAGATGGAGGACGGAATGAAGTTTCCTTTTAGATGGTCATAGAAAGGTTTCCTCTATCTGGGAATTTTTATTACCCCTCACTCCCAGCAACTGTATGGAGCTAACTTTGTGTCGCTGTTTGAGAGGGTAAAGCAGGACTTGCAGCGATGGGAGGGAATTCCCAGATCATGGCTCGGCTGTATAGCCTTGATTAAAATGAATGTTCTTCATTGGTTGTTATATCCTGTGAGGATGCTCCCTTTGTTATTACCCAATCAGGTCTGCTGCGGAGGTTTGCGGGATGGCTTGGATCATTTATTGGGAGCTGCAGGCGCAACCTAATTAAATTTACCAAGTTGCAACTTCCGCAGGATACGGTGGGGTGGTGCACCTCCCAGATCTGAAGAGATATCAAATCGTCACCCTGTTGCCATATGTAGGTGAATGGGTGCGTAATGACTCAAAGTCGATGTGGCTTGATGTAGAGGCCTCCCGGGCGAGGTGTCCCTTCAGAAGCTTACTGTTCATGGATAAGATGAGATTGGTAGGTGCGCATTATAAAAGTCTGATTATCATAAATACAGTAAAGCATGGAGGATAATGCGGCAGGGTGGGGGCAATTTGCCGTTCACCCCGTTAGTGGGAGCCCCAGGATTGAGACTGGGGTCAAAGGACTCTGGCGTCAGAGCATGGGAGCTTAAAGGAATCCCCTGTCTGGGAGGTTTATTTGAGGGAGAGGTTTTGATGTCTTTTAGCCAATTAGGTCAGAAATACGGAATCACTAATCGGAACCATTTCCGATATTTCCAGTTTAGGGATTACACATTGCTTTTGGTCCTGTTACAAGATCCACGGATCCTGGGGGGGCCATAGTGAATGAGCTGGAGACAATCCTGGGAATGGAAGTTTGGGAGGATCTGGTCTCCCTCCTTTTGGGATGACTGAAACTTCCCTCTTTGGGTGAACACGGGAGGAGGTTATTCAACATTCGAACACATTGTGTGAGGAAGGACATCCTAATGAATTGAATTTCAGCAAAGCCTCCAGGTCTTGCAGGGTAGCACAGACTTGTCCTACAAGATTACCTGATTATGGGGCACCACGGAACGGAGCAATTTTATAAGACATGGTGGCCCTTTCTAACTTACATCAACATGGATCTGTCAGCAGTACTGATTAGGGCCTTTATACAGGCACGAGGGCTGTATGTGATGGTCCGGGGACCCTGGGGGAGTTGGTGGGTCGACGGTGGGGAGAGGTCTAGTTCATCCGGGTATAATCACTGTTGCTCTTGTGGACAGGAGCCTTGATGGAGGGTGCGACGAGTGGAGTCATGTAATATAGTACAATGTAGTGCAATTTAATTTTAGTGGATTGTAATTAAATTTAATGTTATTTTATTTAATTTGAGTTTGTGCTGATTTGGTTTAAGTTAAGCAAATAAGAGATAACTGTATCTTGAACAACAGTCGGCGGTTTATTGACAACATTGCTGTTTTATAACATAATATTTTTTCAATAAATATTTACTAAAAAAAGAGGAACATTAGGGAAAATTAACAGACAGAAGCACCATGCAACAGAAATGATCAGGAGTGGTGAGAAAGGAGGGAGAAAAAGAGATTCCTGTCGTATGGAGAGAGAGAGAGAGAGAGAGAGAGAGAGAGAGAGAGAGAGAGACACAGAGAGAGAAAGAGAGTTCTGAAGGAGAGAGAGAGAGAGAGACGGAGAGACAGAGAGTGAGAGTTCTGAAGGAGAGAGAGAGAGACAGAGAGAGAGAGTTCTAAAGTTCTGAATCAGTGCAAGTGATCTCAAAAGCTGCTCAAAATTTGTAACTTTTTCCTGAAAATGAATATCACAAATACAGTACATTTACATGAATAAAAATCAATTGTCCTTGTTGAAATAATTTAAAACCAAAAAATAAAATCAAGACTTATCATAATGAAGTGCAAGTATTTAAAATCCTCAATACGTCTGCCTTCCACTTCAGTCATGCAGATATAGTCCTCCTCACTCAGAGGGAGTATTCAGTGTCTGATATCAGCCATTGTTTCAACTCTCAGAGCTAGCATACTCCAAACACATATCATCGCACCACTAGATATACTTTTTAAAAAGGTAAACATAGGTGTGAATACAAAAAAACAAAATTGAATGTGCAAACTTCTTTGAATTCAAGTCTATGACACAGTTTGGATAAATAAATGGGATCAGGTTGTATATAAATAGGTAGGGAGAAAGATTGGCACTTCTCGTATCCACATCCTGCCAGTCGGCTGACGCCAGTAAGGATCGATATCCCAAACCAGCTACTTATTGAGGAAATTCTATGCCAGATGTCAAAACTCAATCAGAGAGAGGAGTTCAGAGGCCGAGGT
This sequence comes from Chiloscyllium plagiosum, assembly GCF_037043375.1. NCBI lineage: Eukaryota > Metazoa > Chordata > Chondrichthyes > Orectolobiformes > Hemiscylliidae > Chiloscyllium > Chiloscyllium plagiosum. Next base: position 104,374,757 of record NW_028270147.1, on the reverse strand, counting down.
GGATTCTCTTCTGCTCGGGGCATGAGGTTTGGTTTCCTTCTGGAGTCCACAAGTTGGCCGATGGCATGGCCTGTGTTAGGATAACATGAGTTTTAACTGTTGCCTGTGAATCTCATTCAGTACATTTATTGTGTCTTTTATCAGAGCTTCAAAAATATCATCTGCCAACTGCATCTTCACACAAAGCTCATCCTCATCATAATTCACCCATTGGGCTTCCTCCTCATAAAGCTCTTGAACCTGCCAGAAAAACAGAGGGGGTGTTATTGTTTTTATATCAAGATTTATTTGTTACAGCTCTTTCCTCTCATACTGAGCAGCGTTTGCCCTGAAATCACTCAGACTTCAGGCCTCCCACTTTCCTTGAGTCCAGTATCACACAAGTGGCCATTCCCACACAGCAGTAGAGCTTGGACAGGAGTTCTGGAGGGCTCACTGTAAGATCAATGGAGAGTCACTAGTTATTCTTGTACAAAACAATACCAAGGCTGGGAAGGTTAAGGACTGGCTACATAAATTAGGTCTGACCTGAATATTTCCAGCATTTTTTACTTTTATTTGATAAACGAGGCCTGCGTTCTCTTGAGTAAAGATGACTAGGGGATGGATAGATAGAAGTGACTGAGATGATTAAAGTTTCTCACGAAGAAAGTGAGAAACTGGTTCCTTTAGCCAGAAATAGGGCATGCAGGAAAATAAGACTTAGGTTGGTTAGGGGGTGATGTGAAGAAGCCTTTTGTCACACAAACAATACTAAAATAATCGGGTTCCCTCCAGCCTTAAAAACTATTGTGACTGTTACAGCATTTCAATACAAGCGTTGAGAGATATTTGTAAGATCAAGTAACAGTTAGGGACAATTAGGAAATCAATATACAGAGTTAAGATACAAATCAGCTATGATTAGGAGTACGAGAACAGACTGAAGGGTGCTGCTGGCTTAATCCTGTTCCTGAAGAAGGGCTTATGCCCGAAACGTCGATTCTCCTGTTCCCTGGATGCTGCCTGACCTGCTGCGCTTCTCCAGCAACACATTTTCAGCTTAATCCTGTTCCCACCTGGTTTTGAATTTGATTCCAATGCCACAAATCCTCAAACCAGTGAGATCAATCATCAATATTGCCAGTAACATAACAAACGAGTGGAGATGTTTTACTCAGCACGCACAACCAGAAAGGAATACCCACCACAAGGAAAGAGCTGGTGAGTGTAACTGAATTACATGTTGTAGCTTTAGGCTGGCCCTCTGCCCTTGTGTAGCTGTGGCCTGACGGTATCACTACTTGAGCTGATGCAGAGCAGAGACTTTCAACCCTTGCCTAATGGACATGCACTATCAGCTGAAAGTGTTTGATCCAAAGAGGGAAGAAAAGCAATGATTTGATTTTTTTTGGCATATAAAGCACCCAATTTTTTAAAACTTCAGTGTTGGGATGCATGTTGCCCCCCCATTTCTCCACGGAAAGATATTTTTCTTGAAGTGCTGCAGCCTACGTGTTGAAGGTACTCCCACAGCACTGCAAACTCAGGGATTCCAGGAGATTAAACATGTAAACATAAAAGGAAAGGTGATATCTGACCAAGTCAAGGTGGTGGTGTGGCCTGAAGATAACGGTGTTCTTACAGACCTGTTAAACTCATCAATCTGCTGACATATGTTGTGCTGTGACACACCAACACATGGGAAGAACTGGAAAGGTCTGCAAAAACTGCCTTCTAATTTTTCTATACTTTTGATTTTGGACTCAAATGGGAATAAAGCAATTTTAAAACCCAAGGATTGTTCAGGGATTGCTGGCACTTCACAGTAGCAAGTTCCCTGACATGCACTAAGTGCTACTCACACAGTTCAAGCAGTATTGGATGGCTTTCAGACAAGCTGCAGCCAAGGGCTGTGTTCAACGGGAGCTTCAGTCAATAGTAAGTAGCTAACTAGTCACCAGGCCACAGACAAATATCCTTTGGACAAAAACGGAGATTGACTCCCAGACAACTGATCAGCTCGGGCTGTATACAAGCGAATTGAGAAATCACCAGATCTCCACAAGTTAAGGATCTGTCTCTGCAGTAAAAAGCCTGAAGAAAACCAGCTTCTTTTCCCTTCAGCAATTGCTGTAAGCTGTGGCTATTAATTAATAAGTTACAGACTTGTACACGTTTGAACTAGTCACCCTGTGCCTCCTAAAAACCAATGGAAGCATCTGGAGAAGGAAGATCAAGGAACAGCATTCTGATCAGCACAAGGATTATCTCAGGAAAAGCCATCAATAAGTAACATTGGAAGTACGTTCCCAGTCTTTCCCTTTATGCAAAACACCCAGTGCACTTTGTCCCTGTCTTTCTGTCTGTGTATGTGTAATGAGGAATGCATGTGGGAGGGGTTGTTAGTTTTAGTTAGTAGTTATATGTCAGTGGTTGGTAATTATTTGCATTTTTTGTAACAAACTGTAACTCTTGTTAAGCAAAGACCCCTGACCTGTACTTACTGTAAAACTGGGTCTAAAAGACAGGTACGTGAGGAACCAAAAGAGAAAATGCTGGAAAATCTCAGCAGGTCTGGCAACATCTGTAAGGAGAGAAAAGAGCTGACCTTTCGAGTCTAACTGACTCTTTTCTCTCCTTCCAGATGCTGCCAAACCTCTGAGATTTTCCAGCATTTTCTCTTTTGGTTTCTGATTCCTGCATCTGCAGTAATTTGCTTTTATTAGGTAAGTAAGGAATTCAATGTACTTCTGAATTTCTTTGAAACTTTTGTGGCAACTAATGAAAAGCTGGTATTGAGTTTCAGCAAATTACTCCAGCGAGGGCCAAGTTTTCAATTCAGTCAGAAAGTTGAAGCATTTTCTGGACAAATGCAGGATAGCCAGACAGGTAAGCCAAAGACAGATAAAGCCTTTGTCATTTGAAATAATAGAAAATTTAGATGTACGATGAGGTGTTCATAATTGTGATGCAATGGTACAATATAAAACTGAACAGTTCCTAAACTGAAGCACTTACCAAAATATGGTCCACCCGATCATGTTGTTTGTTGCCAAATTTCTTCAACTTCTGCCAAGCCGTCTTCTGATGTTGCTCTTCGTTCAACCCAAATAACTTTAAAACTTCATTAGAAATGAAGATCTGTGGGTAGAAGCACAGGAGAAATGGCAGCTGTTGCACACACCGTAAGTACAGACCAAACCACCCCCAATCCATTAGCCTTCCCTAAAACTACTCAATGAAGACTTTGATGCTTAGACCTTCTGATTCTTCACCCATTCTGAATTATGTAAAATTGGATGGAACTCAAAGCATGTTCAATGAAACAAAAATCTGCGAAATGCTTTAAAACTTAATTATAATTGAAATGAATATCAGTAGTGAGATCCAAAAGCACAGACAATACTACTTTAAGGTAACATGCGATGCTCCCAAATTGAGAGAAGGTTTGACATTTTCCCTTGCTTAAGACCTTGGCTGAGAAATGATTAATTATTCACTGATTGATTTACTGCATTTCATAGTTCAGCACTTTGCCTACAGCATCTTCGAAGAAACCTCTGCTTTGTCAAATTCCAAAAATGTTCTGCCTTTAATTGAATGTAGGCAGCTAACTGAAGATCAGCGCTGTGGGAAGTCTCACAATAAATATTGGGGCTGACATGGATTCATACAGCGCACCCAGCATTTCAAGAAGGTCAAATCATTCTCAATTTAACAGATGAGTGCTTCAAAGCTATATGACCTAACCACTGACCACTGCCTCACATGGCTCCAAGCAGGAAGATTTTGATAGGTTTCTCGGCTAACACTGTCAAAGGCAAGTAACATGCCCAGAAATGTTGCTGTGTGAAACAGCTCAGACTGAAGATACATTAGAGTCGAGTTATAAAGACAAAGCAAAGTAAATGAACAGTCCCAAATTTGCTCTGTGAATGAAAAGCTGATTTACACATGCCCATTCTCAGTCCCTGGCAAAGTGCAACGCTTCACAAACTGTGCTCAAAGGGAAGTCAGGCTAGACAATGAGCAGCTTGATGTTGACTTGAGACCGTGGTAAAAAGTTCACATTGCAGTGTTTCAAGTCTGAGTTACTGGGAGGAGTGATCCAGTGTACACTTCAATGTCAGTGCCACAGTAAAATAGAAGTTGCATTGTTGTAATAGTAAAGAACTTGGTCTGCGTGCTGGACAATACTTTGTAACCAATGCTCAAGTCACCCACCTTAACCTCAAATTGTCAAAAACAACTTGCAAACATATATAACTTTTCACACTTGTACCATGTTGTTCCCAACCTTTGAAGTATAGCCACTAATTATAATATCGTCAAAAGCTGCAACAAACTTTCACACAGCAAGTTACCACAAATTAGAGAAATGGTTCAGTAAACGTTTAGTCATACAGACTCATGTCGTAGATTGACCAGGACCATGAGGGAGAACTCCACTCCTCTTCAAACTAGCACTAAAAGTCTTTTTTAAAAAAACTCTTGCCTAATCAGATAAGAACAAAGGCCACATAAACAAAAACAATTTAAGCCACGTTAAGTTGCAAAAGATCTTAGAATACTTTGGTCAATTTTGGGAATCTCAACATCATGCAAATTCTCAAGATATTATCAGGAAAAGAGGTACAAACATGATCACAGATTGAGAAGTTCAACCTTTAAGGCTTTCTTTATCTGAAAGTTATGGAATGACCCATGATTCTAAATTCTAGATTCCAGATCAAGATTCTAGAGAGTTTTAAGAAGGTGAATAATAATCAAATCTTGTATTATCAACCAATGGAAACAGCAATAGAAAGAATGAAATGATAGAGAAGAATTTGAAAAAAAGTACTGAGTGGCTGGAAGGGACACCATATATTATGTAAATAGAAACAGAATCTGCAGATTCTCAGACTGGGCAAAGTTATGACAGATGGGGTTTAATGGATAACAGTATGATGATGATGAGGATGATAAATTAATAATGGGAGAGTACAAACAGTGGAGGAGAAAGGGACTTTGGATTTTTAGGGAAGGGGCAAAATGGTGAATTGAACTCAATACAGTCATCAGGATAGAGATAATGTTTTTAACATGCTCTGTTATACATATCATCAATCAGAGCTGCTGTGGAGCACTCTTCACCCATACCTTTCTTGCTGAACTAAGAAAAAATAATTTTGTTTTCAAATGCAAAATCTGGGTCTCACCTCACAATAAGCTCTTCTGCTGACACCCTCGTCATCCTTCCATTTATAATTCCCAAAGTCTGGGGGTATTTACAAATCCCCCAGATCATGGCCAAGTTCCTGCCATTTGCACAGCTCCTCAGCCACTCCATGAACCAGTGTCTAAATCTCGACAGCATCTTCAGCAAAAGCAAAGTTAATTTCCCCTTGGATTTTTCTGGTCTGACGTAGTTTCTGTTGAAGATCCACCCAATGGATGTTAACAGGTCTCGTTACAATCAAATTCAACTTGGACACTAACATTAGCGGATAAGAGATATATGCAAACCTGCATAACTCTTGGCGACACTTCTCACAACCTGTTCAACAACTTTAATCAAACCTGCTGTTCCACTGACAAAGCCTCACGCAATGGACACGCTGACCACTTGGGGGCCACAGTGTCACCAAACACATCAATTCCTCAGACCTGCAGTACCACCGGACACACCGGTCGATCACACAGCAGAACTGTGTGGGCAGTCAGTAACGGTGAGCATGGTTAGAACCATATTGAGGAAAAAGCCAAAATGAGAAGCTAGAGACTAAAAGCTTGCAAAAGATGTGCATTTGAAGGACAGGAGAGGAATGGGATTTGGAAATGAATTCTGCCATCGGCTACTCTCAATGGCCATGATTTAGGTTAACTCTGGAAGGGAAATGAAGACCACAAGAGGTTGAAGGATGATGTTAGACTAAAAGTCACAAAGAGAGACAGGGATTCATCATGAAGGGCTTTCTTAAATGTGCAAATTAGATTGGAGATGTTGAAAAATTGGGAGGCAAAGGTCAATTAAGGACAGTCTGATAATTTTCAGAATAAGCGCTCTTTCCAGATGTTTGGAAGTGCTGACATTCATGGAGTATAAGGACAGAAATCTGACCAGAAGAGGATGGAATGGTCAAGTCTCTGGGTGAGAGTTGTGGATGATGAGGCAGGAGGCATGTAACTTTACAGAGACAGGTTTGTGATTAGTAAATGCTGGGTTTACTCAATGCTGGAACATGCTGCTGAGATATAAAGGGTGTGGACCAGCTGAGGATAGCAAATGAGAGGCTGGAGTGGCAAAGGAACACAGCTGGAGAGTCAGAAACAGGCAAACCTGTTGGAGTTGACTTTCCTTTGTTGTATACTTCAGTGGTGTGCAATTTTATCTGAAAACCTGGTGACATTCTTTCTCCAATTTAGACAGGTGCAACATGACTGAAGTTACAGACCAATGAAATCAAACTTGCACAGGCATTCAGCTCTTACTGTTCAACTTCAGAGATTCCAAAGGAAACTGACAGAACGAGATGTTAACAGACAATCTACCACACCGATGCTGACTTAACTCTGGGCTGTCGGCCTCAATTACAGTGACAATACAGTAATAAGCCAAACGAGAGGGAAAACCTCCTGTGACAGAACTCATGTCATCATCCCACCATGCAAGATGGTGGAACTTGCAAAGAAAATTAGATTCTTCCGTGTTAACAAAGTGGCCACATAGTCTTGTGTAAACAACGTCCAAGCTCTCTCACTGATTACAACTTTTGCTGCTTCTCAACTCTGCAAGTGATATGCAACCACCAGCAGTGAAAGGAATTAAAATCTGAAACTTCAGCCTCCCTCGAGAGGGTGAGTGGGAAACTACACTGGGCTATTGTGTCAAGGTACCATTGAGAAAGATGATAATTCCAACATCTGAGCTATGCTGATTAAATGGATCACGGCAGATGGTTGGGAAATGTGATTTCCTTGAATGAATGAGACAGGCAAAGTAAAAGGCCAGGTTTACACCTTGCTTCTTCTGCATTAATCCAGACTGATGACATTTCCACATCAATACATCACCTCACATGTGCCATGACAATCAGCGATCACAAAGTGCACTTGAAAGCGGTCAGAACCACAGTAAATGCATCACTGTCTCGAAGAGAAAACAAACAAACAAGAAACAGAGGCTAACATTACCTTTCGATTCGGGAATCTTCTTCCTTGCCTCTCTCTTTCCCATGAGCTCCTTGTCCCAAGCAGCCAGAGCCTGATTTTCCATTTGCTGGATCGCAGCTTCCTCAGCATCGAGCCGCCGCTTCCACTCCAGCAGCTCCTCTGCATGCTGTCGCCGATGCATCAGCTTCTGCTCCCGTTTAGTGAGGAACCTGATGGACATGCAAGCAGGACGGGGGAGAGAGAGAAAGGAAGTGTCAGCTAGCTGCCGATATTCATTTCTAAAATCGAACATTAACCTGCAGCTCAAAATGTATAATTCTTACTTTTTAAATTCAACACTGTTTGGGTTATAGTTTCACAACACAAACAAAATTCAGGGCAAGGTCTCCTTGTACACTTCACACATCGTAGAACATTGCAGCACTACTGCATGTAAATAGGCTCAGAGCAGTTAATCAACACATTCAAAAGGATTTCCTCCAAGTTTGCTGATGCAATATTAGTCAAAACCATCAACTTCAATGTGCAATGCTGCTCTTAAAAAAAACTTCAGTCTGACACAGATTTCCCCACCCCACTGCAATTGGTAACCTGGCCCGGCCCAGGAATTGGTACAGGGACATTAGTGAACTGTGATCTCAAAGGAAGCGAGCAAACAAAATTCTGATAGCCTGGTCCTCACAAGTTTAGAAAGAGGTTTGAGACAAGTCAGATGCTATGCCTTCTTGCATTTAGCTCAATTGCATTTCCTATTTACAGTACAGTGTTTTGCAAAGTGTAAAGAATTATGTGTCTTTTTGCCATAGTGGGGGATTTTTATCCTAGTTTATCACAGTTGCTGCCTCTCGCTCCCCAAGTCAAATTATTAGCATCTGTAACAAAACAAAGAACTGCAGATGCTGAACATCTGAACCAAAGAAACAAAGTGCTGGAGAAACTCAGCAGGTCTGACAGCATCTGTGCAGAGAAAGAAAGGTTATGTTTTAAGTTCACTAACTCTGTCTGAACGAACAACAGGTCACTGGACTTGAAACATATAACGTCTTTTTCTCTTCAGTGATGCTGCTGGACCTGAGTTTCGCCAGCACTGCATTTTCTATAAAACTTTATTTATTAAACAGAACGGAAAAATACTAATCCGCAAAAGTGAGTCAAAAGCGTAAACGTGAGCACAGTTTCCACACTTGAGTTACACAAGGACACCTCAGTTTAAAAACAAGATTTAGCTCAAAGTAGCATTCCATCTCAAAATGTGCCAAGTTACACCAGTAATAAAGCTCACCCACCCAATTAGGCACTTCAGCACAACATCCTGCAGTGTTGGACACAGCCACCTTTATCAAAGAATGATCACATGTCACAAAATTGTCGGCCTAGAGCAAGTCTCTTTAAAGGAGCTGAAAATAAACTCTCAATTTTTGCGAGGTTTTTTGATCATACCTAATTGAACACTTAAATCGCAGAGAAAAATCTTTGCTTTTCAAAAAATGTTTGTGGGACACATCCCACATCTTGCTAAAGGTTCGGTTAGGTCTGATCCATAGAGACAAGGGTCAAGCAAGCATCACACTTTCCCTTCACTTCTACAAAGGGCTGGCATCCCATTTCTTCAGGATTTAAAGAATTTTGGAAATTGTTTGTAAAATCAATGATCACACTAAAGAAGTGGACAATAAATGTATGCAAAAAGAGTGAAGCCTGCGACAGCAGATTTTTCTTTGGAGGGCAGTGTGCCCGCTTTCCAAATTCTGGGAGCAGATACATTTATAAGCTATATTGGCGTACAGTCAAGTTCTTTACTGAACAGTGACAGGATTGGACAGAATCGGCATGGACTTAAAAGAGGGGAATCATATTTAACAAATCTACTGAAATTCTGAGGATCTAATGAGTGGAATTGATAAGGGGCAACCAGTGGGTGTTACTTTGACTTCAGAATGCTTTTGATCAGGTCCCACATAAGAAATTATCATATAATGTGAGAGATTGGGGGGAGTGTATTTGCATGGACAGAGAGCTAGTTGGCAGACAGGAAACAAAGAGCTGGAATAAACAGGCCATTTTCTGAGTGGCAGCCAGTGACCAGTGAGGTACTGCAGGGATCAGTGGTTCAAACCCAGTTATTCACAATATATACAAATGATCTAGATGAGGGAACTATTACTATTTCTAAGTTTGTGGGTGACACAAAGCTGGGTGGAAGGGGAAACTGTGAGGAGGATGCAGAGATGCTTCAAGTGTGATTTACATAAGTTGAGTGATTGGGAAAATGCATGGCAGATGAAAGATAATTTTGATAAATGCAAGATGTTTGGTTGCAAAAACAGACAGCGAGATTATATGAATAGATTAGGAAAGGAAGAGTTACAACAAAGGGTGTCTTTGTACACCAGTCACTGAGAGTAAGCATGCAGGTGCAGCAGGTGGTGAAGGCAAATGGTATGTTGGCCTTCATGGTGGGGTAGGCCAGAACCAGTGGTCATAGTCTAAAGGATATAGGTTAGGCTATTCAGAACTGAGATAAGGAGAAATTTCTTCATACAGTGTTGAACCAACAAAATTCTCTGCCACAAAATGTATTTCAGGACAAAACATTGAATATTTTCAAGGGTTAGATATAGTTCTTAGGGCTAAAGAGATCAAATGGTATGGGGAGAAATTAGGACTAGGGTATGGAGTTGGATGATCAGTCATGATCATACTGATTGACAGAGCAGGGTCAAGGGGCTTATTATTATCTTGCTTTTCATGTTACTAACAGCAAAAATATACAAATACTTCTAAAACATGTTAATTGCTTATCTGGATCACAAAAGAAAAAGCTTATTATTTTTTACAGCCGCTTTAAAGGTTTACACAAGCATAATTATTACAAAGTTCCAGTGGTATTTAATTCACCCTGGGAGAACGTGCTAGTTTCTATTAGCTTTCCAATATTACAACATTCACACAACAAACATAATTCACACTTCAAATTCTGCAATATTTTTCAACGATTTCACTAATTCTGGGTGAATTTCTTTCAGAAATGTAGTACAGCCGACATGTAATCTAAACATTCACATCACATTGTATAAGACAAAGAGATCTTCAATTAAATTGGATTATCACAAAATACTATTCCATTGCTGCAAAATGACAAAACCTTTTCCTCTCTCATGATTATTTAATGAATAAATATTTAGATGCAGCGTTCTAACGAAAATACTATTTAGAACAGGAAAAGTTTATAGCATAGTCTCTGCAGATTGTGTACACAGCTGCACTGTACCAAGGGGTGTATTTGTGTTACTTGCTTTCATTGAAGATAGTTTCAAGGAATAAGAGTAGTGCCAATGAAACCAGCATTTGTTCTCGTTCCCAATTGCCCTTCAGTGGTGTATGCTGCCCTCTTGAAGTACACCCACAGTGTTGTCAGGATGTGTTCCAGGTTTAGTGATATAATTCCAATTCAAAATGTTATGCAGCTTGGAAGGGATTTGGGAGGTGGTAGCATTAGTAAGGGAGCAGTAGCTACCATTGTCTTTAGATGGCGCAGAACATGGGTTTGGAAGGTGCTGTGAAAACAGCCTTGGTTAGTTGCTGTCGTGCATCTCATATCTGGTACACACTGCTGCAAATGTGTGCCATTGAGGAGGAAATCAATGGGTGGGGTGTCAACCAAGTGGGCTGCTTTGCTCAGGACAATGTCAAGCATTTTCCTTGCTATTGGAGCAGTACTCATGCAAGCACATGGAGAGTATTCCATCACTCTCCCAAAAAGTGCCTCTCAGGCTTTGGTCAGTTAATCATCGCAGAACACCCAGCTGCTGGGCTGCTCTTGCAGCCAGAGTATTTATGTGGCTGATCCAGTTAAATTCCAGGTAAGTTACCCTGCCATCAATGCCAAGCCCTTTTCTCTTGAAAAGTGAACAGGAAGAAGATGGTATATTAATCCCATAACAGATCCTGTACGGTAGAAATACCAACAGTCAACTTGCAAAAACACTGATCCAAAGCAAAAAGAGGGAGATGTGATTATCTTTTCTGTGGGAGTCCACGAAGGAGCTGCAGAAAAGTATTAAAGTAACAAACTTAATTTTGAATGCAGTTTAAAACAAAATAAAAAAAGGGGAAATCAAGTAGCTCTGAAGCAAGATTAAATTCAAATTAGAAATCAATACAGAATTCCTGCCACTGCTAAACTCATCCAAAATGCTCCTGAGTTTGTCCAGTTGCTACTAAATGCAGCCCTGAGCACTGAATATTATTTCTTATTGGTACTTTCAATTATAAACAAAGATTTGAGATCTGACAGCACTATTAAACTGACAGGCATTTTAACAAAAGTAGCTGCATGTAGTTGGAGATACTCATGTCGACTGTGATGGTTACATGCCAATCAAGATTTCACATCCATAAGACAACCTCATATGTTCACCAAAGACACATTTGCAGTCTTAAAGAGGCACTGCCATCTGAAAGTTCAAGCTTACATTTCAAATTTCAGATTTCTTAAAGCTACATTTATCAAGATTAGTGGGCTGCTAACTCTGCCAGACTATTTGCGAAAGTCCAATTCAACGGTAAACAGGGTATTGTATCCTGTTAGCATGAGCAGCTCAAGATTGTTTGTGTAACTTCAACTTCTTGCTTTCACAGTAATACCCCTTTAAAAGCAGGTTCCAGATTAATTATAAAGTCTGCAGTATATTGCCAACTAGCTGCTTTCTGCATCTATGTGAAGCCACAACTAAGCCAAAGGGATGCACATTTCACTACACAATTCCTTTCCCTTGACCCTCCACCGACCCCCAACATCATCCACATGCATATGATGAAACAGAGCATGCTCGATAGTGAGAAGCAGAAGTTGCACAGTACCTGACCAGCTGGTTGCTGATGTACAGCTGGAATTTGGGATGTACGTTGGGAAAACAGACACTGAGAGAAGCCCAGTGATGAGATGTAAGGACAGAGAAGTAGTGGTGACAGGAGAGCAATGTTTACAACAAAAGGAGCAAAACAAGAAAAACAAAACAGCTGAGTATCATCCCAAAATTGCTTTATCTTTAGATATTCAAGAAAACCTTACATTATTAAGGAGAAATTACAAATATTACATCAAAACATGTGTAGCCAACCTCCCTACACCTCAACCTCAACACAACTCCTTCTGCTCGGATTCATTAACTTCAAATGGCAACAGAGCTCATCAAATCCAACCCCAGCTCCATTTCTCTTTCTGACTTAGATAGTGGGAGAATCTCAAGCACTGCCTTCCTAACAGCCCAACCACAGCTTACAAACCCTTGTTTAATGTTGTAACCACCAACTCTGGCAGCTCATTCCATGCATGTGTGAAAAAGTTGCCCTTTAGGTAACTTTAAAATTTTTCCTTTCTTACCTATGCTCTCTAGTTTTCGACTCCACTATCCTGGGAAAAAGATCACGGATATTCACCCTATCCATGCCCCTCATGATTTTATAAACTTTTAAGGTTACCCTTCAGCCTCTCCCTATAGCTCAAACCTTCAACCCTAGCAACATCCTTGTAAATCTTTTCTGAATCCTTTCAAGTTTCACAACACACCAGCACTGAATGCATTATTCCAAAAGTGGCCTCCTGTACAACCATAACAGGACATGCCAACTCTTATACTCAATGCACTGACCAATATCGGCAAGCACACCAAACGGTTTCTTCACAACCTTGTCTGACTGAAACTCCGTCTTCAAGGAACAAGGAACCTGCACCCCAAGGTCTCCTTGATCAGCAACACTGCCCAGGGCCTTCCCATTAAGTCCTAACCTGATTTGCCTTACCAAAATGCAGTACCTCACATTTATTTAAATTAATTAGATCAGAAAAAAACATCAGTAGTCTAGCACATCATCCCTATCTAATTATTTATTAAATATGCTAAACCTGAATCAAACCTTGCTTAAACAACACTTGGATACTGTGTGCAGGCTGATCATCATACTATTAATAGAAAAAGGGGAAACTGAAGTGGGTACACAGACAAGATTGACAAGGTTGGTCACAGAAATGTGTGGGTTCACATGTCAGGAAAGGGTTAACAAGCTACATCTCTTTTCTCTGAAAGAAGGCCAAACAGGGACATAATAGAGGTCTTTAAAATGTTGAGAGGGTTCAGCAGACTGGATACAGACAGAATGTTTCCTTTCACAGGGAAGAACATACCTTGAGGCCACAAAGCAGTCACCAAGAAATCCATCAGGGAGATATGGAAGTTCTGCAGAATTGGATTACAACAATGAAGACTGCACAGGGAGTGGTTGAATCAAATATCATACGGGTGTTTAAGGGGAAGACAGACAAGATTAGAGGGAGAAAGGAATAGAGGGTCAGGGTAATAGATGAGCAAAGGTGACAGGAGTCTCAAGTGGAGCAGTAACACTGATGTGAACTGATTAGAACAAATCATAGAATCCCTCAGTGTGGAAACAGGCCATTTAGCCCATTGAGTCCATAATGACCCTTCGAACAGCATCCCACCCAGGCTCACTCCCCTACGCTATCAGTGTAACTCTGCATTTCCCATGGCTAATTCACCTAGCCTGCATATCGCTAGGCACTATGGGCAATTTAGCATGGCCAATCCACCTAACATGTATATTTGTGGACCGCGGGAGGAAACCCATGCAGACACGGGGAGAATGTGCCAACCCCACACAGTCACCTGAAGGTAGAATCAAACCTGGGTTCCTGGCACTGTAAGGCAGCAGGGCTCGCCATTGAGCCATGGTACTGCCCTAGTAAGACCTGTTTGCATCCTCTGTAGTGTACTCAATTGCCTTCATAGGATAAAAAAGCTTACACAATGATGTCAAGCTGATAATTCCACCAGGAAAAACAATTCCTGCAACATTTGCATGTACCTCCAGTTTCCCAACACACTCCACTGAAAGGCAAAGCAAGCTTTGCACCAGTGAAAGTTTTCACATTGCAATCCCATTCTGAGACTGTTACACCAGGGCAATGGGTGTAAGTAAAGAAGATGAGGGTAAGAAGAAAACTCCACTACTTGGAGAGCAGTAGCAGTGAGGCCATATTTATGTTTTGCTGCCCCAGTCACAGGGTCAAACATGACAATATCTCAGGGGGGATAATTAGAAGCACCATATGCAGCAAACACACTGTCTTTGAAAAACAGAGTTAAATGGACTTCATATATTTTTCTCTGCTCAGAGCCACTCTGTCTCTCTCTTTCTCACCCTCTCTATAACATCACCAGCTGACAAATGAGCTGGTTGGCTTGCCAGCCTTTCACAGCAATATGCCTTATAAGGAGCCATAAGAGATATTACTTTTCATCCATCTGACTGCGCATCTTCTTCAGTTTTTGCATGATGCTGCTGGTCTCACTGCCTGAAGTTGAAACAGAGGAGGGACTCCACGTCTCCGTATCTGTTTGTAGGGGACTGGAAGCGGGGCTCATTTTGGGAACATTCTCCACTCCTGGTTGTTCTGCATCCCGCTGCTCCTGTCGAGTTGGAACCTGAGAGATACCAAGATGGACGCATGGAAAGTTAAAAGGAAACAGCTCCAGAATTAGTAGCAGTGAAACACAGATGAGATTCAAAGACAGGTTTCTGCAACTAAGCAACATCATTTCCTTTCAGGCAGGCAGAGCGTTTCATTAGTTTTGAATTAATTGAGCTTTGAATTAATTGAACATTTTAAAAGTGAGTCTGATTTTTTTGTTTCTTGGGAACGTTTATTCAGGGAAACAGATTAAGGGAGGGAGATGTAAATCAATTATAATAGAAGTAAGTGCAAACAGATGAGTGGTTCAACAACCTAGTCCCATTCCTATGCACATGATCAAGTGCAAAAATGTTTTGACAGCTTTGTAGGATATGCTGATAACAGGTCGGAACCAGATTGCAGGGAGCGAAAGAACAGAAGCACAGATACATTGGGCTGAAAGCTCCATTTCTTGTGTTGTCACTTCTACAGAATGCAGAACAAAACACGATATCGATGAATACAAAGGATGGTATTCTCGGCAGCAGCAGGTATTCCTGCATATACAGCTTTAGGTTGCAGAGATTTGGCCTCGACACAAGGGAACATGTGAACATGTTATCAACTTAATAAAAGTACCGAGGCTTAAGTTGATGTTTCTCAGTGGCAGACAAACCATTCTTACATCTTTTCTGTAAAATATTAAAAGTTTTATTTATATTGTAATGATAATATAGAACAGAAACCTGGCTGATAGCAAGTTTGGATTGAAAGTGATCACCCATCATTCATACTGCTGAGTAAGTAATTCCTTACTTTAATAGTAACCTTGCATTGAACAGTTCAGGAGTTTGCAAATGGTGGGATACTAACCAACTTGCTCTCCCCAGCGGATTTGAGTCTCTCCTGAATTTTGGTGGTGGTTTGGAGCATATGTTGAACCTCCTCCTGCTGTTTCAGAATCAGCTGCCTCGCCCTGTGAGCAGCCTTGTTGGCCTCTTGAAGATGCCTGATTCCAGCCTGTGATGAAATTGTATACAATGTATTACCATGTTAGAGACCAACCAAACCCGTCTTTACGTCGTCAATAAATTTATTTTGACGACAGAGTACAGACAAAAATGAAGTCAGGGCACACAACTCCATAACCCATTAAGTTCTAAGTTGCACAGTTTCCAAGTGGCACTGTGCAACGTTTACAACTTATAATGCTTGTTCTTGATGAAAACTTTGTGGGTTTTTTCAACAAAATGTATTGTCAACACGAACTCAGACAGTCAAGTACTCCAGGTGGAAAATTATCATGAAAGAGTTACTCACGTTCTTTTTCAACAGCTGATGCCTTACTTTGAGTGAGCATTTCTGATTTTATTTCAGGAGGTTGCTTCCAGGTCTGTGGTGAGTTAACCTGAGTTCTCAAACCTGAAAACTGTCCTCAGCAGCCAAGTACTTTGCAGAAGAGAAAGATGATGAACAGGCAGATTTCCGCTTTCGAGAATTACGTATTAGCTCTTGCTGCTGGGCAAGTTGGAAAGTGTGCCTGGTTTGAGTGAATACAGAATCTGGCAAATCTGTAGTGGGTCCAACAGCAATAACATAACATTCCAATTCTGCGTGACACTGCCTGACACTGCGTGATTGGCAAAACCTATGCCAACAAAAATCAGCAACTTGTTGAGACCATCACTATATTTTTCTCAGTTTTGGTTTGGAACTGTGAGCTGAAGTTGAGAATTGCACTTTGAAAAGCAACTTGTTTTAAAACAAAAAAAGGGGAGAACAAAGATAGATGTCTGCTGGCCTGGGAAGACGATGCAGATTAATTACTGGTCTAAGAACACTCCAGATATTTCAGCACCAGGGTGCTGCTGTGCTCAGAGACAATTTGGATGTTAAGTTGAACAATCTAGGAAGGAGTGCTAACAGCGAATGTTGAAAAGAGGCGGAAAACAAAGTGAATTGGCTCTGACTGGGTTTTGGGCAGGAGGCAGGTTTGGTTTGGACTTCTTCTGGACTGGCTGTTCTTGGTTGCTCTCTTTAGTTATTTTCCAGTGATTGATTTGTTGAAAGTTCTGAGAAACAATTCTCAGACTGTAAAAAAATAAGTTAAATCTCTAGAAATCTGCGGAAGCCAAGTTGTGGGCAAAGTTTTGGAAAGGGTTACATGAGATAGGATTTATAATAATCTAGAAAGGAATAACTTGATTAGGGATAATCAACACTGTTTTCTGAAGGGTAGGTCATGCTTCACAAACCTTACTGAGTTCTTTGAGAAGGTGACCAAACAGGTGGAAAAGGGTTGATGTGGTGTATATGAATTTCAGTAAAGTGTTTGCTAAGGTTCCCCAAGGTGGGCTATTGCACAAAAGACAGAGGCATGTGACTGCGGGTGATTTAGCGGTTTGGATCAGAAATTGGCTAGCTGTCAGATGACAGACTTGGTGGTTGATGGGAAATGTTCATCCTGGAGTTCAGTTACCAGAGGTGTACTGCAAGGATCAGTTTTGGGACCACTGCTGCTTCTCATTTTTATAAATCTCCTAGATGAGGGCATAGAAGGATGCGTTAGTAAATTTGTGGATGACATTAAAGTCGGTGGAGTGCAGAAGGATAGCACGAGGGGACGTAGCTGTAAATTGAGGGGTGATGGAGGACAGATGTCAGATGTAGATTCTTTACTCAGTGTGGTAGGGCTGTGGAACACACTGCCTGCAATAGTAGTGCACTCACCAACTTTAAGGGCATTTAAATGGTCATTGGATAAACATATGGATGATAATGGAATAGAGTAGGTTAGATGGGCTTTAGTTTGGTTTCACAGGTTGGCGTGACATCGAGGGCTAAAGGGCCTGTACTGCACTGTAATGTTCCATGGAAGTAGGGTAAATGTTCAAAGCAGATTGAGCTTACATTGTACATATTAATTTTGTTTCCTTGTAATTCATCTGCATTCTGTTAAGGTTGCATGTTTTTGTTTAAGTTCTAACCTTGTTGTCCAAGATCTGTTATTGCTAAAGTCAAGGTCAGAACAATTGAGCAATTTTGAGCGTTAGTTAATATCTCAATTTCACTGTGTTCCAACTTATGGTAGTGACGTAATTTGGCTTGGCTTGCAATCTCTGTCTCAAACTTCAAATGTACAATTCATGAAGAAAACAGGACAAAGTGAAAACCATAAAGATGGCTTTAGGACAAAGTCAGATGCAACAAAGAGACAGGACAATGTTTTAACCAGGATCATGGCAGCAGCTCACCAGCTTTTCCAACGCAATTAGGAATCCAAACTAAGTGATCTCCTAATCAGCAATACCATGCCTTGTAAGCAGTTTTTAAAAAAAGTACAAGGGCAAGGGGAAAGCAAGGGTGAAAAGTAAAACATTTAAATGGCAATAAATGATGCATCCTTTCAATTAATGTCATAAGTTAAAGACAAATCAAGGGCACTTGACAACCAGCGAGAGCTGGAATCTGTTCATTTGTATGTGTGAGAGCTCATCCATTGCAATAACAGCAGGCAGCTAATTTCTTTCACATGGAGGGATAAGGGGCGGGGGGGGGGGGGGGGGGGGGGTGGGAATCAACAAATTCAAAATACAACAAGCAGCATTAAAAGTATTGTGGCCTCATTGTACAATCATTCTTCTCAAGGTTTGATTAATAATTCTCCTCTTAATGTGCATTATTGAGGATAATCATAGCATAGCATTGCCAGTAGGAAATCTGTCCCTAGGCCAAGCATATACATTACATTCAGCAGCATTTGTTGTTGGCATTTCAAGGAAAAACGATATCACCATTAAAAAAAGGTTTGCAACCATCGGAACCTTGGGGAAATATGCTCATTCATGAAGTATTAGTGGATAGCCCGACATTTTCCCTGGCATTCAGTGGGTCATACCTGTTCCTGCTGCAACCTGAGCAGAAGCCCACGTTGTCTCCTACGGATGGATGGCATCTTATCATCTTCTCCCTTGTCTCGAAGGCGTCTGGTTAGAGAACATGGCAAAGTCACATGAACATAGAACATAGAACATTACAGCACACTACAGGCTCTTTGGCCCTCCATGTTGCACCGACCTGCAGAACCAATCTGAAGCCTATCTGGGCGGCACGATGGCACAGTGGTTAGCACTGCTGCCTCACAGCGCCAGAGACCCGGGTTCAATTCCCGCCTCAGGCGACTGACTGTGTGGAGTTTGCACGTTCTCCCCGTGTCTGCGTGGGTTTCCTCCGGGTGCTCCGGTTTCCTCCCACAGTCCAAAGATGTGCAGGTCAGGTGAATTGGCCATGTTAAATTGCCCGTAGTGTTAGGTAAGGGGTATATGTAGGAGTATGGGTGGGTTGCGCTTCGGCGGGGCGGTGTGGACTTGTTGGGTCGAAGGGCCTGTTTCCACACTGTAAGTAATCTAATCTATCCTACACGATTACATTATCATCCATATGTTTATCCAATGACCATTTAATTGCCTTTTAAAGTTGATGAGTCCATCAATGTTGCAGGCAGTGCGTTCCACACCCCTACCACTCTGACTACAGAAATTACCTCTAACATCTGTCCTATATCTATCACCCCCACAATTTAAAGCTGTGGCCCCTTGTGCTAGCCATCACCATCTGGGGAAAAAGGCTCTCTCTGTCCACCATATCTAACCCTCTGATTATCTTATAATTCTCAATTAAATCACCTCTCAACCTTCTTCTCTCTCATGAAAACTGCCGTAAGTCCCTCAGCCTTTCCTCATAAGACCTTCCCTCCATACCAGCTAACATCCTTGTAAATCTCTTCTGCACCCTTTCCAAAGCTTCCACATCCTTTCTATAATGCAGTGACCAGAACTGTACACAATACTCCAAGTGTGGCCGTACCAGAGTTTTGTACAGCTGCAAAAGACCTTGTGGTTGTGAAACTCAATCCCCCTACCAATAAAAGCTAACACACCATATGCCTTCCTAACAACCCTATCAACCTGGGTGGCAAATTTCAGAGATCTATACATGGACACCGAGATCTCTCTGCTCATCTCCACTACCAAGGATCTTACCATTAGCCCAGTACTCCTTATTCCTGTTGCTCCTTCTTAACTGAATCGCCTCACACTTTTCTGCATTAAACTTCATTTGCCACCTCTCAGCCCAGCTCTGCAGCTTATCTATATCCCTCTGTAACCTGCAACACCCTTCAGCACTATACACAACTCCACTGACCTTCGTTTCATCTACAAATCTACTCACTCATCCTTCTATGCCCTTATCTGGGTCATTTACAAAACTGACAAACAGCAGTGCACCCAAAACAGATCCTTGCGGTACATTACTCGTTATTGAGCTCCAGGATGAACATTTTCCATCAGCTACCACACTCTGTCTTCTTTCAGCTAGCCAATTTCTGATCCAAACAGCTAAATCACCCTCAATCTCATGCCTCTGTATTTTGTGCAATAGCCTACAATGGGAAATTTATCAAATGCCTGACTGAAATCCCATATACACCACATCAATTGCTTTACCCTCATCTATCTGTTTGGTCACTTTCTCAAAGGAACTCAATAAGGTTTGTAAGACACGACCTACCCTTCACAAAACTGTGTTGACTATCCCTAATCAATTTATTCCTTTCTAGATGATTATAAATCCTATCTCTTTGAAACTTTTCCAACATTTTACCCACAACCGAATAAGGTTTACTCATCTATAATACTAGGGTTGTTTGTATTTCCCTTCTTGAAAAGGGGGACGACATTTCTTATCCTCCAGTCTTCTGGCACTATTCCTGTAGACAATGACAACATAAAGACCAAAGCTCAAGGTTCTGCAATCTCCTCCCTGGCTTCCCAGAGAATCCTCGGATTAATCCCATCCAGCCCAGGCGATTTATCTGTTTTCACACTTTCCCGAATAGCTAACACCTCCTTGTTAAAATCAATCCCGTCTAGTCTAGTAGCCTGCATCGCAGTATTCTCCTTGACAACACTGTCTTTTTCCAGTGTGAATACTAAAAAAAATATCCATTTAGTGCTTCCCCACCTCCTCGGACTCCATGCACAACTTCCCACAACTATCCTTGATTGGCCCTGATCTTTCTCGTCATTCTTCTCTTCCTGATATACTTATGGAAAGCTTTATGGTTTTCCTTGATCCTATCTGCCAGTGATTTCTCATGTCCCCTCCTGGCTATTCTTAGTTCTCTCCTTAGGTCTATCCTTGCTAACTTGTAACTCTCAAGTGCCATAACTGAACTTCACATCTCATCGTAACATAAGTCCTTTCTTCGTCTTGACAAGAGATTCAATTTCTTTAGTAAACCACGGCTCCCAACACATGGTATAATAATGCTCGAATTTACAGACAAACTTGGATAAATCTGCCCAAGTAGATCACACAGTTTCACCACTGGTGAATTAGCAACGAAACCAGAAAGAGAATGATCAGGGTTTAAGATTTTGTTAAACAGCAAATTCTTCTTAATATTTTATAACTTTAATGCCCTCCATGCTCGTCATACTCGATGTGGAGAAAATTTATCTCCACAAGATATTGTTTATGCTCACAAAATTAAAAAGGGTATTTTAAAAGTTACTCTGGAAATAAAAGGTTGGTGTCAGTAAAAGTGTCCACAAAGATGTTGAGCAGCCATAAAAACCCAACTAATTCATGCAGTGACTTTGAAGAAGGAAATCTTCTGCCCACAGCTAGTATGGCATATGTGACTACAGTGTTACGGCAGCATGGATGGCATGCACACCATACCTACCAAGCATTGACCATCTCTTGCAATCCTTTTGATATGAAGTGGTATTATCATCACTGCTTCCCTCACAATTCACATTAGAGTTACCCTCGACCTGAACTGAACCTGATCAGCTAAACAATACTGTGTCAACAAACCAGGTCAGAAGCTGAAAATTCTTCACTAAGTAACTTACTTCCTGTCTCCCCAGTACATGCCCAAGAAACAACTCCAAATAGGACGTAGCAACCTGCTTGATCAGCATCATATTCACCAATCTATACATTCACGCCCTTCACCAATAAACAGTGAGAGCTATGTGCACTATATGATGCACTGCAGGAATTAATTCACTCAATTCTTTTAACAGCATCTTCAAAGCCTGCAATGTCTACCACCTAAAATGACACAGACAGTAGATAACATGGTAACACCATTACTTGTAAATTCCTCTCCAAGCCATACAACATCCTGACTTAGCAATATACCATTCCTTCACTGCTATCGGATCAAAATCCCAGGTATTCCTTTCCTGTCAGCATTGTGGTTGTACCTGTAGCAGGTGAACTGCAGATGTTTGAGGAAATGGCTCACTATCACCTTCCCAAGTGCAATGAAGGATGGACAACAATACTAACAATACTGGCCTTACCAGCAGCGAAGAAATCCATTGAAATAATTTGTTTAAAATCCTGACCCGTGGATTAGGACAACAGTCTTGCATCAATCTATTCCAGAGCCCTGAACTCCAAACCTAACAGCACTTGCGAGTTGATATGTTTATATTGACCAAGCAGACTGCAGTGGCTCAAGGCAGCTCACCACTATGACCATTTCGAGAATGAGGGATAGTAAATAAATACCAGCATTACCGGAAACATCCCAAATTCAAAGAACAAACTTAAAAATTTGAAAAAAAAAATCAAAATTGCCTTTATTCTACTCAATCCAAATAGTGATAAGGGGAAAGATGACGTGAATACCTAGCTTCTGCACAACAGCCTCACTGCAATGAGAAAAGACACCAGCTTTCTCCCTTATCCGGAAAGGATTACTAGAAGTATCTGCACATTCTTACATTGCATTTTTGAAAGGCTATTCAGCTTAACATCACTGCATAGGTCAGCTACTCACTTTTTCTGGTGCTCCAACCAGGCCAGCTCTGCTTTGGTCTTCTCCTTCAAGGCTTGTTCTCTCAGCTTGAGGAGTGATACCTGGTGCTGTGCACGCATCTCCTCCCCCTCCATGTATTGTCGCACCATCGCCATGGTGAATTGAGAGAAACTGTCTTGTCCGCCAGAGAAGGGCAGGCTCAAATCATGCTGAATCGTGAAAGACAGGAGAACAAACAGTACAGAGTGAGGTGAGCTGCTACCCCTGACCCAAGCAAAACTTGCCCCATAATCCACGAAAACTCAGGACTGAGTGCAGACAACAACAACAATTAAAAGGAGTTGGAGTATCATCAGACATGCCAATCATGCTGCATCACAAGTGATCCCATCAAACTATCCCAATATTTATCAGGATGAGTAAATGCTGACTGTCTCATTTCATCATCTGTAAAACACATTAAGACTGGCAAAGTCCCTCAGACTGATAATTTTATGGTCAGGACTCCAGTTACTAATTTGCTGCCAGGTTCTGATAAATAACCAAAAACAGAATAGGAGTTGCACATACGGAGAATAAGGGTGTCATGGTTACATCAACATTAACCAGGAGGTGGCTATTTAGCTTCTTGAGCCTATTCCACCATTCACCCAAATCATGGTAATCTTCAACATCATGACAAATCCCTGTCTTTGTCCCATAATCCTTCAGCATTTTGGTTAAAAATCTACCAATCTCAGATTTAAAGTTTGTAACTGATTTCAAATCAATCACTGTTTGTGGAAGTGAGTTTCAAACTTCACCCATTTCCATGTGCAAAAGTGTTCCACAATATCAATGTTCTGACTCCACCATTTTGTCTATTTAATCTCTCTTCTTAAATTAAGCCTCAGAACCCAAGTATCACTGCAGTAAGTCTACATTGCACTTCCACTAAGAGTGATACTCTTCTTAAGCCATGGTGCCCAGCCCTGATGGCTTAGTCTGACCAGGTTTTGAACTGCTGAAGCATGACTTCTAATCCTTTGTTTTTGAGTCTTCTTTGGACATAAATGTCAACATTCCACTGGCCCCTTGATCACATTTCTGAGCCGTTTGTGACATTTTCATGAACTGTATACAGCTGGATCACACCCTTCAAGTTTCTTTAAACTCCACTGTCTCTCAATTTTCACAATCAAGAAATATCCTAGTTTGATCCAACCTCTCACTTGCTGACACAAACTTTTTCATTTATTTAAACTATCAAGATTGCTTTCTGATTTTATGCTTCCATCTACCTACACTCGAGATTGCCTCTAATCTGTAGAGTAGCCCCAAATTTTGAATGTGGTTTTCCTTTCATTGTGAATACTGAATAGTTAGGGCTCCAACATAGATCCATGCAAGATATCACTAACCATATCCTTCCAATTAGAATATCTCTTATTATCTGCACAAATGTCTCTTGTTCAAATCAAATTCCTCTGCAAGCACCACTTGTCTTTTGCATCTTGTTACCACCTTTAATGGACAGTAGAAAGTTGTAAATTCAGTCAAATTTAGCTTGTGTTTACCTGACTAGGTGAGCAAGGAATCCCCGTAAATATTAATCTCTGTCTTCACTGCATGGTAACTCGATCACAAAGATTAACAATGTAAAAGATTAATTCCTCTTCAAGATTTATAAACTGCGGGCACATTGTTAGCGAGTGGTACTTATCATTTAAAAAAACAGCCCTTGCCCAACACTTGCCTTACACTCATTGCCCCAGCTGCTCCTCATCCTCTACATCTGAATCTCATGGCAAGATACCTAGAACATGGAAAGTAGCAACTATTCCAAGCACTGAGATCCCACTAACTGGCACCACCACTCACCCTTGGCTAACCCATGGGAGAACTCACTTTTACAGCTACTGAAGCCGATTGATCCTGCAGTATGTCTTCATCAGAATCATCCTGCTGGCTGCGTTTCTTCCCCATTTTAAAGCAGCGATGGCTCTTTGATGGCAGAAGGGGACGGAAGGATTTCTCTTCAGTGTCATCTTCAGTCATTGAGTCATCGGACTTAAGGGAGTACTCAATGGCAACAGAAACAGAATCTGGAGAGACAATAAATGATTGACATTGTTCTTTGTTATTTTCCATTGCTCACTGAAAGATTTAGAACTTGAACATGAAGTTAAAGGCCAAGCTAGAATCCTTGGATTAGTTATCTGCCCAAGGAGCAGAGTTGGGTTACAATTATCGATTCAACACAACTGTTATGTTGAATCACACATTGTTTAAGGGGACATGTGGAAGTTTCCTTATGAACAACCACAGATCCAAGGGGAACACAAGAAAGTTGGATTGAATAGCTTAAGCACATGACTGAAGAAAGGGAACTTGAAATAAATCAGTGCAAGACATGTTACTATTTGACCCACATGTCCTTTGGGTATGGAAGGAGTGCTTATGTGGCAATTGATTTGGTTGATTTGAATCAGTTAACTGAAGAGACACCATTCCCCATTTAAGTCATGAGATCAGTGGAAGGACAAAACATCATTTCTGGTTAAAGAATTCGCCTTTCTCACCAGGTAATGAAGGCAGACTGTCACTGCGGATCGAGTTGTCAGCTGCTGTTTGAACCACCTCTTCAATAGAGCTGTTTCCCTTTGTATGGTGGGAGGTTCTGCTTTTCTCCAAGAATGGTAAGGATGGGCTGTCTTGTTTACTGCTGCCACTGCTGCCATAGAAATGTCACAGATCAACACACATGCACAGGTTTAGAACACAAAAACAGAGTCTCGGTATTTGTGATTTATACAGGCCTCCTTCTGTATCTCTTCACCTAAACCCATCAACATATTTTTCTTCGATAACTTGTATTCCAAGCTTCTTCTTGAATTCATCTGTTGTTTGCTTCAATTATTCCTGGTGATGTAAGTTTGACGTCAAACCTCTTTCTGGGTAAAGACCTTCCCCACCGCCCCCCGCTCCACCCCCCACCTCCTCCCCAGCAAATTCCCTGTTGGATGTAATAGTGACTACTATTGTATCCATAGCTCCAGTGGATAGTGTCATTCAAAAGCAGAAATATCTTTTCTATGTCAACCCTATCAAACCCCGACATAACTTTAATGGCCTCGACCATGTCACTCTTTTTCAACAAGATAAGACTGTCCAATCTTGCTTGATGGATTAAAATTCAGTTTTGATATAATTCCAGTAAATATTTTTAATATATTCCCTACTGCCTCTACATCCATATTACAATATGAAGATCAGAATTGTTTGCAGTGCTCCAAGGGTGATCTGTTCATGGTTCTACACGTATCTAACACATCTCCATTCTGTAGCCCCAGAAATAAACCCATGCTCAACTTTTCTTTATAACCCGGTGTCATTTACTGCTAGTGACTAATTTTTATCACCAAATTCCCCACCATCAACATTCTGGGGGGTTACTATTGACTAGAAATTGAACTGGACTAGCCATCTAACTACTGTGGCCACAAGAGAAGGTCAGAGGCAATGAATCCTGCAAAAATAAACCACCTCCCGAATCCCTGAAGCCTGTCCACCATCTACAAGCCACAAGTCAGAAGTGCAATAGACTATTCGTTACTTGGCTTGGTTTGGGTGCAGCTCCAAGAACACTGAAGAAGCTTGACGGCATCTGGAAAAAGCAGACTACGTGATTGGGGCCACATTCACTCCCTCCACCACTAATGCCCAGGGCAGCAGTGTGTACTATCAACAAGATACACTGCAAAAATTCATAATACTTCGATATGGATCTTCCAAACCCATGACCAATATCATCTCGAAGGACAAGGGAAGCAGATTCATGGGAACACCACCACCTACAGGTTCCCTTCCGAGCCACTACCATCTTGAGTTGAAAATCTTTCAGCTGTCCTTAAGTGTCATTGGGCCAAAACTCTGGAACTCCTTCCCAACAGCACTACCAGTCGGCCCTACAACACACGGACTGTAGTGATTCAAAAAGGGAGCTCGCAACCACCTACTCAAGGGCATTAGAATTAGCCAATAAATGTTCGCACAGCCAGTGACACCCACATTCCATAAATTAATTAATTAATGAATGCCGCCTCCTTCCTTCCTTCCACAGCACCCCCATCCATTAATACCTGCGCTTCTCAAACACAAGGCCTTGAGTAGCATGTGATAACCCACAAGGAGGCTGAAGCCACATTTAGGAATCGCTTGAGGCCCTGAGCCATGCTCAGCAAGGGGTGGTCCTGAATGAACAATAATCCCTAGCGATTCACTCACCGTAGGCAACAGTGAAACTATCAGTTGCCAACTTTTTCACAAAGAGGTTGACTCATACATGGAATGAACGGCCAGAGGAAGTGGTAGATGCAAGTACAGTTACAATATTTAAAAGGCATTTGGAGAGGTACATGAATAGGAAAGGTTGAGGAATATGGGCCAAATGCAGGCTAATTAGACTAGTTTATTTTGGGAAATTTGGTTGGCATGGACGAGTTGGACCGAAGCGTCCGTTTCCATGTCGTATGACTCTGATTCTATTCCTTTCAGCCACAGTGGCATTTTGCAATTGCCCCAATGTATGGTGTGATTGAACAAATCAATGGAGGCTTTTGGCACCAGGGTCACAGTACTCTGTAAGGTAAGGTGCTGAGTAGGAGCTGCAATTTAGGGGGAATTTAATAAACAAAATAGAGAAGAAATATATAAGGAAATCACTGCAGATGGTGGAATCTGTACTTAAAACAACAAATGCTGGAGCTCACAGCAGGTGAGGCAGCATCCATGGAGACTGAGCAAGCTAACATTGAGTCAAGATGACTCTTCAGAGCTCTGATGAGGAGTCATCTAGACTCAAAATGTTAGCTTGCTCTCTCCATGGATTAAAAAAAATATATGTTTATGGGATGACGGTGTCACTGACTAGGCAGCATTTATTGTCCATCCTTAACACGCCCAGAGGGCAGTTCAGAGTCAACCTCAGTGCTGTGTGTCTGGAGTCACATGTAGGCCAAACTAGGCAAGGATGGTAGTTTCCGACCTATATGATTTTAGTGAACCAAATGGGTTTTTCCCAACTGTCGACAAAGGATTCATGGTCATTAGATTCTTAATTCCAGATATTTATTGAATTCAATTCGAACAATTCGAACCCAGTTCTCCGGGATGTTATCTGGATCTCTGGATTAACAGTCCAGCAATAATACCACTGGGCCATCACCTCCCCACTGTGATCTCCAGTATTTGTTGTTTTCAGTACTCAAGAAATATGTTATGGATTAATATTGTACTATGTAAAAGCATCCACAGCGAACATAAAGTGCCCACCTCCGATCATGATGTTTGAGTCTGGATGACTCAGACAGACTGTCTAACAAAGTGGAGTTACGCATTTTAGTGTCCGGCAGTTTCTCTGCAGATCCAGCTGGTGTTGGACTGCACTCATTCTTTCTGAGATGAAAGAAAGAAAGAAACAACGATCAGCTACTTCCAGCTAAGTCTCTGGATTCAATTCCACCACAGCCATGGCAATTTTTTAAATTAAAACAGTTTTTTCCGTGAACGACATGTCAGCAAGCTCACCATCTCCTGTCTCAGTGCAATGGAAAATGGGATCAATACTGCAGCACGTACTGTCCCTTGAATAGGCTGTCAGCGAATCTGAGTTTACAATCTTGTTCTTTGACAGGTTGCAACAGATTTTGCACAAGGGAGCATGCAGACAGGACAAACCTCAATTATATTCAACACAAGAAAAGGCAATTCAGTTTAAATGAGATGGGTTAATTGAGATCAGGCCTCAGGTGAGGATACAAAACAGTGAAGTTTGGAACTTCCAGAGACCATCAAGATTGTACATTCAATTACTGAAGTTTGTCTCATGTTTCTTTCCTAATCAACACTTCTGGAGCAGATGGGACTTATCCAGGCCTCTGGCTCAAAGTTGGAGACATGACCACAGCATCACAAGAGCACTTTGTTTTAGGCTGAGTAACTAGTGGGATAATTTGCCCAATTATCTTACAAATCCAGAAGATACTGTTACCATCCCAAATTTGGGAAATAAGCAAAGTATATAATGGGAGGTAAGATGTTATAACAGTCTCTATCACAAGGGACAAAGTATCTTCCAGCAGTTTTTTGTTCATCCTTCGATAGATTGAAATTCTCAAATTTTCTGGCCTACCACCACCTTTGCAGTTTTGTATATCTTTTCTTTCAATTTGATGTCACCCACAATTCCTTTAGCTATGCACCGCTGTTGCCATCTTTTCATCGTGCATTTCTATTATAAATAAATGTACATTGTTGCGAATTATGAAATAACTGAATATGTTCTTCTGCTTTAACATTCTAACCTCTCATCCCATTCCCATTTAGCTCACTATTACTTTATACCCTTGTGACTGCCTTTAACTTTAGAAACTAGTAAAAGAACCAAATTCCTTCGCCTAAAGCTAAATTCTATTCTGCTGCATTAAATCTTACCAAAAGGGTCTTCAATTTTGAACTCATTAATCAATCATATTACCAAGTCCCTGATTGGTTCCAGAACAAAATGTTTGAAGAAATTGTACAGAGCAGTCTACCTCAAATTGCTGCAGAAGGTAAGAGTGCACAATACTATTTTAACTAACAGAGTGCCCTCTGAATACCAGGATCCTGTTAGATCCCCAAAATTACTCTGATCATAGAATAGAATAGAATTCCTACAGTGTGGAAACAGGCCCTTCAGCCCAACAAATCCACACCAACCCTCTGAAGAGTATCTCAACCAAACCTATCTCTTAACACTATTACTCAACATTTACCCCTGACTAATGCACCAAACCTGCACATCCCTGAACACTATGGGCAATTTAGCACGGCCAATTTACCTCACCTGCACATCTTGGGATTGTGGGAGAAAACCGGAGCACTCAGAGGAAACCCA